>NC_056725.1:851438637-851783724 GCF_019279795.1 Protopterus annectens
TAGAAGCCCCTGGAGAATGCTTCTAGCAAAGCCTGATATAGACCTAGAGAAGGAATCAAGCTGATAGTGCTTTGTAAAAGTATGTAGGGAGAACCAAATAGCAGCAGCAGCTAGACACCACTCCTTTCCAAATAGCCATAAGTAAAACCAAGTCCCTGGTAGAGTGGGCCTTGACCTTGCCTGGAATAGATTTGTGATGGTGAGTATAACAAAAGTTAATAACCCTAGAAAGCCATTTGGAAATAGTCTGCTTTGACACAGGTTGATTCTTTTTCGTATCCTCACAAGAAATTAACAATTGATCTGAAGATCTAAATAGTTAGCTCCTTAAAGATAGTGCCAGAGTTGTGTGTAGACTTCAGTGGTATGGAGTATCCTTTCTCACTCATTTTTGTAAAAACCTTAGAAATAGATCTAGATATAAATGTACTTTTCCTGTGGAAGAAAAGCTCTTTGAACTGAGGTGTCTAGCTAACACCCGAGGAACACAATTCTGTGCAAAGAAGCCAAAAAAAAAACTTGAATGTGAATGATTTCTTTGAGTCGCAGCTTGTGTGAGAGATCCTACACCCAAGTGAGACATTCCTTGCACTTGGAAAAAGATTCTACAAAGATAAACAAATAGTATAACTATGAAAAAATGTGGCTTTCCTGTAGCCTGCAGTGAAGTATATCTGGAGCTAGACACTTTGTGAACTCTCCTGGTGCAGTGGATAGTCCAAAAGGTAAGGCAATGTCTGTGATCCAGACATACAAAACCTTAAGAAACGCCTGAAATCTGGATAAATAGGGATATGATGACCATTTCTTAAATCTAGTATTACCAGGAAAGTTATATGCTGAAGAAGAGGCAACAGGTTGTAAAGTAACATTGTTTTGCTTTGAACTTGGGCACTTATCACTAACTGGTCTAGAAAAGAAAGATCCAGAACTATTCTCCAAGCATTTTTTTTCTTTAGCACTAAAAAACGTAAGTTCATAGATTTATACTTGGCTAATAACCACAAGGGTCTTTATAATCCTAGCTGTGCATCCCTAGCCAGTTTTTGTCCCCAAGTAACTTGGATGCCTGTTTGGTGGGATATGTTAGTAAGGAGGTAGCTAAGGTAAGTGTGTGTGTGGGGGGGGTTGAGGAGTATGTTAGTTGGCGGTTAATTTACTTACTGTCGACCTCTGTTCTGAGACATGGGAGCCAGATCAGGGTGAATCTGCAATTTCTCATCGAGTGGTCAAGGTTTTGTTTGACTAGGATAGTTAGGAACTCTGCTCCCTATGAATGGGGAACTTATTTTATAGTGCAGGGATCCTTTGAGATGCACAGTATTCTCAAACATGTTAGATCTATATGGATCTGGTGCTGTTTGCAGATTTTCAAGAGATCGGTCAGAGCTGGATCTGAGAATGGCTTATATGTCAGGCATAGATCGCCTCTCAGTAACCTGTAGGAGAGAGTGCAGAGATACGGCCATAAAGTAAGAGATAGGGCGTTAAGGTGATCTGTGTAAGACAGGATATTCTTAACCCTGGATTCTCTTGGTGAGGAGCCTTTTGAGGGCGTTCCAACTTTTGCAAGTGCCTGGTAAGGTGTAAGGGACATTGTACTTGATGGGTCTGATAAGGGCGGAGTAGAGTGGTATTAAAACTTCTTGGGCCTAGATGCCTTACCATTGCTTATGAGCTGGGTGACACAGAATTATTTTCTTAACATCTTGGCTACATGTTAGTGGAAGACCAGATTACTGTCCACATATATTCCCAGATCCCTAACTGCTGGGTCAACTTTTAATGGTGTTTTATCAATGGAGTAATTAGCTTGGGTGGATGATTTTCCCAAAGGGCATTGTGATGCATTTCTTTGAGTTGTGTTTTAATCAATGGCTTTGCCACCAGTCATTGTTTGTCTTGCATCCTCTTGTAGGATGCTGGTGTTGTGCAGGGGAAGTCTGTGTTAATTCCCAATTTACAGTCACCTGCAAACTTGGTGAGCCAGAGGCCTTTTTAGCCTTATCTTCCGAGAAGTAGATGCCAAACAGGAGCAGGTCCAACAAGGAGCCCTGGTGTACTCCACTGATGACCATTCTCTTGGTGGAGGTGGTCTCACTGATCCTAAAGACTTGGTTTTATCTGTGAGCCAGCCAGCAATACAGTGAGTTTTGTAGGGATTTATGCCTAGTTGTGAGAGTTTGTCAGTGATACCTGAGTGAGGTATTGTATTGAATGTCTTGGCCAGGTAAAGTAGGTGGTATGTTATGTTTTTCCCTATCCATAGCCTTGGTGACTCTCTCAGAGAAGTCTGTCAGGTTAAGTAGGAAAGAGCTTGCCTTAACAAAGCCAAACTAAAATGAATTGTGTCTGTAGGTTGCCATTGTCCTTGATGATAAATCCAGGATTATTTGTTCCATGGCTTTGCATATTAGACTTGTCAGACTGATGGGTTTATAGTTCCCAGGGTCATTTGATGGTCCACCTTTATGAAGAAGGATGACTGTCGTGGTCCCTCAGTTCACCTGGCACATTACCCATTTTGAGGCTATAGTTGGAGTGCCTCAAGTGGTCCTGATGGGTTGTGTGTTAGGCTGTTTAGGAGGAACTGGGGATGTTGTTGAGGCCCATTGAAGCAGCGTTTTTTGGCCTTTTTATCTGTTGAATATTCATACTTTCCTCTTCAGAGAAAGTCATTTTAAAGCTAGGAGTTTGTTTTAACTTGTCACAAGACTGTATTGTCCTTTTAAATGAGTGCTGTTTTTCCTATCAGTTTAAAAGTTGTTTAAAATATTAAAAAATTGTTCTATTCTGTTTTTTTTTTTTTTACTGTTTGTGCTAAAAAAAAAAAAAAAAAAAAAAAAAAAGTTTTTGCTGCCAGTTTTCCCTGGGAAAGAGGCACAATTTTCGGCTTGACCATGGAACAAACAGTCACAATGTCAGTCCTTCTAGCAGCCATAAAAAGAAAAAGTTTCAACCTTTACCACCACAGCAGGCTAGCAATTTGCCTCGGCCACAGTTGGATGCATCTGCTGTGGCCATTTGTTGTACCTCAGACCACTCATCTTTTACCCCCAGAATCCCCCTGGTTGTAGCACCTACAGCCATTTTGGATGTCCTTTATGGCTGTTGGACTCCCCTTAGCAGGTAGAGGAGAGCCACTCTTGTTGGTCCTGGAACATGGAAGGCTTCCCTGTTTTGTCAGAATGTGCGCATTCCTAGGGAAACTGCTGCTGCCATTTATAACACTGTTAGTCCCTTTTTTGTGTCAAAAAGAAACAGGAAACTAAACTTATTCCTATTCTTCCTCAAATTTCTTTAGACAAGAGTAGTTTACTGGGTTTGGCTTGTTTTATTCAGGCTTTTGGTCCTTTTTATTTATAACTTTCTGGGAAAAGAAAGAATACTACTTTTCTTGAAGTGATTTCAATTCTGAATCTGGACGGGATGATGAAGGGACAGATTCAGCTTTTCTCAGATGTCCTTCAAGGATGCATCTGCAGTCTTTACAAATGGGTTGTCCTGTCGTCAGGCAGCCCTTCGGTCGGCCGGATTCCAAAGTCTGGGTCTGGCTTCGGCTGGTGTCGCACTTCACCCGATGTCATTGCGGCAGTTATTCGGGTATAAAGGCATCAGCCGACGCCATTTTCCTCAGTCTTTCTTGCCGCGTGGCGCCCGAAGCAGAAGCTGTTCGCAAGTGCCGGTCGGTCAGATCCAGAGATTACTACTACCGAATACTACTTCGAAGACTTCTATAAAGCTAAGTACCCCGTTGGGGACTCTTTCTTGCCTCAGCCGATGTCAGAGAAAGTTAATAACTGTTTATCTTGTGGGAAACAAATACCTCATAAAGATTTCCACTCCTACTGCATACATTGTTTAGGCCCAGACCACGACGTAGCAGCTTGTCTAGCCTGTGCTTCTTTTAACCGACGGACGCTTAGGCGCCGCCGGACTTTGCTGAACAGATTTTCGGCTCCGATTTTGCCTACATTATGCCGTCGGATCCTCCGACTACGCAAATAACCAAAAAACGCAAAGAAAAGGACCGACACTCGCGGTCCGTGGTTTCGGCCGAAACCGCGGTTAAGCAAACCACGAGTGTCTCTGTTTCGGCCGAAACCGAGCAAGCGGTTCTTTCTTCAGCCGATAACTTGCCTTCTACCGAGGCCTCTTCTAACCTGGTAGAAACGGCTTCTGAAATCCAACCTTCTGTTGCGATTTCCCAGGATTTATCAGACACCATTCCCCTAGATATTTCTACCCCTGCACGTGGAGCTGCTAGGCCTCCTCCAGCTATGTCTATTAAGGCCTTTGCCAGGGCTAAAGCAGCCAAAGCATCAAAACCTGTGCCTGCCAAGCTCCCCTCTCACAGGCCCAGCACCAGCTCCCATATGCTTTCTTTGGCAGAGGATCTCATCTCTTTAATTCGTGGAGCCCAGCCTCATCCAGACAGGGCCTCTCTCCCTCCTCCAGAAAAGAGGCCTAGAGCAGAGCCCCCTGAGCCAGTAGCCACAGATGATTCCTCTGATGACTCAGATCATACAGACCCTCCTGAGGCTTCTTATTCTCCTTACGAAGACTCTGATGCTGAGGAGTCCATCCCTTCAGCCTCTCCTCCTGAGGAATTTTCCTTTGGGGAAACCTTGCATGCTATGAGGGAACAATTTCAGTGGCAGGGCCAAGATTTCTCAGACTCTAGAAAAAGGCTTAGGACCTTTCTACACTTGCCACAGCATAGGCCTTTAGCTATACCTCCAGTCCTATCTGTTGTTGATGATGCATTTAATGATGCTTGCACTGCTCCTGATACTTTACCTCCGGCTCCTGCTATGCCCGATAGGTACTACAGGGTCCCGGACACTCATCACCACTTATATAAGGCTCCTTTTGCAGATCCAGAGACTATCTCCCAGGGCCCTAAAGCTGTAGTAGCTACTTCTTCTAAAAACCCCCTCCCCTTTGAAAGGGACTCCAGGTCCTTAGAGAGATGGGGTAAAAAAGTTTACACCTCTGCTACTTTGTCAGCTAGAGCTTTGAACTGCCAATTTCATATGATTCAATATCAAGAGTTTATGCTTGACCAGTTGACTAAAAAACTGTCCTCAGAAGAATCTATAGATAAAAAGTATGTTCAAGAAATGTTACATAACATACAGCAGGTTAGTAACCATTCTTTAAAATGTGGCTATGATGCACTGGAGGCTTCCTTTAGATCAGCCATGTCTGGCACAGTTATCAGGAGGCATGCATGGTTGAAAGAACAGGCATTACCAGACCATGTCAAATCTAAGCTTTTGGATGCACCTATGGACAAGGTCAATTTATTTGGTGCCCCCGCACAGCAGGTACTAAAAAAGATGGAAGAGAAAGCAAAATCTGTGCAAACAGTGAAAGATTTCTTACAAGTTCAACCTCCAAGGTTTAGCAGGAACTGGCCCTCCAAGAATTGGTCCTTTCCGGACTCCTCTAAGGCACAAAGAGGCAGGAATAGGCGCTCTAGAGGCAGAAACCAATCCAGGGGTGCCTACAGGGGTCGCCAGTGGCAGGGTAACAACCAACGAGGCACGGATACAGCCACCACCACTACAACAACTCAATCACAGTGACTTAGCGGTGGCACCGCCTACCAGGGAACAACTAGAAGCACCTTTAGGCGGAAAGTTAACATTATTTTCAAGAAACTGGCACTGCATTACAAGAGAAAAATGGATTTTGCAGACTATAGACAAAGGTTACAGGTTCCATTTCCATACACTACCAGAAAAGAGAGGAATGCCAAACCTACCACCTTCTCAAAGGACAGAAGCTCTAAAACAAATATCTCAATTATTAAGAATGAGAGCTGTGGAAAAGGTACCATTTATGGAGCAAAGGAAGGGATTTTACTCCAGGCTCTTCCTGTTACCAAGAAAAGAAAACAAATGGAGACCTATTCTAGACCTGTCCGCTCTAAACACATTCCTCATTGTCCCAAAATTCAAAATGCTGACCCTACAGCAGCTTCTTCCCATGCTGGGCAAGGAGTCTTGGCTGGTAACTCTAGATCTCAAGGAGGCATACCTGCACGTCCCCATAAGACCAATTTGCAGAAGATACCTCAGATTTCTTGCAGGATCAGAGCATTATCAATTCTCAGCATTGCCCTTTGGCTTATCTACTGCGCCCAGAGTGTTCACGAAATGCCTGGCATCAGTAATCGCTCATTGCAGACTTCAGGGAATTCAAATCTATCCCTACCCGGACGACTGCCTGATACAAGCGGACAACAAAAACAAACTCACAGAAGACTTACAAAGAGTCATCTACCTGCTGCAAGCCCTGGGATATACAGTCAATACAAAAAGTCAAGGCTGATTCCATCCCAAAGAATAACCTTTCTGGGTGCAGAACTGGACACATCAAAACAAATGGCATTTCTAACTACAGAAAAGAAAGAGCAACTTCCTCTCTACTTCTTGGCATTAACAAAGCAGAGCCATCTAACTGCAAGAAAAGTGCTACAAGCTCTAGGCTTCATGGCATCCTGCATAATACTGGTACCTCATGCCAGGCTGCATATGAGAAAGCTACAGTGGTACCTAAAGAATTTGTGGTCTCAGCACAAGCACAGCCTAGAAACCAAAATTCCAATGATCCCATGCCTGAAATAAGAGTTCTTATGGTGGGCTCAGGCCTGTCAATCAAACACAGGACTGCCCTTCTGCAAAAGTCAACCAAGACAAACCATCACGACAGATGCCTCAGACCTCGGTTGGGGGGCGCACATGATGGGCAAGTGTTTTCAAGGCCTATGGACTCAAGACCAGCTGCATCTGCACATAAATCTAAAAGAAATGATGGCAGTAAAATTGGCAATCCAGGCATTCAGACCTTTTCTCCAGGAAGGCCAGTTGATAAGGACAGCCAACACCACAGTTATGTGGTACATCAACAAACAGGGAGGCACACACTCATACCCTCTATGCCGGTTGGCACTGGACCTATGGGATGTGGCTCTGAGCTACAACATTCAGTTACAGGCAATTTATGTACCAGGGAAGGAAAACATTCTAGCAGACATATTAAGCAGAACTACAACAGATGCCCACGAATGGATGCTGCATCCGGACATCTTCAAAACCATCACAAGAGAATGGGGATTACCACAGATAGACTTGTTTGCATCCCCTTTCAATCACCAGTTGAAGAAATTCTGCACAAGGACTTACCACCCACTTGCCTGGAAGGTGGACTCCCTATCCTTCAGTTGGAAAAGCCTGACAGCATACGCATTCCCACCACTACCTTTGATGCACAAGGTGCTTCTCAAGATCAAAGAGGAACATCCGAGGATCATTCTGATAGCCCCAGACTGGCCAAGACAACATTGGTATCCACTGCTGAGGAGCATGTCCCGGGAACAAATATGGACACTGCCCCTGATCCCATTACTGCTGACACAGAACAACTACAACATTCTGCATCCAAGCCTAAAAACTCTGCGGCTAACTGCCTGAAACATTACGTAACAGCAATTAACCCAAATTTATCCCAAAGGATTAAAGACATAATCCTGGAGGCTCGTAGACCTTCAACAAGAAAGAATTATGCAGCAAAATGGAAAAGATATCTCATCTGGAGTACTGCAAAGGGGCAAGATGTGACACTGGTGAACATAGCCAACATCCTGGAGTACTTGGCGGAGCTCTTCCATACAGGCCTGTCCTATTCCTCCATCAAGATACATGCATCAGCTATTTCAGCAGAGTACAGCCTGGATCCTCCTGTCTTCTCGCATCCTCTGCTCAGACAGTTTGAGAGGAATTAAAAATGTAAAACCTCCCAGGAAACCTCCATTGCCAGCATGGGACTTGAACTTTGTGCTAGAAAAACTGACTTTTCCTCCTTTCGAACCAGCAGCAACAGCAGAATTACAATACGTATCCTGGAAGACTGCTTTCCTGCTGGCAATAACTTCAGCAAGAAGGGTCTCTGAACTACAGGCATTAATGGCAGTGCAACCCTTCCTAATCTTCCATCAAGATAGAGTGTCCATGAGAACAAATCCTACATTTATGCCTAAGGTGGTATCCAGAGTATCTTTAAATCAGGCTATCCACCTTCCTACATTCTTCCCCAACCCACAGAACAGGGAGAAAGGCTCTTACATACCTTGGATGTACACAGACAATTATGCTACTACCTGGACAGGACAAAAAACAATAGAAAAACTGACCAGCTTCTGGTAGCATATGCAGCAGGAAAGGAAGGAAAACCAATTTCTAAACAGACAATCTCCAAATGGATAGGAAATTGCATTAGTTTTTGTTACTCCTACCATGGAAAGAAAACTCCAGAGAACATCAGGCCTCACTCCACAAGGGCTACAGCCACTACCACAGCTTTCTTACGAGGAGTGGCTACCAAGGACATTATAGAGGCTGCTACTTGGACCTCCGTGCATACATTTGCCAAGCATTATAACTTACCTCTATACTCTAGATCCCGTGCTGGTTTTGCCACTGCTGTTTTGCAAGGGATCCTAACTACACCATAATCTCTTCTCATTTCCTCCTCCCCTAGTTTAGCTATGGTATTCTACCCATTTGTAAAGACTGCAGATGCATCCTTGAAGGACATAGTACAGTTTTGTACCTACCATAAATGTAGATGTCCGAGAGGAATGCATCTGCAGTCAGGATTACCCACCCTCCTTTCCCTCTGAGGTACTCCTAGGGTATTTGCCATCTTCAGCTAGCTTGGGGGGGATCTATTATGGTGTATTTGTTTGTATATATGTACATACATGCTTATTTTATGTGTTTGCTCTCTACTATTTGGAAACTTTGGCATTTATCCAAATTTAGCCATCCTAGAGGGCACCTGGCATCTGGGGCAAGAAACACTGAGGAAAATGGCGTCAGCTGATGCCTTTATACCCGAATAACTGCCGCAATGACGTCGGGTGAAGTGCGACACCAGCCGAAGCCAGACCCAGACTTTGGAATCCGGCCGACCGAAGGGCTGCCTGACGACAGGACAACCCATTTGTAAAGACTGCAGATGCATTCCTCTCGGACATCTACATTTATGGTAGGTACAAAACTGTACTTTTTCTGACCCTGATGAGAGCTCAGTTTCTGTTTCTCACTGTGGGGTTCCTTGCTCTTTGAGACTATTTCCAGAATGTGCAGGAGTTTTCAGTGAGAGTGCACTGAGATTTCTCAGTCCCCCAGAAAATGTTATGAGGTGTTACAGAAGGAATTTCTTGAACATTCATAATTTCATCTAATTCTGTCACTTTTCGGAGGCTGTGGGTGTCTGTATTTTCCCTGATAGCCAGCCTGTTGCCCCCTGAAAATGCAGATAGAATGTGTAAAGTTTCTCCATCTTAAGGTTTTATACATTCTTCCTAAACTTGACCCAGCAGCTATAGCTTTAGTTATTCCTACTGGTACTAAACGGTAAAATCCCCTCTCCTACTCTCTCTGATGAGGATGAGAAGATTATTTATGGGTACAGGAAAATAGTGCATGCTTCTGCAACTTTGATTTTCCGAATTTTGAATTGTCAGACTCGCATGTTAATGTTTATTGTTACTGATTGTTAAAGTATGAGGAATGTTTGGTCTACACTCTCTTCTTGTGAGGAAGCATCTGCTTTAAATAGTTTAGTTCTTGTATTGTGCTAGGCACTGCTTTCTGTTTACAGTTGGTAATTCTTTCAGTGCTATGGCCTGTGGTGCTGTTTTGAAATAGTTTACCTGACTGCATTCTCAGAACTTGCCAAGAAGATGTGAAAAATTGGATTTGTGCAGAGATTAAATTTTTGGTTTCTTTGCTGCAGAGGTGAAAAGTCTGGGGGAGTAGGTTAAATCAGGGAATCATAATATTTTATGTCCTCCTTTTTCTAATGTTCTAAGGGATTCTCTAAACACTCGTTAGATTTTACCATGCTGTACCAGGGAGTGATATAACCAGTTATTCGTTCCCAAAGTGGAAAAGGTTTTTATTTAAGGATGTTTTTAGTGCCAGAGAAAGAAGATGATTTGAGACTAGTTCTGAATATTTCTTCTTAGACCTGTTTGTAATATTGTCTAACTTCATAATGATGCCACTTCATAATCTGTTACCTTCTCTTCCACATTCAAGTTTCCTGGTAACTCTACATTTAAAAGATACTTGTCTCATTCCTTTTCATCCAGACCTTGTGCATTTTATGTTTGTCTAGATTGGCTTTATCCATAGGTCATAGGTTAGTACTAGGCTAACTGCCCTTGCAAGCTATTTTAAGCCTAGCCAGTTATCCCTTGTGAGACTCAAACCCTGCACCTTGAGTTTGTAAGGGCAAACACCTTAACCATTAGGCCACCCTTACATTTCTCTGCTTTATTCTTTGGACAATCGACTGCATCAAGACTGTTCATTAAGTGGCAAACTGCAATTATATCTCATCGCAGGTTACAGAGTATCCACTTTCTTTTTTTTTCATATTTCGACAACTTGCTTATCTTTGTAGAGTCTTTTTCAAAGTGTCAGGAATTTCACTTGAGTGAGAGATCTTATACAAGCTGTGACTCCACCAAGAGAACATTCAAAAGTCCTTTTTGACTTCTTCACACAATTGTGTTCTTGGGTTATCAGCTTTTCTTCCACGGTTAAAAATGGATCTAGATGTATTTTTAAAGTTTTCCACTCAAGACTTTGACCAGTGTGAGGGAGTACCTCAGGATTTTGCATTCCATGGCATCTGTGATTCTCGTGATGACCCTGGTAAGACTCCACATGATAAAGATACAATGGTATCTGAAGTCTCTTTGGTCCCAGTATCAACATCCCTTGTCTTTTCAAATCCCAGTGCTGGAGTTTCTGTAAAAAAAACAAAATGTTTAGTGGGGGCAGTAAATATCCCTAAATTCCGGTCTCCCCTCATCTCTCCCTTTTCTAAAGCAGTCAGTCATTACAGATGTCTTGGACTTTGGTTGGGTAGCAGTTTCAGGAGGGATAATAGTGGCACACCTAGGACAGATGAAAGCACATAAATATGAAACTGATACTTGCCCCGATCAGGGCACTGAACTCTGAATCCTCTTTGTTCTCCATGACTACTTCGTTATTTCAGACAATACCCTCAATCGTGTGGGACATCTTCAAGCAGTGGAGGCACTGGGTCATACCCCCTTTGCAGACTAGCCATGTTAGCTTGGGGTATAGCTTCACAGCACAGTCTCACTCTACTAGAATTCTGACGAGCTGAACAGGGGTATCCTCACATATCCACTAAACAACAGATAAAAAATAAAATAAAAAAAGAAGTGAAAAACACCAACTGCAGGGAAGCATGAAATGCAAAAATGTTTAATACTCCAGCACCTCGGCTAACGAGCGTTTTACAGAACTCTGGGAAAGGCTCGTTGGCTAAGGCGCTGGAGTATTAAACATTTTTGCATTTCATGCTTCTGCAGTTGGCTTTTTTCGCTTCTATGTTTTTTTTCCTCACATATCCCAACTACATCAGTGTGTCTTCAAGATTTGATCCCTTTGTGGGGAACCCCACTAGTGGACCCAATTTCCTCCTCTCTAAGTAATCAGATGGCAAGATTCTGCTCCAGGACTCCATGCTAGAAGGCCTGGAAGATGGATGCATTTTTCTTTTTCTTTGACAGGAATATTCCTGTATGCCATCCTACCTTTTCCACTGAACTCTTCAGATCATCTTTGGTCCTCAGGACCTTTTCAAGTGGGTAAAGACAATACCACAGTCCTGTAGTATGTTAACAAGCAAGAGGGAGCCATGTCATACCCCCTGTGCAAACTAGTCGTACAGCACAGTCTTGGTCTGTAAGCAACCTACATTCTTTCAATGTAAAACTGTGTGGCAGACAAGCTGAGCAGGACAGCAGCAGACTCTCACAAATCGAAACTAAATCAGGGGTCTTCCAAGATTTGATCCATCTCCAGGGAGTTAAGTATAGCCATTTGCCACTTCTCTGAATAATGAGCTGGCAAGATTCTGCTCCAGAACTCCATGTTGGTATTCCTGGAAGACAGATGCCTTTTTCTTTTCCTTAGACAGGAACGTTTCCGTATGCTTTTCCACCCATTCTACTGATATCCAGAGTACTTCTGAAGATTCAGAAGGAATCACCCAAGACCTTTGTGGTCATTTCTTTTCTAGCCCAGGCAACAGTGGTTCTTAAGCCAAACTATGTATTACTCCATTCTCTTTACTGATATTCAGAATGAGGGAGAAACAGATGCACAACACTTTGGATATCCACTTACATATCTTGGCAAGATGTAACCCATGTAGCTAAGACTACTGCAGCACTGATCCTTAGAACATTTATTGTTATGGTAAACTTACTTGTGCAACTGTACTATGTCAGATCAGGCATAAATGTATTGGGAGCTTCAATGTCCTTGGTAGGGGCAAAACAGAAATGAGGATTTTTCAAGTGAATGATGTGTGCCGTTGCATCAAGTTACATTTGGGTAATTTTCCTTTCACTGAAGATGAAAGAAGGTAGGGTGTGGAATCTGGTAGGGTCTAGTTTACTGATTTTTTTTCCATGAGAGGACATTTTCTAAAAACATTTACAGTAGTGACAAAAATAATAGTTATTATATTACTAACTCTGTAAAAAGAACTCATCAGAAACTTGGACAACATTTCCGTAGAAAGAAATACTTAACTAACACTACCCGAATAACTCTCTCCCAGGCTTTATTACTCCCAATACTCCTGTACAGCTGCCACATATTGACAACCTAAATTCTACACTTATTTCCGAGCTTGAAACTACCTATAATAAGATCGCCAGATTTACAGCTAACCAAACCTATAATTCACACCACTGCTTAGCACTACAGCAACTAGACTGGCTAGAATTCCCCCAGCTGCTCCAACTATACCAACTACAGATCATCCACTCTACCCTCCTACTGCCCCAGCCTCTCCACTATCATATCCAAATATTCCCCTGCTAGGACGCTACGCAGCTCAAATCAAGAATTATTACACATCTGCAAACCCCAAACCAAAACGGGCTGCCTTCTCTATAACTATAACCCAGCTACATCCTGGAACCAACTCGCCTTGAAAATAAATTCTGTCCAGCATGGTAAAAGTTTCAAATTAGCCACAAGGAAATGCCTAAAAGTGGTCTTGCCACTGTAGCCAGCCACCCTGAAACCACCATCCTTTTACCTATTTCACCACCTCACTCTTAATGTATCTCTAACACTGTTCCCCTGCCTCTTCTACCTCTTCCCTTCCTCTATCTCCAACCACTCTTAATTCTTGGTCTCAAAACAACCTCTCTGTCTAGTCCATCTCCTATACTCTACCTCCCCTACATCTTCTACTAGCCATTCTTACTTTCCTTTCTTGTTTCCAAATTCCTATACAACTAGATACGACCCACTTTAAATAAGCATCTGCCGAACTATTAACTCATTTTGCTCTAAGCAGCTTAAATAATATTGTAAATAGTCACATTTTTTTCTGCTAATTGTTTAAAACCTTGTTTGTAACAACTCACATACTTGTCTGCCAATTGTTAATATTCTGTATAATTAAAATGCCTGAGGAACTATTTTCTTTCCAGGTCTTTGCTTGTAAGATCCTATAGCTGATTTTTACTATGTTACTGAAATTTAATAAATTGTTTTCTAGTCGCGAGGAGCTTTTCTCCCCGGGTCTCTGCTGAAAATGAGCCAAAAGCTCAGCCAAACTAACCCGGTTAACAAATGTAAAATAAATAAATAAAATATTCACAGTACTTATTAGTTTGCTTCTCACAATAGTGTGCTCCCTTGCCATTGCTGTATGTGGCTTACAGGAGCAGAAGGTTTGCGGGGAGAAGCATGATTACACATTTAAGTGATTTGGAAATGAGGCAAGTGACCAGTAATTTCTAAAGAAATGGTCTATGTAGTCTGAAAATGGGATTTAGTTAAATTGTTTTCCTTATGATTCTTAAACATACACACATACTTTTCTGTATTTCAAGGAACTCTGGCAATTTAATTTCATTGAAATATCTGTTCTTTGAAAACTCCCCTGTTAATACTGCTACTGTGAGCATTTTCATAGAGTGGCAAGCCCCCCCCCCCCACACACTTACTTTAAGGTATAATATACCAATTCCGCAGTTAAACAACAGTGGGTGAAAGGAGAATCTCCTCCTTAAAAAGTCTTTGGTGCCAGCATTCTCAGGACTTGGAAACAGTCATTCCTATCATACCTTGTCGAAGGGCAGAATTCCTTTGATGGGCAGAAGCATGCAACCACAACAAGGGGCTGCATTTCGCTCAACCCCATGCCACCCAAACCATGACAACAGATGCATCAGACTATGCATGGTGGTGGTGGTGGTGGGGGGGGGGGGCTCACATGGCAGGCAAATGCATTCAGGGCCACTGGAGCCCAAGGCAGATTCTCCTGCACATCAATCAAAAAGAGATGCTAGCTGTACAGAATGCTCTGACAGCTTTCAGTTACCTAATCCTTCCAGGACAACTGCTGATAAAAACAGACAACACCACAGTTATGTGGTACATAAACAAGCAGGGGGGAACCCATTCTTACCCACTCTGCAGGTTAGCCGTGGCCCTGTGGAACACAGCCTTGAGCAACCAAGTCCATCTACAAGCTCAATTCCTGCCAGGCAAGCAAAATTCACTGGCAGACGACTTAAGCAGAAGTCTCCTAGACCCACATGAGTGGAAATTGGAGCCCAACCCATTCAACCTTCTGATTCAGATGTGGGGGACACCAGAGGTGGATCTCTTTGCCTCCCCAGAGAATCAGCAGTTAAACAAGTACTGCACCAGGAACCCTCACAGCAGGGCCCGGAAAGTGGATGCCCTATACTTTCAATGGAAAAATCTCTCAATCTATGTTTTTCCCCCTCTGCCCCTTCTCTCAAGAGTACTACTCAAGATAAAAGAAGACAAGCCAAGGCAATTCTGATTGCCCCGGACTGGCCATGCCAGCACTGGTACCCACTCCTGCGCAGCCTGACAACGGTGCCATCCTGGCACCTACACCAGACCCCTACCCTGCTGTCTCAGCAGGAGGGACAGATTTTGCATCCACAATTGCAAACCCTAAACCTTGCAGCCTGGCTTATCCCTTGAATACCCCACCAGCAACCCTCAGCAAACAGGTGCTGGACGTCATTCTTGAAGCCAGAAGGCCTAGTACTAGGAAATCCTATGCCAAAAAGTGGAAAAGATATTGTTCTTGGACTCTGATCTAAAGGAAAGGACACAGCAGTGTCCTCCTTACCTTAATCCTGGACTACCTAGCAGAAGTACTCCACAGAGGCCTATCCTCCTCCTCCATTAAGATTCATGCCTCCGCCATCTCGGCTCATTATAATACTGAGCCACCTCTGTTTTCTCACCCTTTCATCAAACGGTTCCTGAGAGGGGCTAACAACTTAAGGCCCCCAAGGAGAGTACCCACCCCTGCCTGGGACCTTAACTTTGTATTGGAAAAGCTCACGCTTCTACCTTTTCAACCTGCTGCTTCAGCAGAGTTAAAATTCTTCTCTTGGAAAACAGCTTTGCTTTTAGCCATAACTTCAGCTAGGAGAGTGTCTGAGATACAAGCATTAATGGCTGTGGAACCATTCATTATTTTCTATGCTGACAGGGTTTCCCTAAGGACTAACCCATCCTTTATGCCTAAGGTGGTGTCCAGTGTGGCTCTAAACCAATCCATCCATTTACCAACCTTCTTACCTAACCCTCAGAATAAAGGGGAAAGGATTCTGCACTCTTTGGACGTGCACAGACAGCTCAGGTTCTACCTTGATAGGACTAAGCCTTTCAGAATTCTGACCAGCTGCTAGTCAGCTTTGCTACAGGGGCAGTGGGTAAGGCCATTTCAAAACAAACTATTTCCAAATGGATAGCACACTGCATCCATTTCTGCTACAAGCACCATGGAAAACCAACCCCTCAGGGTCTCAGAACACATTCCACTAGGGCTACTTCTACCTCTACAGCATTTCTAAGGGGAGTCCCTACTAGGAAAATTCTGGAAGCTGCAACCTGGAGTTCTGTACACACCTTCACCAAGCATTACCACTTGCCTATCTTTTCCAAATCCAGGGCTGGATTTGCTACAGCAGTCTTGCAAGGTCTACTAGCCAGCCGCAACACTTCTTGACTGCCTCCACCCTTGCTCAGCTTTGGGAATCAACCCAAGTGTGATGACTGCAACAGTGAAACACAAAGAACATAGTACAGTTGTGTACACTTACCATAAATGTAGATGTTTAAGTGTATTCACTGTTATAGTCCTGGTTTCCCTCCCTCCCTCCAGCCCCATGTTTTTTCTATCTTTCTACCTCTCCTCTGTATGGCTATTCCTAATGGCATGGGTATTTACCTTTTACTGGTGGTGTTCCTGACCATATACTAGCTCCCTATTTGGGGGCTCCTGACATTTGGGGCAAGATAAACTGATGTAATGGCGTCAGCTGCCTGTTTTATACCTCTGATGACCTGACATTGTGGAAGAAGCGACAGCATCCGACGCAGAAATACTAAGACTCTGGTATTCGGGCTGACTGAGGGCTACCTGCAGGCAGATAACCCAAGTGTGATGACTGCAACAGTGAATACACTCTAATATCCACATTTATGGCAAGTGTACCCAACTGTACTTTTCCTTTTTTCTAGGTTTTATTACCCCAATGTCTGCTGACGCCTAGCCTTCCCCTATTGGATGTGAGCCCTTTTTTTCCCCTCGTAGTTTGGGTTCTCCCAAAAAAGCAGGGGTGAGAGCTGCCCAAAGGGATAATCATTCAGGCAGCTCTAACAGTTATTTGTGCCCTCAGTGGCATACTGGCTGTGAGAACATTTCTGTTGGCCCTAACTCCATCCCGGGTGGGGGTGGGGAGAATGTGTGATCTGTATTGCCACAGAACAGCAGCACTGTTTACATGCAGGTGCATGCTTCCACACATCCCCTATGAAGGTTATCACCAAACAGGGGTGGGGAGAATGTGTGATCTGTATTGCCACAGAACAGCAGCACTGTTTACATGCAGGTGCATGCTTCCACACATCCCATATGAAGGTTACCACCAGACAAGTTAACCCACTCCCATACTGTGATTTGCACTGGTGTAATTTGTAGCGTTTCATCACCTACTCTCTCACCCTCCCCACCAGGATGGGTACACCTGTCCTCCCCTACCATCTTTGTCAGCTGTCAAGGCCACTGCTTAAACTCTGGTTTCTTGGGAGGTATCCAGGGCTTTATCCCTCATGCCACCGGTGCTGGGCTTTCCATTATATTTCCTAATTTAATGGATTTGTTGAGAGGTCAGCATGTCTTTTATTTAGCCAAAATGATAGCAGGCAAATAATTACCCCATCTCAGCATGTTACCAGTTTTTGTAGGTGTTTTTTACCAGGTGCAGTACACTACCAGATATTTGTTCCCTGCAGGATCTTGCCCAGTGGTTCGGGAAGGTGGGGTGAGCCAGATATTCCCCGACAAGGCTTGAGTTTTGTGGCTTATTTGTTCCTGTGCCGAAATCCCAACCAGCCCTTTGTTCCCCAGTGATAGTCTGGTGATAGGTAGTGGGACCAACTGGATGATACTGTGGGATACCTATTAGGTAGTTGGACAAAATGGCTGATACTGTGGGATACCTACTCGCTGTCACTTCTGCTGTTTCTCTAGATTAAGCATGCATCTGCACATTGAGATTCCCCTCCTTGCTTGTGACTGCACATGCACTCAGATATTGCAGACTCCATAGGCTCTGGCTCCCCCTGGGAATAACAGCTGGTGGTCCTGCTAGATCCCACCTATGAGGCAAGCCAGAACCAACTCCCTCCCCACAGGATGGCCAAGATGATGGTGGCCACTCACTTCCATCCTCCTTGACCAGCTCCTACAAGCACCAGAAAACATGTACCAGTTCATTAGAACATTTGTTATTTTATCAAAGCTGACATTGTATTTTTAGATATTCAGGGTTTGATAAAAATGTGCCTTTGATTGGACAAGGGTAGTGCCAGAAGCATTTGCAGGATTTTAGAGGTATTGTTTATCAGAAAAGCTGCTGTTCATCTTCCTTAGATCGTCTGAGTCATAAACCCTCTTATTTCTCCTAGATCTTTTTTTCTTGTTCAGCAGTCAAAGACCATAATGGTTTAGTTTTGTTACCAAATGAGTTTTTCCTTTGGCCTCAAGTCCATGTCTGCTATTATTCATAAGTAATATATTTAATTGCCCAGGTCTGACATGCATTGAAATCTAAATGTCATGCTCTCTGCAATTTATAATTCCTTTTAACCCTTCTAAATTCTGTGGCATAGGGACCCATCAAGTGTTTAACTAGATGAGTCAAAATATGCAGTTGGTATACAAGTGGGCGCCTATAGCATAGTTCCTTATTCATGAAGAGATAAATGGCGGGCAGTATTGTCGAATAAGGATGGGAAGATATTGGAATACAGTGGCAGACAGTACATTACAAACATAGAAGTGCAACACCCACACTACAGGAACTGGTAATGGGTTGGCCAGACAAAGCAGCCTGGGGTTATAATGGCATATCCAAAGCAGGATTGCAGTTCAGACAGATCACTGTCTTAACCAAACTAGGCCAGCCTCCTGCAAAATGACATAGCCAAGCTCCAGCCAGTGGGAATGCACGCCATACTTGATCCCCCTCATTAGCTTATCTTAATGACTGCCCACAGTAATGTTGACTGGGGCCAAAGTTTTATGAATCACCCCTTGTTATGACTGCAGAGATGGGCTATACACTAGAATTAGTAAATGTCCTACACACACACACACACACACACACACACACACACACACACACACACACACACACAAAAACAAAAGCTTACACTGTTTCACCCACTATTCATTCATGTACATTTTTTCTTTTTATTTTTCCTCCTCTTGCCTGCTGATCATCATCCCACAAAAGACTTTGCTTAGACATTCTTCTGTATGGTAAGCCGTCTGGATGAGACCATCATCTAGGCAGCCTATGGGGTTCTTTGTATCCCTGCTTGCACTCAGTCTTTCAGATCTGTCTGTTGATGTCGTACACCTTTGTCCTAATCCCTTGGAAGTCCACCTTACCCTTCAGGACCTGTGGTGATTTGTTGTACTTGTCCTTGGACAGGGAACTACATGGTGCATGCTCCTGGCAGCTTCAGTTTATCTAGGATGTGACTTGTGGGTGAGTTTCTGTTTAGCTTCAAGCCTGCCACTGATGATGATGTCACTACAGAGACTGTCTTGTACCTTTTGTCCTGTGCATTTGTCTCCCTTGCATGTGAGGACAAGGGTTACCATCACAGGATTGGCTAGTTACAGCAGACATTCTTCCTCGTACCATCACTTGATTTTAGTGCTCAGAACTCCCACCCTAGTACTGGAGTGGCAATAGAGCAAGCTGGGGACCACCACATCCTCCCCTCTGGATAGGCGAGTTGTAGCAACTCATTTGCCATCCTCTTTGACCAGCTGTTTCAGTGCCTGAGTCACTAATCCAACTCTAGTTGTCTGGATAACAGTCAGGAGTTTTTGTCTGTACCACTGAATCAAAGCTCAGGTACTGTAATTGAACTGTCATTTTCTAATATGTGTTGTATTGTGTGGAATATAAGAGGGCTATGTGGGTGTCATTTTCTAATATTTAATGTATTGTGGAATACAGGAAGGGTGTGTGGGTGTCATTGTCTAATATGTATTGTATTGTGGAATATGAGAAGGCTGTGTGGGTGCTATTCCCAAATAATTTGCTTGGATTTGTTTTCTAGTTTTGACACTACATTGCAGCATAAGTGAGTGCTGCATTCCTGGGAAGGGAAATGAGTGACCTGTAGCAGCGGTGAGCTGGTCACAACAAGATGCTGCTTCCTAAGATCAACCTGTCAAGAGGACAGGTGAAGCTGGTAGCTGACCTCATGGACCATGCCTCAGTCTACAAAGAAAGCAGTGCTTACACTGCAGTCTTGCTGGGTGTGCGCAAGTATGTATCCATATGCTGGGCAGCAGTGAATGGTGCAGGAAGTGGGGGAGCTGCAGACACCAAAATGTCTAACATGATGGGATAATAGCCACAAACTCACCAGCAAGCAACCAAGAAAGAGCCGGACTCAATTAGTGCTTTTGTTCACTTTAACTACAAACTTCATCAGTAACACCTTACACAACCATCCGTTTTATACACATGTAAAAAAACATATGACAAATTACTACAATGAAATGTGAAATAAATAAATGCATACAATAATCAAAAATTTTTTAAAGGTATATGCAACACACAATAATAAGGACACGTGTCCCTTAAAATGTTTGCATCAGCCTCCCAATAAAATTTGCTGTTTGCTTCCTTGTCTTGTAACCATCCACTGTCCTGATTCCCACTTTGTAAGTAGACACACTGAAAGGATAAGTTCTGTGTGGAAAGGGGGGATTCCCATTTGTGTGATATGGGTGCTGTGGTCAGAAGAGGTGTAGGAGTGAATGGCTTATTGGCTAACAGAAGAGGGCTGACAACTGCCAGACTGAAAAAGAGTGAAAATTTCTTGGTCTTAACTGTTTTGTGTTATAGAGAGTATAAATTTATTTTGATCCTATCTAAATTCATTTGCAGGCCGTTTTGAAGAAGAATTTATTAAGATGCGAATGGAGAGGCTTCAGGGATGGATGACAAGAATGTGTCGGCACCCTTTAGTGTCAGAATGTGAAGTTTTCCAGCAATTTCTAAGTTTCCGGGATGAGAAGGTATGAGTTTACCATGCCTGCATTACATTCGCTTTTTTTTTGGTGCTGGTGTTAACTCTCTTAGGAAATTAGTCTGACAAAACTCTGTATCCAGCAGCATTTTAAGTTCATTTTTGGTAATGTGCAGGTCTGTCTTGGTTGTGAGAACTGTTTAATAGTAGTAGTTCTTAACTGCAGCAGAATGACCTGCAGTGTTTGACAGAGTGGTCTGTCACAGCCTTTATTCATGTAGCATTCGGTGATGTGACTTTCAACCACACAGTATTGCATTTTACAAAAGCTGGTGATCAGCGAGCCATGAAAAAGATGAATTGTTCTCTGTTCCAATAGTTTGAGTTAGCATGCTAGCTTTATAGAAGATCTCAGTAGCAGGAGATTGCTTCAATTGTTCTTTTGGAGTTACCAGTTGTTGGTCTGTAAATAGTCCCAACATCCTTTATAGTTTTTAATTAAGAATGATTCTATCTCTTTTGGCCAAAGAAGGCTTCAAGGATGTTAAACTCCATTAATTGTAAATGGAGACATCATTCTAAGTGTGCACTGTTAAACGTAAACAGCTCACCACTCTGTACTTATTTTACTTTAGCTGGAAGCATTGAATGTCTTTTTACTTAAATTTGTAAGATATGGTAGTTTAAGATCTTGATAAAACTAGAGCAGCATTTTATTTATAGTGATGTAATTTTATATTCCCTTAATGGCAAATCCATTTTCTTATTGTTTGTATTTGTGAAGATAGCAGTGTAACGACTGATGTAACTTCAAGGTACCTTCTGCAGTGGGAGGAATACATGGTGCATACATTATTGTCTACCCTCTTATGCACTTGCTTGTTATCATCTTGAACTAGTCTGATTTTTTGATGATGTTCCTTTGGCCCATTTACAGCCCCCCCCCCCAGAACATCCAACCCATGGTACTAATTCTTTCTTGCTGGTCATGCATTTTGGGTCTCTTAGTAATGTTGCTTATTGGTGTCTCAGCTTCTTACTGTTCCCCTATTGTACATCTCTGTATCAAACATTGAGATGAACTTGCCCTTTTTGAAGGTCAGGCAATGCAGCCCATGCTTCTGCTCAGAGCCTTTTGTGGTGCGGTGCAAGAGTTGGCCTGTAAGTAATTAGCATTTCCTTCTGAATCTGAAATGGGTGGAGGTCCCTTTGCAGGAGACTAGCATTGCTGTAAGTCTTTGTCCACATTTTGCTTTGCTTCTTACGCTTCCTTCTTTGTAGAAGCCCTTCATCTCATAAAATATAATTGGAAATAGCTGTCTGCTCACATCCCTCCTCTTCGTAGCATCTCTTGAGTTTTGTTATTCTTGGAGCCTGTTAGAGATACCATATTTGTCTTTGAAACACTCTGATTATGGTACTCCATCTAAGAGGAAGGGTATTTGCACTAACTGTGCCCTCAATGTTTAGTTTTGTATTCTTTATGCATTCAGGATGCATGAAGACAAGGATAATGCTTTTGTATTAGACTGTGCATGTTAATAAAGAAGTCACATTGGCCAGTTTGTAAAGTTGTTTATTTAAATAATCATGGGAAGAAGTGGAAGAATAATGTAGACCTAAAGCCGCCTTTGTAATTTACCACAAGTATTACTTGGCAGAGTATGCTGTCCGGTTCGATTCTCAGCTAGAGCATCTTCTGTGTGGAGATATACATGAATGGGCGTACCTTCGTTGAAGGTTGTGCGTCAGGGCTGGCAACTCTGTTCATAAAAATCAACTGCCAATCATTAATGGACCGGAGTTCCTCTGTGGCGACCCCTAACCAGGAAAAGCCGAAAGACACAACATTGCTTGGCAGAGTGAACTTCCATTTAATATACGTGAAAATTAACTTATTTTATTTCTTCTAATGCAACATCAACAACCAATAAAATTCACAAATTTAACATCATTAACTTTGTAATATACAGGACTGTGTATAATGGAACTTTAAATGATTAGAAAAAATGGTGCACACAGAGTTAGAAAAGAATATTCTGTACTATAACAAATCGCATTTGATCCTGTCCTCCCACTTCAACCAGTGTGTTTAATTGCTGCAGGCTATAGTCAGATTGGCACCTGAAATTATCCCAGGCTTTAGCCGCTTCCCTTCCCACTTAATTGTCTGTAAGCCTTGCGTTTATCCAGCTCTTGTTTGCTGCTGAACTGACTCACAGTAGTAAAATGTCTCTGTCTGTTTGGGAGTAGTTTGCTAAACTTAATTTTTTTTTGATGTCCAAAAAATTTGGAGTCATCTTTCTTCTGTTGCTTGTTAAAATCTTCAGATTTCACGTCAGTGCTTTTCTTTTTTCTGGCATGATTTCTGTCAGTATTAGGTGTTCCTCCCATGCTTTCATGACAAGTAGGATGCAGTTTTCATTTTTATGCAGTTAGTATTGCTGAATTTAGGCTTCTGTGATGTGCTTTGTGAATGTTCCCGGTGTTGTGTTTAGCGGTTGACGCTCTGGATGAAAAAATGGGAATGGAAGTGTGAAAAGTGTGGGAATAAACTTTTCCTGAATGGCTGCTATTCTGTTTGCATTGTTTTCTTAGGACACATCATCTTGGTGTAGATTGATATTTTTTTAAACACCTTTATTAAGTTCTCATTTTTAAATAACAACATGGGTTCACCTACATTTAATAGAAAACAAATCCCATTAACATTTTTCATTATTTTCCCGCATTGTGCATCACATTTGTTTTCTTTTTAACCGTTACAATGTACTCCAACATTACTTAAATTACTCAATTTTTGCTTCCATTTAACCTCACTCCTCTTCTTCTTAAGCATTATTCTTCATGCTTTGTTACTGTAAATTCCATTTATTAATGTGCAATTTGACCCTTCACTTCACTTTTTTTCTCCTTTTCTGTATTCAGTACTCCAATTATAGTTTTAGATTTTTATTTCCATTTTCTAGTAATTGCTTTTATGACAGCCAGTAGCATTAAACATAATGAGGCCTTAATATATATGACCAATTTAGATCCCATATACCAGCTCACAGGGACGTCGGGAGGCATACGCGCTGTACTGATTTCAGTACAACTTTTTTAGAAGGGGGGGTAGCTTTTTTGAAAAAAAAAAACGTACATATTTAAAGGGTGTTGGCTCCTTTAAGGAGGAGGCAGCCAGTCGGAAGTGCGCTCACATCATGTCCGGCTGGCTGCGAGCAGGAAACAAACTTGGAAGGCAAGCAATGGATTTGCGAGCGGGAAACAATCGCAAATGGATTATCGGAAGGGAAACAAAGGTAGGAGTGTGTGTGTGTGTGTGTGTGTGTGTGTGTGTGTGTGTGTGTGTGTGTGTGTGTGTGTGTGTGTGTGTGTGTGTCTGTGTGAAAATGCCCCCACATAATGCACCTGCTGGCTATAGGTGTTCAGGCTCAAACCCTGTACCTTTGCGTCAGGGTAAGAACAGCCTAAAGTCCCTAACCACCACCATTTCTGAACTTTGTTCAGATTTTGATGTTTGTCCAGGTTTTTTGTGCTAAAGTGTCAATGGTTGTGAGCTATGGTGAGAACTGAAGTATTTATCCCATTATTGTTTTTGATGTTTGCCCAGGTTTTTTGTACTAAGGTGTGAAGTGAGAAGTTCTGGGTTCAAGACATGCATGGTGATAACACAGCATTTTATTCTAGCAACTTTTCAAAATTATACAAGCAATGTTTAAAATGTGTCCCTGTTTTTTGGGCTTTTGTCACCCCCCCCCCCCCAATAAATGTTGGCTTTTTCCAGATTTCTTGTGCTGCAAAGTTCAGATACAGCTGAGTGTCAACATTTTACAAGGAGCTGAGAGCTGCAGGGGAACTTAAGTTTAGTGCTACTTATGCAGAGTCTGCTTCAACTGTTAATAGCACAACAGGTAGTGTATTTTGCTTTTGATGCAGAAGGCTGTGGGTTCTTCTCCCACAGTAGGTAGATGCATTGCTGATACTGTACTGTGTTGTAAATGGGGGTGGATGCTGTAGTCTATTTTGGCGAAGATATCTAGTAGTAACTATGAACCTGTTATCAGTTTGCCATCCATTCCCTATTGCAATATTACTAGCGTATCATTGTTTTTAATGCAACATAGGCAATTTATTCCTCAAGGGCAACAGGCACATTATTTGTAGGTGAAACCATAAAATATAAAGTTGTTTGCTAGCAGCAGCCTCTTCATTAGTTACAGATTTCTCTAATGTGGAATTATGTAGATGGCTTTTACAAGTTCAGAGATTGTGCATATTTACTGATACTGGTGGACTGTAGAAGTTTGAGTAGACTTTTATGATGGAAGGTGTATCAAAGAGCACGTGTATGTTTCATGTGCAAGGGCCTATGATTTGAAAACAGCCCAAAGTTAATCTTTATCTGCCACTGGCAAAATGTATTTTCTTTGAATGTGGGTTTCAATGCTGTTTCAATGAATGTGAGTTTCAAGGGCAGAGAAGTTTTAATGCTAAGTCTAGTTTCATTGTGAGACTATTTATTGGTGTTCGTGCTGTAAAATGCAAAATAAAACTTTTTCTGGCAAATCATTTAGGAATGGTCACTAAATAATGACCGAAGTTTCAGACGTCATAATTTTCAGAAAATGCATGCTAAAGCAAGATCGGATATTCTAGCAACTGTCTTAAGTTTATACAAGGTCAATTTTTAGTACTGTTTGTATGTTCCCCCAATATATTTGGCCTTGTCCAGATTTCCTGCATTAAGAGGTTGAGAGGTATGTGCAAATAAATCGCTTTATAGAATTAGGAATATCCAAACCTCTCAACTGTCCCCAATTTTGGCTCAAAATGTTGCTCTCCCCCTAATAATCTCTCCGCAAAATAGCAATTTTGGAAGAAAACGTGGAGGGTTTACTTTACTTTTATAAATAACTGTAATGATCAGAGTTATACATTACTTTTATTTCAGAAATGCATGTAGATTCTCTAATTTTGTCAGCTGCTCTAAGTTACTGTGCTCATATTAAAATGGTGTCTCTTCTTTGACAGGTAGCTGTATTGTCTGGCAATTTTATATTTTTGCATCACATTTTTGGTCCGTTTTTCATAAAATTGCGGTTTTCTGGCAAATTAGTGGCAAATTGTTAAACTGAAGTTAGAAAATAATGGCAGACATTTGAGTTCAGATTTCGTACCTTTCAGAAAATTCGTACTAATGCAAGACCAACTACTATTCTATTGTCTTTCTAAGTTTATAAGAGCAATATTTAAAAAAATGTCCTTATTTTTGGGCCTTTGCCTCAGTTTTATTTATGAGTTTGTTGCTCTAAGAGGTTGAGAGGTGTGTGTGTGTGTGTGTGTGTGTGTGTGTGTGTGTGTGTGTGTGTGTGTGTGTGTTAGGTAGTTAGCATACCTCTCAACTGTCCAAATTTTGCAGAATGTCCAGATTTTTGCCCCATATTTTTTGTCTGTTCCTCATAAATTTTGTGATTTTCTAGAAAATCATTTGAAGGCTGAAGTTGCTAAATAATGACAGACATTTGAGTTTCAGACTTCATGTCCTTTAGAAAAATTCATACTAGCACAAATCCTGTTATTCTAGCAACTTTCTCATACTAGCACAAATCATGTTATTCTAGCAACTTTCTAAGTTCATGAGTGCATTATTTAATATATGTCCCTGTTTTTTTAGGATTTGTCCATATTTCTTGCACTAAGACGTAGGTAGGGGTGTGTGTGTGAATGAAACATCCTAGTTAGGTGTAGCAGGTGGTTAGTAATTTACTCAAGCTCAAAACCTGTACCTTAGTTACAGAAAACAAAAGCATAAATTCTCTACCCCAACTACCATGTTGCATTTTTCAAAGAACTGACATTTCAGGTTAATTTTCAATTCAAGGAACCGAGTTTGAGTGAATTTATATTATATTACTGAAGAGGCAATACAGCGAATGCCTCTTCATCGACACTAAAAGAGCGAACCATGAATTACGAGAATGGCCGTAGCTTGGCTGGGGAGGGGGTTAGCAGTTTGAGAGCTGTGAGTACAAATTTGAAAATCCTAGCTACACCCCTGCCAGCTCAAAGTAATCTCAATAGTTACAATAATTTGCTGCCCCAACATTTTTGGCAAAGTACCCTTTAGTGAACTTTAAAAACCTACGTGCATGCCTTAAATTTCCAAAAACATGTTCCCAGTTTCCTATCTTTCTCATCAGACCTCAAGTATTTGTCATATACCCGTCTGTTTGGGCTATAAAAATTCCCATGCAAATACTTGTAAGCAAATATCGTAAACTTTGTGGACTATGGAGCCATGCAGATAGCCTCCTATTGTTCCTTTACTTGTTGCTTTTCCATTATTCTTCGGTCTTTGGTAACCTCCCTTTTCATTACTTAGTTATGCAGTATTTTATATGTCATACTAAAGATCTCTTAACAGCAGCTGGTTTTCTAAGCTCAACTAAAAACTCGACCAGAGTTGTTTTCCCACTTAGGATTCCCAATATCTTTTTACTTGCCTGCATTATGTTATCAATCCCTGGCAGTGAAGGCAGTCTCTAACCTGCAGCCCAAACTTTGGCTTCAACCTACACTTACTTTTCCCTCTCTTGTTCTTTGTTCCCATTACTTTGACTCCTTTGGTAACTCGTCAGTAAATATCAGCCCCTTCTGTCTATATTCCATACTTGTACTTGCACCCATCCCTATTGGTAAAATCTCTTTCCTCCATTATCGTAGTGGCTTAGTTCTTGGAATACTTCTTGCTGCTTTATGACTATAATGATCTGTTAGGTTATTGTTATTGTCTTTAAGGACCTACATCCAAAATCCTACTCTGTCTGTGTTTCTCAGCACCACACTCATTTAATAATCCTCCCTTTCCACTTGGGTATATAACCTTCAGCTTATGTTAGGCATAACTCAGTAGTAACCCTTCAAAAGAGGTAATCCTAAACCATCTTGTTCTATGGGGAGCATTAACTTATCCCATTTAACCCTTGCAGTCTTCCCTTCTCAAATAAATTCCTTCAACTCTTTATTAATTACCATCCACAGCAGCTCCTCTGGTTGATAAATATGTCTGACCTGTATGTAAAACTAGGGACTAGTAACATTTTCACTGCATGGATGTCCCCATAAATATGAGAATTGCTGAACCAATTCATGTGTGAGTGCACATTTCACTGCTGTAGCCTTTGTTTTGTCTTCATTTATTTCATATTCCAAAAAAGTCTTGAAACTGTATCATATTGTTCTACTACACAAACATTTCCTTTTTTGGATTTATCAAGTGCAAAATAATGCTATGCATAAATAAAGAAAGCATTTCATGATTGTCATACCAGTTATGGCCTTGACTTTGTGAGTCCCTTATTTTGTCAGTGGTTCTAAATGTAAAACAAATAGCAAAGGGGAAAAAGGACACCCTGCCTAGTACCACTGTTCAAACCCTGTTTGTTGAAGGGAATGCTTCCACCTAATTCTTGTCTCAACTCTTCACACATCCTCCTAATTAACCCTATTATTCTATTGAGAGACTCAATTTCATCCACTCCTTTACTCTAAAAATCCCAGTTGAATGCATTGTCCGCATCAAGACCTGCCAACAGTAGCAGCATTTTCTTGCACTATACTTCCCTCTGAGTCATCATTGTTCTGTTAATGTAGTCAGATATTTGCATCTCCACCACAGAACCACATTAATCCAGGTCTATCAGTTTTAACAATGCTTTTGCAATTCTCTTAGAGTAGATGTAAACACAGTATAGTCATGGTTGAAAAATTGAAATGGGTCTAGATGAAGGTGGGTCTAAAGGGTTTTTGTTTTCTTTGGGTAATGCAGCTACCACAGGTTTCTTTCAAATTGTTGGTACATCACTCCCACCTTTATAAAATATTGCTAAGAAAAACCTTCTGCATCTTTATCACTTTTTCACTCCCAACATCCAAGCTTCCACAGGAATACTGTCTGCTCCTGGAGAGTTCTCTGTTTCATTATACATTACCATTTTTATTTCATCTGCTCCTGTCTTGGATATTAATTGTTGGGCCTCACTTTTCTCCAACCTCTACATAGTTAAGTCTTCCATAAATATTTCCATTTCTGCCTTTTCTTGGTTTTCATGTTCCTCTGCTTTATACACATTTTCATGCAATGTTTGAAATATCTCTAATACATTTGCAGCATCTCTGGTTATTTTTATTGTTATTGGCTCCCTTAGTTTTGTGACAACCCTTTCTACTTTCTGTTGCACTAAACGTTTTTGTGCAAAAATAGCTGCTTCAGAGCAGTCTTTCTAAACTCATGCATGTTATGTAAATGATCCCTTATTTTCTCTTTAGCACTCTGCATTTGCTCCTCTTGTTCACGGAAATTCCCCTTATCTGCAATACTTTGTTTGACAACCTCTCTAAATAATTCCTACTTCCCTTTTCCATCTCTCTCTCTCTCTCTCTGTCTTTCGGCTGTGTATTTAAACTCCATTTTCATTTTATCCCACTCAATCGCTATCCCTTCTGATGAAAATTTCCACTTCTCTAATAACTCTTAAATCCTAGTCCTCTCTTTTTGACAGATCAGTAGGAAATCACTACTGTCTCGTTTAACCTCATTGACAAGCATCATTATTTCATTTTCTCTGCATGATCTGAAATAGTTATTGGACCCATGTCAAAGCTTTTAGTGAAATATACATGCTCCTGTGAAGTATAGTTTGGATCTAGTCTTGCCTAGCTGTTGTATCTTGGAGAATAATATGTACATGCTGTCTGATTTCCTACTACTGAATTCACATCTGCCATCCCAAATATTCTCACATTCTTCAGAAATATGCCCTCTTTTGATATGTTTTCCCTTCTAGGTCCCCTTGATGTATCATCAGTATTTTAAATCAGCTTTGTCCCCACCCATAAATCTTTCCTGCTGAAAATGTCTCATTTCTCCCAAACTTCTCTTAAGCTCCATAGTAGTAGTTTAAGTTGGAGTATAAATGCATGCCATTGCAGCCCTCCTTCCCTGCATTGTCACCCCTTATTAACACAAATCTACTGTTATTGACTTTTTGTCTGCTACTGGCATTGTTGATGCCCGTGTAAGAATTGTTATTACAACCCTTTTCTTTGTCTATGATAGTCTGCTAAATGTCCAGTACTGTGCACTTCTTGTATATACCTGCAAAGTCAGGTACATTATAGGATATGGACAGAGCAGCCATTATGATAGAAAGTTATTGCTCCAAACCATTATACATGACAGTTACTTTAAATGTGTATTTCCAGTTATTAGCATACGTGCACAGGTTGTGTGGAAGGCTGTTTCTTATGTAGTTGCTTCTACTCATCTACATTTGACCTGTATAACTTTTTATTAAGACTTTTTACCTCAATGAAAACATACCAAAAGCTAATTAAATTTTCAGAATTCCTTCATCCCCTTTTAACTTGCAACAACCGCACAAAAATTATATGCATTTTGACAAATTAAGCTTATCCCTCCAGGTAGAAGACGTTGGCGGAAATCGATGACTGCACCTGCAGTAAAAATTAAGGTTCCACATTAAAGCCTGTGTTCCTACTTATTGCTGTCTGTTCCCTACCCAGGTGTGAAAAAGAACTTGCATGCTTTCAGTAAGCATTATTTTAGCCCTAGGAAGAAGTGCACTAGATACCTTTTAAATAAGCAAACAAATGGTGTACTGTTGTATTAAATACATTAAAGCACTAACACTGCTGTGTAGGTAACTACTTGTATAACTTCATTTCTAAAAGTTTCCAGCTCCCATTTATTTTTCACTGAATGTGTTGCCAGTGTCCCTTTACATGTTGATGTACAATCCATGTGATTAGTATTCAAAAGTGTGCACGCTGATTGGCCACCTAATCAGTGTGATCATCCCAATAGAAAGAAGTCTGAATAAACAAGTATTGTTGGGCAGCCAGACCTTCTGTTGGGATATGGTATGTCAATAAAGAAATAGTATGTGCACTGAAGGATGAATGAGAGAGGCATTTGTGGCATGATGCTAAACCAAACACTTCGAATCACACCAATTGTGTCAGCTGCAGCTGATTTTGTACAACTCCTCACTCTTGGGTTGATGTAGGTATGACCTGCTGCTAAATTCTGATTCTGCACAGACTGCTCTATTTTTTTTTTCAGAGGCTCTATAAGTAGCTAGTGACTTTACTGAATTTCTGTGGTAGTATTTGTGTTTAAACTGAACCTGTACCTAGAGAAAGTGTATAATCAGAGCTCCTCCTTGCTGCATGTGTTTTTTAATGTTTAAATTGCACACATACATTGAAGAAGTGCTTTTATGACTTGAATAACTTGGGCTAGCTATACCTGAAGTGCTTTTACTGGCAATTTTCCAGTTGCACAATTGTGAACAATTGATTTAGTTTTTCTGATATATCTTTAAAATCTGGCAAGTGTTTATTGACTGCATTGCTCTCTTGATTAGGTTTCTTAGCTATAAATCTTAGTTCATTCTGAAGTATGCTACTTTACCCCTCCATCAAACCTTTCTGAATGCATTATTATATAATAACTGCTGTTGTTGCCTTCATGCTTACCCTAGAATCTCTGCTTTTCTCTTTTCCTAGTTGAACTCTACAGTTCCCTACACGGTGTCTACAGGGCTGCAATCAGTTTCTCTCAACATTTAAACAGAGTAGGTTACACACAAAAAGCATTTGTTAAGCTTTCACTTACAGTGCTTTGTAATTAAGCAGGTCACCATATTGGTCAGCCATAGGACTCTTTGTTTCTACTTGAGTGGTTGCCTCCTTCCCCTGTAACTGAAGTAAATTAACTCACATTAAGAGCTGTAATACTTACCTTTTAGCTTTAGGACACCTTAGGAAACCTTGTAAACCGCAATAGCCCCGCTACATTTGCCCTCGCTATGCTCAAGCTCTCTTCGCTCCCCTCCCTGCCCCCAATTCCCTCCCGCCCCCAGTACCTCTAAATTTATAGTACTATAGCCACTCCCCACTTTCTAGATCCTATCTGCTTTCATCTGGGATAATTCCATCCATCCCCATTCTACTACCTACATTTTAATAGCACCTATTAGCTATCATCTGGCATTCTCCCATCCCCCTTCCAGTACCTTTACCTCACCACTCTGTCTTCTTGTGTTGCATCACCAGGTAAAACAGTTCCTTAACTCACTAGCTGAATCACAGATAATGATATACTCCTCTTTACTACCCCTCTTGTTCACACCATACCTCCTTACCTTGTATGAAAACCAGTTTCTCAAGGGATTTCAGGTCCCAAAAGGCCATACTATCACCCCAGCTGTAAAGCCTTCCACCTTCAACCATACTTACAGTACCAGATCCTATCCAACATCTTGTTCAGTCTATCAACACCTCAACCCCAGGCACATTAGCTCTAGATCCAAACACTACCACAAACTAATAAACAAATTCCTGAAGTTCATCACCAAGTATAGACTCAACCTAATACTTGGTGGTGATATTCACCCCAACCCTGGCCCACTCACTTCAGATACACATACCCCCTCTACTTGCAATCTAAGCTACAAACCTACAATTAATAGGCCAACTAACTCTCTCCTACTCTGTCATCTCAATATAAGAAGCATTAATAACAAGGTACATGAACTGCATGCACTTCTGGATGTCCACTCTCCTGAGATTCTCTCTTTATCTGAAACCAGGTTAAAACCTAACACTAAAGACAATGAAGTGTTACCACCTGGGTACAACATACACAGGCTGGATCGTGCTTCGAGGAAGTGGGGTGGGGTAGCTGTACTCCATAAATCTGAGTTGAATGTCACCATAGATGTAATACAACCACCTCAGATTAATAACTCGGAGATTCTTGCCACCAAATTGCAACTTAATAAAAATAAATGCACTAATATCATCTGTATGTACATTCCCCCAGGTAACAATATATCTACATTTGAAGATATCCTGCACTGGCTATCATGTCACTACCCCCAAGAAACCCTACTACTTGGAGACTTTAACATAGACTGGGGCACCTTTTCCTCAGAATCCCCAACCACCCATATTAACCTGCATGCATTTACACATCATATCAACCCCTACCAGGATGGGTAAACCCAACCAAAAAGAAAGTATACTTGACTGGGTACTCATAAATAGTCACCCCCAACTGTACACCTCTGGTACCCTCCTTAATGGCCTAAGCAATCACCTTCTCACATATGTAATTAAGCACAAAACCATTAATTCCCAACAACCCTTACTCAGGTTAGAAACAATAAAAACTTTGACCCTGCCAAAGTCCAGCAAGAACTAAACTCATGTAATTGGTCTATTCTAAAACACCTCCCCTTAGAGGAAGCAGTAGCATACTTTAACAACAAATTCCTTGAGATCCTTGATTTGCATGCACCTGTTCGTTCAATGAGAACCAAGGCAAAAACTGCGCCATGGCTTTCTATAGAGTCTAAACTCAAAATTACCCTTAGAAACAAAGCATGGGCTTTATGGCATTCTTCTAAAGACCCTCAAGATCACATTAAGTACAGACAATCCAGGAACGAAACCAAAAAAATCAATTTTACAAGACAAAAAACAATACTACTGTAATTTATAGACAGTAAATCAAAATAACCATCAGAAGTTTTGGGCAGGTTTAAATAATCTACTACATCCTGGACTAACTTCAACCCCAATCCCTGCTGCTACTATTGATAAAAACCCTGAAGATGTTTCTGATAGTTTTAACCAATTCTTTACTGAGACAATTCAAGCCCTAGCTAGCCAACTACCTCCTAGCTCCCCTGGTCCTGAAAGTAGCACCCCTAGAAACCTACTCGCGTTCAGCTTCCAACCAGTCGCCACTTCACTTATCCGTACCTTGATCAAAAAATTAAAACCCACTACACTTTCTGCTGATCAACTCCCTGCCGAGTACCTACAAAAATCAGCTGATGCTATTGCTTACCCCGTCTCAATACTAATCAATCGAACCTAGTAGAAGCTAAAATTCCCACCATCTGGAAAATATCCTATGTAATCCCACTTCACAAAGGAGGCAGCTCTACTGAATTCTCCAATTATAGGCCAATAGCTATACTCTCTCCACTTGCAAAGATTATGGAAAAATGTATTCATAGACAACTCGTGCACCACCTAATCCAGAATCGCCTTATGGCAGACACTCAGCATGGCTTCTGTCCTCATCACAGCACTACTTCAGCCCTCCTAGCCTTTACCAACACCATAAACCATAATTGTAACGATAATTATATATCCTCAGCCCTCTTTTTGGATCTTTCCAAGGCATTCGATATGGTTGATCACCAACTTTTAATCCACACCCTGCAAACATTCTGTCTAGATACTGGAGCCCTCCATTGGTTTCAATCCTACCTGAATGGTCGACAGCAGGCTGTCCTCTGGCAGAACAAACTCTCTAGCCTTCTACCTAACACCCTTGGAGTACTACAAGGCTCTATACTAGGGCCCTTGCTGTTCTCCATCTTCATTAACAACCTTTGTACTGTCATCCCAAAAGTCAGCTGTATCCAATATGCTGATGACTCTACTCTGATTTGCTCAGCCACATCTCCAGTAGAGTTATGGTCAGCTACCCAGACCACCTTTAATACAATAGAAAACTGGCTTTCTGAACATCGTCTGATCCTAAATCCCCAAAAAAACTAAAATGCTGTTATTTTCACCAATGTGTAGGTCTACCGCTTTCACCTTTACCATAAAATCAAATGATGGCACAATAATCTCCCCTGACCCATCTACAAAACTATTAGGTGTCATCATAGACAATAATCTAAAATTTGACCTACATGTTAACCAAACTATCAAAACCATCAATAAAAAACTAGGGTCACTTTACAGAATAAAAGCCTTCCTAACCCCTCCAGCTAAAATTGCCATAGCTCGCTCTCACCTTCTTTCAACCCTTCTGTATGCATCCCCTCTACTCTCGAATTTAAACAAGACTGCCCTTAACAAACTCTCAATTTGCTACAGTCACATTGCCAGGTTTGCCACTGGGCTGCCTTTTAGGACACATCATTGCATCAATCTAAATCAGCTTGGGTGGCTTGAACTACCCAGCCTAATCCAGTATAACCAACTGATTATGGCCTATAAAATCCTCTATAATCCGGACAATACTCCTGCACTTAAAAATATTATCACCCCCTATAACACTCCTAGACCACTTCGATCCTGTAACAAACTACTAATTCAGACTAGCAAAATTAATAACACAGCCGGTGATTCTCTCTTTGCAAACTCTGTAAGTAGATCCTGGAACTCTCTTCCAGCTGATATTACCTTACTTTCCACCTTAGATCAATTTAAAACTAGACTCAAACAACATTTGTCACTTAACTGGCTATGTCAATGTATCAAGCCTGGCTAACTCTATCTAGAATGTGTAAAAATCTGTTAACCAGTTTACTGTGTAATTTAATTTAATCCTGACTTGTGCTCAGGATGAACTGTAAGCGGTGGAACTTGTTTAACTTGCTTACTTATGTAATCTCTGTAAATAGTCTGTTTGTAATGTGTAATGCTGGTATTATGTAATGCTGAATCTGCTTACCCTTGGAGCTTTTCTCCCCGGGCCTCTGCTGAAAATGGACATGCATCCAGTCGGACTATCCCGGTCAACTAATGTAAAATAAATAAAAATGTAGAACATTTGGATAAAATGTGTTTAAAAGTAAAAACTAAGGAAAACCTCCAAACATCTGTTTCACAAGGAAAATTGCAAAATATTATAAACAGGATATTCTGCAAAATCATGGACAGTTGAAAGGCGTAGTTGCCGGTAATGGAATCGATTGTACTGTTTGTTAACCTTGCCTCTTAACTGTCCAGACTTTAGTGGAACGTCCGTCATTTTTGCAGTGTCCCTCATAAAATTTTAAATGTTTTTTAAATAACTGCTTATTTTGGTAATTTGAGACATTCCAGTTTTTCTGTGTGCGTCTCTCTCTCACAGACACACACACACACGTGCGCACACATGACAGGGAGAGAACAAGACCTCTAGGGGAATGCATTGTTCTTCAACACCTCCCTTGCACTGTACTGATACTGTGCAAGCATGGAGAATATGTACCATATGCATTTGCAATAAATCAGTAAATGGTAAAGGTGGAAGAGCACTAAACTGCTGTTATATAAAGATGTTATTTAAAAAAAGGTAAGCAATTTCTTTCATAACACTTACACACTCCTGGATGTGGAGTTTATCACAAGATTTACCAATGGCTGATTTTGCTCACTCAGGCTCTGCCTGTGTGATCAAAGTATACATCTGTTGGTAACTCCTGTGATTCACACACCCATTCACACACCCATTCATAGGTAATTGCCAAGTTATACTACCTGTCTACCTATACAATTCACTCTGTAGACATTATTCAGATGTCTCATGATTAATTGCGTGTATCTGCAGACTTCTATTCTCCAAGTAAAAGCAGTTAGTAATGGGGAAAAAAAACAGCTAGTGACTTTGCAGATGCATGACTCTATAATTTTCATTCTGAATACACTGTTCAGACCTCTCATGATTAATTGCCTGCACCCAAGGACTTCTTGTCTCCCAATGAAAGTCTTTGCTAAAGGAAAAATAGGTAATGACTTTGCAAATGCAAGAAAGAACTACAATTGTATGTGCCTTCATCAATTTATCTTATTTTTCAAGCCTATTTGTTTTTTTTTTTTTATTGTCTGTAGCTTAAACAAAGGATAATGCTTTAACTTTTCACCTCTGCAGAAATGGAAAATCATCTTACATCTACATATAATGTGATCAATACAATTTTTTATCCCTACCCCCACCCCAGCAGCCTGAGATTACATTACATTTTAACTTGGTTGTGTCCAGCCTTTCTTACATTGTTACAGCGTAAATACTGGGTACCATACAACTAAGAAAAAATGCTTCCTTGGTTTGATATTTTTAACATATGCGACATCCATGGTTAAGATTCAAATACTTAACAGCAACTGTACAAATCTGCTGTATAATGCAGTTCGACCTTTATAATATAAGGTGTAATTTGTATTGTGAAATGTTTATGTAAGTATTAATAAGAACAAAAACAATGTTATTTACAGTTACTTCTTCAGTCCTTTCAGTGTCCTTCTAAACATTAATGATATACAGTACAGTATATGCTCTGAGTTTACGCACCACTTTAACACCGTCAACAAAATTCCATTCATGAGCCAGAGGTTTTGAAGAAGGCTGGCCGTTTCTTCCTAGGCAAGAAACAACCTAATAACCAAAGGCTAATGTAACAGTGTGGAATTTGAACACCTACTGTTAAGTTTTTACACAAATTTACTTTGCCTTTCCTGTCAGCTTGGCATCTCTGCAGTCCTACATTAAAGTCTTTTACCCAGGATATATTTGATGTTGATTTGACTCATAAATATTTGTCTTTAGCTTCCCATTTGGGGATGTACATGCTTTTTAGACATGCAGAGGGCTGAAAATGCCAGACCAAAGCCATTCTAGAATTGTTTCTAAAAGCTAACCACTTTGGTGTGTTTGAAGATGCTTAACTCAGCATGGTGTTCTATAATAAGAGGACCAAGTCATTGGCAGATATCACTTGCTCTGCACAACAAACAGCATTCCCACAAAGTGGAATAACTCAAGCAAGCTGGTCTTGCAAAAGGTCATCCAAAGACTATGTTGCCAGGATAACCAAAAGAGAGACTAAGGAGCATCCCTGTCTCATGTCCCACTGTGTAGATGCACCCTTTTGTTGATGTGTAAGGGTATTTCCAAGTTGATCACCTCAGTCTCAGTCTTTTTAGGACCTTAATGCTGGGAAGCAATCCCCCGGTTTGATACTTATGTGCACTGCCTGTTGAGGCAGATCCCAGCTTGCCAAAATCAAGTAAACGCCGAAGAGCTAAGCAATTAATTTACTTATACTTGGGTGTATGCAAAAACTAGATAAGTCCGAGACTTTCCCTTCTCAAATAATCTGGCTTATTTGTCTTAAGATATTTCATCTAAAAACTTATTCTTCCCTGACAGAGGAATGGACCAGTTTCAACAGGCATCAGGGCCCTTGGTAAATCTCTTTAAACTGATGAGGGCAACTAGCAAATTAAACCTTTCTAAGTCATCAGATAAAAATCAGAAACAGAACTGGTAGTTTTCAGGAAGTCACTCATGTTTTAAAAAAAAGTCTATAGAACTACTTTTTATTGGCTTAGCAACCATGATAATACAGGCTAAAAACGTCTGTGCGCTTAGCTGATACTTGAAATTAAGGCACATTTGCATACAGATTCATCAGATGCATCAAATAGAAAAAGGAAGAAAATGCCTGTTAGGCCAGGCTTTAAAAATATCTTTGCACACGGTAAAACACACCGGTCTAGTACTATATAAACAAGAAAACTAGTGGTCTGATGGGGGAGTACTGTCATTAATGTAATCACAATTACGACAACTTTTGACCTGCAACCTTCAGACCAAAAGCAAATTAAATGCCTTATAGATACCTTGGCCTTGCAAAACATTACTTAGTTTAATACTACATAAAATTCATCATGACATTTATAGCATTGATTGTTATATCTTCGCAGGAACTTGTGTGCTATAGTATTTAAGCAGCAGTACTGTGCTAGCTGAACACAAAATGCAGATGTCTGTGTACATCTAAAGGGACAAAACTGCGGTCTTGATGCAGCAGTGCTGCTGATATTAGGACTGTTATGACAGACTGTATCGCCTGATGCCAGGGTGTAGCAAGCAAATTTCATTTTGTACTCAAACTCTTAGCGCTACCCCCCCCCCCCAAATACCTATCAATTAAAAATGGACACGTCTCTCAAAATGCTGCCCCCCTGAGCAAGTAATAAATGCATAACATTTTCAGCTGATCCCCATAAAACTATTAAAAATATTGTTTTTAGATTAGCAATATTGCACCTGTTAAAGGCGTTCATTTAGACAGCTGTTGCATAATATGACTTGAAAAAGCCAAGTTGACGTGATTCTCAGAAAAAAATGTACTCAGTGGAGTACAAAGTATATGCCTGGCTACACCCTTGGCCTGATGTCCTTCTATTCCTATGTTGCAGTATTCTGCATATGGGTTTACCCTTCTAGTCTCGTGTACATATAGCCAGTATCCAGAAGCTTTCAGTCCCTCCTAGGTGCATGAGACGTTGGGTCTAGGTGAGAGTACTTGGGCCATAAAAGTGACGTCTGCATGCACCAGCCTTCAGAACTGTCGTATGCCAGGTGTTCCTGCTTTCGCTGACAGACTATTCAAGTTTCAAGTTAAGTACCCCGTTGGAGACCTTTTCAGTTCTTCCTTTTGTATTACTACTTTTTCATGTCATCCAGAAAGGGTAAATATCAGTGCGGCCATCAGATCCCTGATAAAGACACTCATGATATGTGTTTGCTGTCTCTCAGACAGTCGCACGATTATAAGGCCTGCCCTATTTTCCAGGCATTAAATGTTGCACAGTCATTTGCATGCACTCTGTTTGCATTTACAGACCCAACCTCTAAAACAACTTGCTCTGCATATGGAGGGCTCATCGGATGTCGCCTCTGAACCGCCAAAAAAGAAGGCCAGATTTTTACGGCCTGTAATGCTTGTTGAGCCTCTTCCGGCTGATCCTCAGCCTGTGGCAGACATTGGCCTGGCCTTAGGATCTGAACCCAGATCTGCTGCACCAGATATTGCAGGTACCTCTGAGGAAGCCGTACTACTGGTTAGTGAGAGCACGTCCGCAGAGGCTGTTCCGGTGACTGTTTCAGATGCTGAGGGGGAACCAGCATGGTCAGGGGAGCCATCCGATTCCCTGCCTCAGCCTTTGACGCCCACTCCTATGCAGATGTTGGGACTGTCAAGAGGAAAGAAAAAAGGAAGCACATCTCTCAGCCCTCGGAAAGTATTCCAGACTGGCAAACCTTTAGCCAAAGCCTTTCCTCAGCTTTCATGGCCCTGAGGCCTACATCAGCTGCTTCTGCTCCTGCAGCTTCTCCTCCTCTCCTTAGTCCTAGGCCTCAACCTGCAGAGACAGTTACTAGGGAAGAGGACATATGTTCAGTTTCCTCAGATGATTCCCTCTTTTGTAATTCACAACTCTCTTCTCCCTTGGGATGTGGATCCCCAGAGGAAGAATATATAGACCAAGATTCCCCTGTTGAAGACTTTACCTTCTCTGAAACTATTTTTAAAATGGAGTACCTCATGTGGGAATCCACAGACATGTCTGAAATACAAAAGAGGTACTATGACCTCATTCAGATGGAATCCCCAAGCCCTTCGACCATTCCTTCTATACTGCCTGCCTATTTTAGATGCCTTTTCTTCTGCATCTCTCAATCAGGACTCTCACCTTCCTGCTCCTCATAGAGCAGACAAGACTGTACAAAGTCCCAGATTCAGCTAAGCACTTGATCAAGTGCCCTCCAACAGATCCAGCTACCTTTTCTGTCTCCACAGTCAAAGCTTCCAAACTCCTGCCTACCACCACCATCCTTCCTGCTTACAAAGACAGCAAAACTATGGAAAGGCTAGCCAAAAAGATTTACACCTCTTCCATTTTGGCATTTAGACCTACTATTTACCAGATTTATGGCAAAGTATGCCCAGTCTCTTTTGGACTCTGCCACCAAACTGGCAGACATTCCAGACACCTCAGCCAAATCAGGTATGTCCTCTACTGGCCCTTACGTCTCAAGTCACCAGCCATTCAATTAAATGTAGCTACGATGCTGCAGAATCCTCAGCAAGGTCAGCAGCTTCTGCACTTCGCAGATGCTCATGGCTGCGCTTGCAACCCCTGCCAGATGACTTCAGGGCTAAGCTCAATGATGCACCACTTGACAATGCTGCCTTATTTGGCTCAAAAGTAGCAGATCTTTTCAAATCCCTGCAATAAAAAGGAAATGAGATGAAGGATCTTAAACATCTGCTAATTTCCCCTGTACCTAAATGTTATAGGAACTATCATGCGAAAACACAGTTTTTCAGGAAACACTCCAATCCTGTTCCTCAAACTAGACACTGGCAAGCAATAAAGAAAAATCCTTCAGCTAGAGCAACTTCCTCCTCTAGTCGAAGGATGCCCTTTCATGACAAGGCAAGTCGTGTCAGACTACCTGCCACTTATGCCTCCCCCACCAGCTGCTTCCATCCCAGTGTCTGCTTGCCCTTCCCATTGCCTTCCTGTTTGGAATCAGGTCGCTTCAGACAAATGGGTCCTCTCCATCCTCCAAGATGGTTACTTCCTGTCGTGGATAACCTCTCCAGTAAGTCTAGGCAGGCCACGACCTCCTGCTCACTAACTGCCCCTCCTGCTACTAGTACTACGGTCCCTTTTAAAGCAGGGCACTATAGAAAGAATTCCTCACTCCCAATTTGGAAAAGGGTTCTACACAAGGATTTTCTTGGTTCCCAGAAAGTTAGGGCCATGGAGACCCATCCTAGACCTTTCAAGACTCAATCTTTTCTTAAAGGTGCCAACTTTCAAAATGCTCTCCCTGCCAGCTTTATTCCCTCTTATTATATGCAAAGGCTTCCTAGCTACACTAGACATCAAGGATGCCTACTCACACATTCCCATAAGACCCGCACACAGAAAATACTTAAGATTCTTAGTGGGCTCCTCACATTTGCAGTTCTCTGCCTTGCCTTTTGGACTTTCAACCGCACCTCGAGTCTTCACCAAATGCCTGGCTCCGTTAATGGCTTTTCCAGGACAAAAGGGATACAAATATTCCCATACCTGGATGACATGCTTTTACAGGCTGCCAGCCAAAAAACAGTCCTAACCCATATCCAGTTCTTGATGTCTCTACTATGATAATTATGGCTCTTGGGTTACAAATAAACATCCCAAGTCCAACTTCACACTGACCCAAGACATTGTGTCCTTAGGGTGCAGAATCCACACAGACTTGATGGAGGCATACCTGCCTCCAGCAAAGATGAGTTCTATTACAGAGCACCTGCAAGGGATTCTATTTTCCCCTCATCTGTCTGCAAGGCAGTACCTCAAGCTGCTGGGTTACATGGAAGCTATCATTCCCATGCTACCCCTAGATTTGGTTACACATGAGAAAACTACAGTGCTACCTACGCTGTCTGAAAGCAGCCCAGCCACCCACTGGAACTCATTGTGCCCTTGCTTCCATGCCTAAAACGGGAGACCTTGTGGTGGTTGGCCCAGGTGAATCTCAACCCAGGACTCCCCCTCCAACCACCTCAACCTTCTCAGGTCATGCATACAGACTCCTCAGACCTGGGGTGGGGGGCCAGTCTCTGCCATCAAAAAGTTCAAGGCCTGTGAACATGCAGGCACAAAACAGAACATAGCATTGCCAGAGAAATGAGGGTAATCCTCCTAGCCCTTCAGGCATTCACTCCTTTCCTTCAGAAGAGAATCTCTCCTGATATACACAGACAACACCACAGTCCTGTGGTATATCAACAAGCAAGGAGGGACCAAGTCCTACCTACTCTGCAGACTTGCTATACTAGTGTGGGATGTAGCCACTTCCCAGGGAATTACCCTGAAAGCAGCATACATTCCTCCTCTCCATGACTCCCAAGCAGATTTTTTGAGCAGAACCAGCACAAACAATCACGAATGGATGCTTCACAGGGATATCTTCCTGGACATGGTCCACAGATGGAGTACACCACAAATAGACCTGTTTGTCTCCGCCAGCAACAGGCAACTTCCTGGATACTGTACCAGGACACCAGACCCACAGGCACTGGCAACAGATGCCTTCACTACCTCATTAAAGGGGAAATACCTTTATGCTTTCCTCCCCTTCCCTCTCATTCAGAGGGTTCTGCTACAGATTCAGCAGGACAATCCAAAAATCTTGCTGGTGACTCCCCACTGGCCCCGACAGAATTGGTTCCCCTTACTCCTTCAATTGTCCAAGGCAATCACCACAAGTTACCCCACAGAGTGGACCTTCTTACACAGCATAAGGGATCTCTAATCCACCCACAGTGGCAGCTGCTACACCTGACCCTTTGGCGGATAGGCTTCTGATCCCATACAGATACCTTTACAGTGAGGATGTGCTCAATGTCCTGCAGGAGGCCAGGAAACCTAACACTAGAAAAACGTATCTGTCTGAATGGAAAAGGCTCATTTCTTGGTGTCAAAATAAGCAGCTGGATCCGCTTACCAGTGACATTCCCCTAGTGCTGTCTTATTTGTGTGAGTTACTTCAGACCAGCTTGGCCTACTCATCTATTATAGTGCACCTGTCTGCTATCTCCGCATGCCTACCCATGGATCCCCCTTGACATTCAGGCTGTCTTTGAAGCTCTTCCTCAAAGGGGTCCTACATCTCAGACCCCCCCCCTATGGAAACATCCTCCTCCTTGGGATCTCAACTATGTGCTAGAGAAGCTTACACTGCCACCCTTTGAGTCTGCTGTTCAAGCTTCCCTAAAGCTCTACACCTGGAAGGCAGTCCTCCTAGTGGCTATCACTTCAGCCAGAAGGGTATCAGAGCTCCGGGCACTAATGGCTACCCCTCCCTTTCTTGTTTTTCATAAAGATAGGGTTACCCTCAGGACAAATCCATCTTTCATGCCCAAGGTAGTCTATGACCTGTCTCTCAATCAGGCCATCCATTTACCTGTTTTTTATCCAAACTCACAAGGAAGACATGGAAGAATACTTCATTCCCTGGATGTTCACAGACAAATTAGATTCTACCTCCACAGCACTAAGTCTATCATAAAGACTGACTAATTTTTCATATCTTTCCACCCTAGAGCACTAAGGAAGGCTGTGTCCAAACAGACTATTTCAACTTGGATTTCCAAGGCCATTACCTTCTGTTACCAGCACTATTATAAACCACTTCAGGGTACAGTAAGTGCCCACTCCACTAGAGCCATGGCATCCTCAGGGGCTTTCTTCAAAGCCTGGATACCTCCTCTATCCTAGAGGCAGCCACCTGGTCTTCAGTTCACACCTTCACCAAACACTACAAACTAGAACTGCGTCTCTAGGTCCAGGGCAGGGCTCGCTAGGGCTGTCCTGCATGGGTTCCTGGAATCTACTTCCATACCAACCACCCTTTCTCAGTGAGCTTTGGCACTCACCCATATGCAGAATACTGCAACATAGGAATAGAAGGACATAGAAAAGTTGTGCAAGAACTTACCATAACTATAGATGCCCTTCTCTTCCATGTTGCAGTATTCCTACCCTCCATCCTTCCCCTCTTATCAGCTATGTTTCCCTCTCTGGATGGCATTGACTTGACATTGCCCTATTAGGACTGGCTCTGACTGGGGTCTTCAGTTCTGAGGGCTGGTGTGTGCTGACATCACTTTTATGGCACACTTACTCTCGCCTTGACCTGATGTCTCGCATCCCTAGGAGGGACTGAAAGCTTTTGGACATTAGCCGTATGTACGCGAGACTAGAAGGGTAAACCCATATACAGAATACTGCAACATGGAAGGGAAGGGCATCTATGGTTATGGTAAGGTCTTACACAACTTTTCTTTCTCCTAGATGTAAGTTTCTGCCCTGTTTAAAAAAAAGAAAAGGGCAGGATAGGGAAGAGTACATCAATAAAAGACACAAAAAAACTTTATGATTTCAGTAACTAGTAAGACTAAGTGTAACTGGTCATTGTTTCAGCATAAGACTGATCTTTGGTGTTATCTTAACTTGTTTCTATGTATTCAATAAAAATAAAAATAAAATCACTGTCACTAACGCGTAGGTACCTCTTCCTATAGAAAGAACGCAAACAGATAACAATAAAGATATTGGAAGGGTACAATGGCAGATACCAGTGCCTTGCATAAACAAGGCTATTTCTCAGTTCTTATAGTCGCACAAAGTCTCACAGGTTACTTAAACTTTATCAGAGCCTTTCGGCGCTTGAACAAACATCAACACCTCATTCCACAGACAGTCTTCACTTCACTATGGATAAGGAGTGGACAAACGTATTTCTTCCTTTAGAAATTTTTATTTGGCTAGCGCTTTCACCCGTAGGCTTCTTCAGGCCATAAAAATATAAAAAACAACTCTACAACATTTTATACAGTCTCATGTGAGGCCTAGTGAGATCATTTCCTGTCATCACAATAATTAATTCATTAGCATATTTAATTGTTTCAAACTAGCTAGTGAGATCATTTCCTGTCATCACAATAATTAATTCATTAGCATATTTAATTGTTTCAAACTAGCTCTATGCATCAAATAATTTAATTCACAAGCATTTAAAGCTATCAAGACCACTAAACATATATATACACTTCCATATATCACTAACCTTAAACAATTTTAAAAATCTATGTATGAGAGAATATATATAAAAACATTTTTTAAAAACATTTCTAAAAATCACATCCTTATATTATACCTTTGCAAAATTGCATTATATGGATCCAATAATAGACAAATAAATTCATATACCCATCCATGCATGTGTACACCATAAAAATTTGACATTAGTTCTCCCTTCCATATAAACGTCATATTCATGCATTAACATGACCCCATATGAACCTTTTAATAAATAAAATTATACACATACATAGATTCATATGCAAACTCATATATGTGTACATCATAAGCATTGATTCTCCTTTCCTTATGTACATCAAATTCATATATTAACTTTCAATTTCCTAGCCTTTAACACTGGTTTTATGGGAACGCTATCATTTAAGCCTGGTAAATGGTCAGCTCTAAGCTTAATGATCCATCTCATTTCAAAGCCTGCTGATAAGGGTGGACCTGTTGTAATTATGGATATGGAGCAATATATTAGAAGTATGGAAGAGATGTTAAAAAATGAACAATATTATACTAGGATTGGATTAAATAGAGTGGATAAAGTAATTGAGCGGGTCTTTAGAACCCTTTACATGTTACATTTACAAGGAAGACTTGAAGAGAGCTTGTATAATTTTTGTGCAACTAACCACCCTACAATACCCTGTATTCAAGGGGTTCCAAAGATTCACAAACACCCATCCGATCCACCTATGCGACCTATTGTCGCAGGGAGAGGATGGGTGACTGAACCTATATCATTATACTTAGAATCTTTACTTAGACCAGTTGTTAACAACTATGCACATATACTAAGAGACACCAAGCAGTTCTTAATAATGTTGTATGAACAAATGCCCAAAGTACCTAGTGACAATAACAACTATTGGCTTGTGACATTTGATGTTCAGTCCTTATTTACATCTATCCCTAACAAAGATGGCATAGAATGTGTCCGGAGACGCCTCCTAATGGAGGATTCCTTTAAGCTCATATACGTTGATGTGATTTGTGACTTGATGGAATTAGTTTTGTGTAATAATGTATTCATATTCAATAATCAGGCATACATACAGAAGGATGGCGTAGCTATGGGGACATCATGTGCCAATAGCTACGCCAATCTAGTAATGGCTGATTGGGAGGAGAGGTACCTTTTTGAAATGAATGAATTCAAGGAGAATGTGAAATTTTATACACAGTTTGTGGATGATTTGTTCCTCGTATGGGACTCAGAGATAAATTGAATGAATTTTTAGTAAAAATGAACTCGATGACTGAGTATTTGAATTTTACTATGAAAGCCTCCTTAGAAAAAATATCTTATTTGTATGTGTATGTTGAGAAGCTATCGGATGGCCTCCTTAATACAGGGGTACATAGGAAAAGTTGTTATAGAAATTCATTGCTACATAGAAGTAGCATGCACCCTGGGTTTGTCTTTAAAAACATTATTAAAGGACAGGGAATGAGGGTGTCACGTTTGAATTCCACTGAAAATGGATATAGAAGTGGAATATGTACCTTGAAACAACAATTAATAGATAGAGCATATAGGATAGATGAGATAGATGAGGAATTACATAAAGTAGAGAGAATGAGAGCAGACGTAGCCCACCCATATTTTGCTAAAAAGAGGGTGGAATTAGAATTAGCTGATAATAATAAAGGTAGAGGTGAGGAAGTTCAAATATTAATGCATTATACACAGGATGCCATGGACATAAGAAATATATACCAGAAATATTGGCAAATACTCACAGTGGATTCTAGAATTTTGGGTGTGGTGGGTGATAATCCTAGGTTTATATATAAAAATAAAATGAACTTATATAGAATGTTATGTGGCCCAAATAGAGTAGGAGATGGGCACCAGAATGAAGTAACTGGTGTAACTAAACCCTGTTATAAATGTAAATATTGTGCGTCCATTAATGATACTGCTAGTTTTATACACCCTGTTACACAGCAAGAATTTAAGTTTTCTGTAAAGCTACATGTGACACGCCCATGTTGTCTATCTTGCTACGTGCACATGTTGTCCTGCATTTTATGTGGGCAAGACGGATAGACGACTTAAGGACCGTATCAGAGATCATCTGTATAATATTAAAATAAAATCTTTAAATAATGCTCTATCGAAACATGTTATGAATACATCTATAGACCATGAATTTAAATGTTTGGCTATTTATAAGAATTGTGTAACCATTAGAAGAGGTGATATAGTAAATAGGACTGAGGAGAATGAAATGAGATGGATCATTAAGCTTAGAGCTGACCATTTACCAGGCTTAAATGATAGAGTTCCCATAAAACCAGTGTTAAAGGCTAGGAAATTGAAAGTTAATATATGAATTTGATGTACATAAGGAAAGGAGAATCAATGCTTATGATGTACACATATATGAGTTTGCATATGAATCTATGTATGTGTATAATTTTATTTATTAAAAGGTTCATATGGGGTCATGTTAATGCATGAATATGACGTTTATATGGAAGGGAGAACTAATGTCAATTTTTATGGTGTACACATGCATGGATGGGTATATGAATTTATTTGTCTATTATTGGATCCATATAATGCAATTTTGCAAAGGTATAATATAAGGATGTGATTTTTAGAAATGTTTTTAAAAAATGTTTTTATATATATATATTCTCTCATACATAGATTTTTAAAATTGTTTAAGGTTAGTGATATATGGAAGTGTATATATATTTTTAGTGGTCTTGATAGCTTTAAATGCTTGTGAATTAAATTATTTGATGCATAAAGCTAGTTTGAAACAATTAAATATGCTAATGAATTAATTATTGTGATGACAGGAAATGATCTCACTAGCTAGTTTGAAACAATTAAATATGCTAATGAATTAATTATTGTGATGACAGGAAATGATCTCACTAGGCCTCACATGAGATTGTATAAAATGTTGTAGAGTTGTTTTTTATATTTTTATGGCCTGAAGAAGCCTACGGGTGAAAGCGCTAGCCAAATAAAAATTTCTAAAGGAAGAAATACGTTTGTCCACTCCTTATCCATAGTGAAGTGAAGACTGTCTGTGGAACGAGGTGTTGATGTTTGTTCAAGCGCCGAAAGGCTCTGATAAAGTTTAAGTAACCTGTGAGACTTTGTGTGACTATAACAACTGAGAAATAGCCTTGTTTATGCAAGGCACTGGTATCTGCCGTTGTACCCTTCCAATATCTTTATTGTTATTTGTTTCTATGTATGATGGAGCTTCTTTAGGCATCTGTATAATTTCACTAGTACCGTCATGAATGATGCTCATTTCTTTAAATTACATCATGAACGGATGTCCACTGAGCGTGGGTGATGCTTTTTCACTTTGCCAAAGCTGTTGACGTGTGTTGAAAAGTCAACCCCAACTGGTTTATTCATTAGCAGGCAATTTATTAAGGAGCTTCCTGTTGCTGGAATGCCTTTGTAGTATGGAGTGTGTGAGGCATGCCTCTCAACTGTCCCAATTTTGGAGGAAAGTTCCTACTGAAAGTAGGAAGAGTTAATGTACCATTTGATATTCAAATTTTATGCTAATTAATATCCAGATTTTTAGCCAGATGTTCCTATTTTCATTGTCTACAGATTTAAGAGGTATGGTGGTGGTAGGGCGAGGAGTCTGCAAATCCCGTCCAGTGGGTACAAATGTGCATCTCGTTAACTGATTTCCAGAAACTTGAAGGTTACACTATAACAGCAGTTTGTTGCAAGATGAAGCAGTAATTGTTTAGTTTTCCTTATTGAAATCTGACATTTCTTTCAAACTTTGCTGTATTTGTTGACTGGTCTGTTATTTATGTATGTTCTTTTGATGTTTTTCCCCACCAGGTTCCCTTTGACTCCATGGCTGCTGAGCATCACAAGTGCACTACTGCATTTCAGCCCATTTGTTACATTACTGGGGTCCTACAAGAACCACAGTGGTGAAAAGTGCCTGGAAGGCCCGTCACTTAGGCAGCAGTTAATGTTACTTGTGCCTACACTGGTGTCTTGGCTGTGATGGCATCTATGTTGCCCCTAGCTCTATCTCTGGGCAGGGAGGGTATGTAACATATTAGTACCATTGGGGTGTGATACATACATCCACACACCCATTTATAAGGTTATCCTAAAGCTGGGGGAGCCATATACTCATTCCCAGATCAGTTTGCAGTTTTTTCTCTCCAAGGGGTCATTGTATGCAATAACCACTTCCACATTGCCTCCCTACAGATGGGAATGCCTATCTTCCTCTGTGAACTGTCAGCCACCAATGCCACTACTCAGGCTCTGGCTGCATGGGGCATACGGCTTTATTCATCTGTGACACCAGAACTAGCTTTAGTTCATGTTTCTTCTGTTTTGAACATTTTTCTTTTACTAATGAACAAGTCTAAGGCAAAGTTTTATATAAACCAAAAACGAAGCAGAATCCAGACCAAAATATACTAATAACCAACAACCACAAGCCTGGATAAACGAAGCAGGATGTACCGGAAAATAAGTTCTTTATTGAACTACAACGTTGAAATAAAAGCACACCATTAACGCCTTTACCACATGCAAGTGCGTTTTCGTCAAAAAGTCATTCGACTTCATCAGATGCTGACAACCATACAGTACTCCATTTTTATTTGGTTCCTTATTAATTGAAACCTAGGATGCTTCTATTAAATTTAAAACAGCGAATACCCTTTTTTCATTTAAATTTCGTTTCCTTCATTTAAATATTCATGAACAATTCATTTAAAATACGCCCCTCATTTTGACGTATAAAATCATTTTAAAATTGATGTTAAGTGATGTTTCTTAAAAAAGAAATGTTATCATTTCATGATAAACAATTTTATTCCATTTTAATGCTTTTATGTACCATATTTAAAAATATTATTGAAATATCCAGTTAAAAAACAAGTAAATAGGTAAATAAGTACATAAATAAATAAATACATATGCCCATGTATTTAATGATATATTTATCTTTGTTAAACCAGTGCATTAAATTCTATTGTTCTCTTCACATACTATCACTTTCCGAAGGTTCTGACTATATAAATTAATACTAGTTACAATTTAGCTGTTCTTAGTTTTAATATAGGTAAAACTGAGATGTACTCATTCAGTCCTGGGGGGTTCCCTGCGTCCAGGGTTAGTTGCCACCACAATTCCCTAAACTCAATTTTTTCTTCCCAGGGTCCCCCCCTACCATCAAGTTTAACTTGTTCCAAAACCAAAAAAGTGTATTTTGCTTCAGGGCATTTTTTTAGATGTTTAAATAAAGCATTGGTGTCCTTACATGTAGCCACTTCATAATAATGTTCGTATATCCTTCTTTTCAGCTTTCTTTCGGTTTTTCCCACATAGAAGGATTTACAAACTGTGCAAGAAGCTAAATATACTAAACCTTTTGATTCACAATTGTATAGACCCCTACTTATCAACCATTTATTTCTACTTTCTAAATAAAACCTATCTACATTCATAATATAGTGACATTGATTGCAGTGTCCACATTTATAGGTCCCCGTTTTGTTTTTTGTTTTAGTCCTTTGTTTATTCTCTAGAATCAACCTTATATTCTGAGAATTTTTATATATTATTTTTTGAGGCATTTTGGATATTTTGTCTATATCTGTGATGGCCACAAACCTTTCCCATTCTCTCATAAATTTCCTTTTGACAATATTGTTTGTAGCATTATATTCCAAAGCTAGTACTTGCTCATAATTAGAACCATTACTATCTTTTCTAACCTCCTCTGTTTCCTTCCAACCACCATTATTCAAGATTGGTTGGAACCTATTGATTCTACCTTTTTCTACTTCATCCCTTATGTCCTTAATAAACTTGAATGGGTATCCTCTTTCGAGGAACATAGATTCTAGAAAGTCACATTCTACCTCAAAGTCGTCATCTGCACTAGTCATCCGACTCCCCCTTACGAACTGCCCCTTTACAATATTTTTCTTGCAGTGAAGGGGGTGGGCACTGTCGAAATGCAAAAAAGAATTACAGTATGTTTCCTTTCTAATTACTCTTGTTTCAAATTTGTTGTTCACCTTATAAATTTCTATGTCCAAATATTGCACATTTTTTTCAGAAATCTTGTGTGTAAATCTTAAAAATTGGGTTGATTTGTTCAAATAATCCAGAAATTCTTCTAATTTCTCTCTTCCTCCCTTCCAAAAATTTATGATGTCTAAAAATCTATGATATAAATTCCAATAGTTTCTGAAAGTTTCTGAATTCTGTGGGAATAATAAAATTCTCTTCCCATTTAGCCAAAACAAGGTTTGCAAAAGTTGGGGCGCAAGCTGCCCCCATAGCTACTCCTTGTGTTTGTTGAAAGCATTCACCCTTGAAATACAAGAAGTTGTTTTGCAAAACCATCTCCATTAACCAAGTGTTGACCAGATGTTCTTCGTTCCACATTGCTGCAGTCCTTACTATTGGGTAGTCCGCTGTCCAGTCGGCCCGAATACCAGAGTATAAGGCTGGCGTCGGTCAGGGCGCATTAGACCAGGGTACTAATGCGCATGACCGACGTCATATCCTCAGTCTTTTGCATGGTCCGATGCAGAAGCAGTTTTGCGAGTGCAGGTTGGCGTTCTGAAATATTTCCGAAGCCGGAGTTTCAGACCGAATCAGAGTTGGCTAAGTACCCCGTTGGGGAACATTTTGGTTTTTTCTTGCCTCAGTATTTAACCGGATGTCAGAAAAAGTGAATAACTGTATTTCTTGTGGGAAACAGATACCTCATAGGGATTACCATACCTTGTGTATACCTTGTTTAGGGCCTGAGCACGACGTTGTTGGATGCCGCTCTTGTGCTAGGTTTAACAAGCGCACTATTAAGAGTCGGTCTGACTGTGCCAGGTGAGCGTTTGGGAAGCGTTGCAATTAGAAAATGCCGTCGGATGCTCCGGCGCCGCTTCATCAAGAAGCGCAAGGACAAAACAGCGAAGCCTAGGGTTGATGAACCGGCAGTCCCGGACGTCGGTTCTCTAGAAGGCTCAGTGGAGCCAGAGGTTTTGCCAGGAGTTTCTTTGGAGTCTCAGGCAGAGACTTTACTATTACAGGATGTGCCTTCTCAGGAGGTAGGCCAGGCTGAGGGGGCTTCTCGGGTAACCGTTCTTCCCTCTCTTCCCAAGGTAGTTAGAGCCTCTCCTTCTGTTGCCAAAACTTCTTTGAGAGGTAGGCCAAGTTCAGCTTCAGTGGGGGCTTCTCCTAGCATTTCAGGTTCTGTGCCTAAGAAACATATGCTTAAAATGGCAGAAGATTTGATTACTATGATTAGAGGTTCTATGCCCCCTCCTGATAAGAGGCCTAGGGTGGAACCGGAGTTTGATAGTTTTGAACAGTGTTCAGAGGCTTCTGAGTCTTCTGCGGAAGATTTGCAGGAGTATCCTCCTTATTCTGATTCTGATGTGGATGATTCCACTCCTACAGCTTCTCCTGAGGATTTCTCATTTTCAGAGACTCTGCATTCCATGAGGGAGCACTTTAAATGGGAAGGCCAGGATTACTCTGATTCCAGGAAAAGGCTTAGGGAATTCTTGTTTTTGCCCCAGCATAGGCCCTTAGCTATACCTCCTGTGTTAAATGTGGTGGAAGATGTTTTTGCAGAGGCTTCCCTGAACCCTGATTCTTTGCCTCCTGCTCCTGTTAAACCTGATAGGTACTATAGGGTGCCTGAAGCTCATAAGTATCTTTTAAGAGTCCTAGGGCAGACCCGGAAACTGTTTCTCAGGGACCTAAAGGTGTTAAGGCCTCTGTGGTTAAAAACCCTGTTCCCACTGATAAAGAGGCGAGGGCTTTGGATAGATGGGGAAAGAAAGTGTATACTTCTTCCACTTTAGCCATGAGGCGTTGAATTGTCAGTTTCACATGCTTAAATATCAAAATTATCTCCTTTCACAACTGAAATCTAAGGTGGATGCTTTGGCGGAAGGTATTGAGTGTAAAGAGTTGCTGGATTTAGTTCATGTGTCTGAACAAGTGGGTAAGCATTCCTTGCAATGTGGTTTTGATGCTGTACAGGCCTCCTCGAGGGTGGCTGCCACTAGTTCTGTTCTTCGCAGGCATGCCTGGTTGAGGGATCAGAATTTAGCTGAGCATGTTAAGACAAGGATTTTGGATGCTCCTTTACAGTCGGATGTGTTGTTTGGTTCGCCTGTGGAAGCAGTTTTAAAGAAAATGGAGGACAAAGCTAAGTCTATGCAAACTGTTAAAGATTTTTTGCAGGTGCAGCCACAGAAGTTTAGTAGAAATTGGCCTACTAAGGGATGGACGTATCCTGCTTATGATTCCCAGTCTAGGGGTAGGTCTAGACGTGGTAGGGGCAGAGCTCAAGGTTCTTTTAGGCCTAGAACAGGGAGTTCACCTGCTCAGACTTCTGGTGAGGGCAGGGGTCAGTCCTTTCGTAAACAGACCCAATGACCTGCCTTTTCAGCTGCCAGTAGATTCTCGTCTGGCAGCTCCTTTGGGAGGAAGACTGTCTCTTTTCAAGGAAAATTGGGATTTAATTACTCAAGACAGATGGGTGTTGGATATCATTCACCACGGTTACAGGTTTTATTTCCATACATTGCCCCTTTCAAAGGCATGCCAGACGTTCCTCCTCCACAAAGGAAAGAGGCTAACAAGCAAATTTCTCAGTTACTCCAAATAGGGGCCATTCAGCCAGTCCCTGTATCAGAAAGGGGCCTAGGATTTTATTCTCGCCTGTTCCTAGTACCAAAGAAGGGGAACACGTGGAGACCAATTTTGGATTTATCTATCCTCAACACTTATCTGGACATTCCCAAGTTCAAGATGTTGACGTTACAACAGCTTTTACCTCTGCTGGGCAAAGATCACTGGATGGTAACTTTAGATCTCAAGGAAGCTTACCTTCATGTGCCTATAAGACTAAGTTGCAGGAAGTATCTGCGTTTTCGAGCTGGAAATTCTCATTATCAGTTCTCTGCATTGCCCTTTGGCTTATCTACTAGAGTATTCACAAAGGTTCTGGCTCCAGTGATAGCTTACTTCAGGCTAAAAGGAATTCAAATCTATCCTTACTTGGACGACTGCCTGATTCTGGCTCAAGAAAAGGAAGACCTTCTACAGCATCTGGAATATGTTATAGCAGTGCTAAGATGCCTAGGGTATTCTGTGAATGAAATAAAGTCCAGTCTAGTACCCTCTCAAGACATGTGCTTTCTGGGTGTGAGACTGAATACAGCAGCCCAGATGGCCTTTTTAACCCCGGACAAACAAAAGAGTCTATCACTTTACTTCCATCAACTATCTCATCAGTCCGTGCTGACTGCAAGGACAGTCCTTCAAGCATTAGGGTTCATGGCATCTTGTATTCTGGTGCTTCCCAATGCCAAACTGCATATGAGGAAGCTACAATGGTATCTCAAAATGTATGGACACAGCACTGCCACCATTTGTAGACTCTCATTCGAGTAATACCTTGCCTTCAAAAACAATTTTGTGGTGGGCTCAGGAATGTCACCTAAACAAGGGACTCTCTGTGACCCGGCCAGAGGCGAGTCAGATTTTAACGACAGATGCCTCGGACATTGCTTGGGGAGCTCATCTGAATGGAAAGTGGATACAAGACAAGTGGCCTGCCAGACTACAGCATCTACATATCAACATGAAGGAGATGTTAGCAGTCCAGTTTGCATTAATGGGTTTCAAGGAGTTACTTCTTCCAGGGCAGGTGTTGATTCTAACAGACAACACAACTGTCATGTGGTACATCAACAAGCAAGGGGAACACATTCTTATCCTCTATGCAGGCAAGCAATGATTTTATGGGAGACTGCGCTAAGCTTGCAACTAACTCTTCAGGCAAGGTTTCTGCCGGAGCACAGAACTCCTTAGCAGATGTGTTAAGCAGACAAATCATGGATCCCCACGAGTGGAAACTGGATCTTCATGTATTTCAGAAATTGACAGTGTCATGGGGAACTCCAGACATAGATCTGTTCGCTTCTCCACTAAACCACCAGCTGCCAAAGTTTTGCACAAAGGGGTTTCATCACACAGCTTGGAAAGTGGATGCTCTGTCTTTCAGTTGGAAAAACCTTCATGTGTATGCCTTTCCACCTCTGCCTCTTCTTCCAAAGGTGCTATTAAAAGTCAGACAAGACAAGCCAAGGATGATTTTGATTGGCCTCGGCAACACTGGTACCCACTACTAAGGAGTCTGGTAAGGAAGCCTCCATGGCCTTTACCTTTGATTCCTCATCTGTTATCTCAGAAGGACGGTCATCTGCTCAATGTCAAGCTTCACTCTCTTCATCTAACAGCCTGGCATATTCTGTGTTGAAACACAGCAGGTCTCAACTTCCTCAACAAGTTTTAAATGTGATTATGGAAGCTAGAAGACCTGGTACAAGGAAAGTGTACGCAGAAAAATGGAAGAGATTTTTATTTTGGAGTACAGCAAAGAATTTGGAGATTTCTGAGCCTAATTTGAGTGTGGCTCTTCAATATCTTACTGAGTTATTGGACAAAGGTTTGTCCTTCTCTTCCATTAAGATTCATGCTGCAGCAATTTCGCTCACTATGATTGTGACCCACCATTGTTTTCGCATCCTTTGTTCAAGCAGTTTCTTAGAGGGGCAAAGAATATAAGACCCCCAGAGCTCCTACTCCTGCTTGGGATCTCAATTTTGTGTTGGAAAAACTTACTCTACAACCTTTTGAGCCTGCGGCTACTGCTGAATTGAAATACTTGTCATGGAAGACTGCTTTTCTGTTGGCTATTACTTCTGCAAGAAGGGTGTCTGAGTTGCAGGCCCTTATGGCAGTAGAGCCCTTTTGATTTTCCATAAGGATAGGGTATCATTACGTACTAATCCTTCCTTTATGCCTAAGGTGGTTTCTAGTGTGGCTTTAAACCAAACTATTCATTTGCCTACTTTTATGCAGACCCCCAAAATAAAGGGGAACAGATTTTGCACACTTTAGATGTACACAGGCAATTGCGTTATTATTTAAGCAGGACTAAGGATTTTAGGCAGTCTCAGCAGTTGTTTGTTTCTTTTGCTTTGAGTTCAGAGGGCAAGCCTGTGTCAAAACAAACTATTTCTAGGTGGATTGGGTTTTGCATTGCATTTTGTTATTCCCATCATGGCAAGGAGATTCCAGCTGGGATTAGGCCTCATTCCACTTGGGCTACTGCCACTTCAACAGCATTTCTAAGGGGGGTAGCAACTGGGGATCTTGTGGAAGCAGCTACTTGGAGTTCAGTGCATACTTTCTCTAAGCATTATCACCTTCCTATCTACTCTAAGTCTAGGGCTGGTTTTGCCACAGCTGTTTTGCAAGGCATGTTGTCAGCTCCTACTTCTTTATGATTTGCCAGCCTCCCTTACCTCTGCTTTGGGATTCTACCCAATAGTAAGGACTGCAGCAATGTGGAACGAAGAACATAGTACAGTTTTGTACCTACCATAAATGTAGATGTTCGAGGATCCACATTGCTGCAGTCCCCTCCCTCCTTCCCTCTGTGTTTAGGGGTGGTTGTGTAGGTGAGGTTGTATGCTGATATTTTTGTATATATCTTTTTGTATGTATTGTACATATGTTTGGTGCAGGTATTTTGGGCCTTGTCTTTTTAGAGTCTTCTGACATCTGGGGCAAGAAAAGACTGAGGATATGACGTCGGTCATGCGCATTAGTACCCTGACGTACTGACGTCAGTCTAATGCGCCCTGACCGACGTCAGCCTTATACTCTGGTATTCGGGCCGACTGGACAGCGGACTACCCAATAGTAAGGACTGCAGCAATGTGGATCCTCGAACATCTACATTTATGGTAGGTACAAAACTGTACTTTTTTCTTTTTGAGATAGTTCTCTATCTTGGTAAACTATTTCTTCAAACATTTCCATACCTTCCTTCCATGGAATGGATGAGAACAAATCCACTATGTCAGTGGTTACAAATAACAAATTCTCCTCGTATAGATCGTGGGAAATAGCTTTCAACAGATCCCAGGAGTCTTTCAATATCAATTCTTTTCCTACCCAAGTTCTTTTTAATTTTGTATCCACATATTTGGCTAAAGGGTGTGTTTTTGACCCTTCGGCAGAAACTATGGGTCTGAAGGGAGGATCAGTGTCATGTTTATGAATTTTTGGGATCCCAAAAAGAGTGGGGATCCTAGGTTTGTCTACCTTTAAATACCTATAGGTGCTGAAATCAATTAGTAGTTCTTGCACCATATCTAATAAACCCAAATCAATTTTGTGGTATGCAATATTAACTTCATTTCTTGAAACACAAGAGTACTTTCCATCTTCCCATAAAATACTATTCATTTTACTTTCATAATGAATATTGTCCATTATAACCACCTCTCCCCCTTTATCAGGTTTCATTACCCAAATACTAGAATTGTTTTTCAAATCATCCAAACAATACTTTTCTTCTTTACTTAAGTTGTCCTTATATCTAGTGTGTTTGTATTGTTCTTTCCTTAATTCTTGTTCTACTATTTTTTTCTAGATTTCTTAATTGAGGATGAAGTGGGGGATTGTAGGTGGTTTTCCGTCTCAATTCCCTTTTGTCCTTATTTATAGGGGTTTGTAGGACAATGTTTAAATTCACCTTTCTTAAGAACATCTTTATATCCATTAGGGTTTTAGCAATATCTCCCTTTTTATAGGGAATAAATGTTAACCCTTTTGAAAGCAGTTCAAAGTGCCCCTTCTTTATATCAATGCCACTAAAATTGTATATAGAGAAGTTGTTAAATGTATTTTTAATTCCGTTTGTAGTCACTATTTCACAGTTGTTTGTAATGGGGGGTCGGAGTTCCTTCAATACCTTCCTCCCCCCCCTCCATTGAAAATTTGGTTGTGGAGATCTCTTTTTATTCATAAGCCTTTCTGATCTCCTTAATGGTGGAAACTCTTCATCATAGTTTTCGTTTTCATTTCTAAACTCATTCTCTGCACATAGACCCTCAAATCCCCTTTTGTTTTGTTCAAAGGGACCATTCAACCTGTCTCCACCCATATAGTTGTTTTTATATGGTGGTTTGGGGTAACTAACCTCATTGTTATAGTCTGTAATATCTCTTTCCAATTTTTTAAGCTTTCTATTAATTACTTCACTACACTTAAAATCAATATCTTTCCTTAACTTAAAATACTTATCTTTCTCTTCTTGAATAGTGAACATTAGGTCATTTTTAATGCACTGGTCAATTTCTTCAATATCCTTGTATATAGTTTCTAAAACCCTGTTATTTTCTTTAATCATGAGTTTTAAAACATCTAAACCACAATTATTAAATACAGTGAGCAATTCTTTATGAAACACAGATCCTGCCACAACATTGTTGGGAAATTTCCACACCCTTAACCCCTTAGGAACAATTTCCCTGTTTAGACATTCCCTTAAGTATTCATTTTCAATATTCAGATTCCTGTATTTGTACATAAGCTTAGATAAATTGTCCAACATAACAGCATAGGTGTTGTTGCTTAGGTTGGAACCTTTCCTGTTGTTATTTAACTTAAACACACATTTGGTTTTTAACCTTTCTTTAATTTCTTCTTGAGGAACGTTTGTCACAGTACCTGAAATATTTCTGTTACGAATAGGTGATTTCACTGCTGCACACCCCAAGCCGTCGTTGATCTCTGTTCTCTCATCGTTATGTCCAAAAACATTCGGTGTATGTAAAGGGTTGAAAGTTCCCTCATTTACATCACCAAGGTCGCCGGCGTCTCCATAACTGCCAATAAGCTCCCTTCCTTCACGAATAACACCATCTGCAGGTTTAGTAAACCTTTCGGTTCTACAAGTCCTCCGTTTACTCATGTCGCCATACATCTGTACCAAGGATTGGCTAAGGGGAGTCAGTAGGTCAATCAGTTCCGTAAGCTGACCAATCAACTTACGAGATAGGCCCAAATCATCCTGCCCCCTAGATTCAGGAAGCGAGGTAGTCTCCATCCTCGTTCTGCCAAAAGTTCACAATAAACCAAAAACGAAGCAGAATCCAGACCAAAATATACTAATAACCAACAGCCACAAGCTTGGATAAACGAAGCAGGATGTACCGGAAAATAAGTTCTTTATTGAGCCACAACGTTGAAATAAAAGCACACCATTAACGCCTTTACCACATGCAAGTGCGTTTTCGTCAAAAAATCATTCGACTTCATCAGATGCTGACAACCATACAATACTCCATTTTTATTTGGTTCCTTATTAATTGAAACCTATCAGGATGCTTCTATTAAATTTAAAACAACGAATACCCTTTTTTCATTTAAATTTCGTTTCCTTCATTTAAATGAATGAATGATTTTTTGACGAAAATGCACTTGCATGTGGTAAAGGCGTTAATGGTGTGCTTTTATTTCAACGTTGTGGCTCAATAAAGAACTTATTTTCCGGTACATCCTGCTTCGTTTATCCAAAAGTTTTATATAACCCATATTCTACATATTGGGCCATGGTTGTTTCATTCATTTCGCAAGAAACCATTTAAGATTTGCAGTTCTGAGTTTGCCAAGGGCATGGTTTAGATAGTTCCATTTATCTTGGTTGATTTCATTAGATCCGATGTCTGTTGGGATGTTAGGATTGCAGTTAATTTTTTTCCTATGTCTTTTTCCTCCCTGTTGACTGATAACCATCAGCCTTCCCCTGACCTGACTGCCCCATTCATTGTTTATGATCAAGTGCCGGTTATGATAGGCTATCATATAGTAGCAGTCAGAGTGTTAAGTGCTCTGTGAACCTCCTGTGCAGCAGTCCGAGTGATCAGAAGTGTTGCAGCGCAGACCTGTTTTGGCACCTTTCAAGCATGCCTTGTGCCTGCTACAGTGAACATGCATCACTTAGTGGGTGGTCATTCCTTTTCCCCTTTTTACACTTGCTGGCACACTTGGCCTCTACTTGGTGTCAGTCTTGCAGTAGGGCGAGTTGCCATCCCTCCCCTCAGGATGACAGAACTAGTATCAGCTGCTCCCATCTCCCACTGGGTACTCTAGCGCTCATTCTTAGGTCATCGGGTTTGCAACCATGATGTCCTTCTCTGCTACAGTGCCAGAAGGACTGTAGTACAATTTTCAACACAAGGCATAACATAGCCATCCTTCATAACCAAGTATATCAGGAGTGAACACAAATGATCAAACTATAAGAAAATATGCTAAAAGAAAGTACCTTTCAGTTAGTATAATTTGAATACATCTGTTCATCTACCTTCAGTTAATTGCCAGCACCCAGTAATTGATACAGCTATTCATGTGGAGAGGCTGTACGTTGCAAAGAAAATGTTCAGCTCCTTGTTTCATTATGAATCTTCCTGTGGAACACCATCCTGTGATATGAATCCCAGTCTTGTGATCAACAAGGTTAAGAAAGAGAAATTTTGAGGGGAGCACTAACCCATTAAAACCTAACTCTTTGCATATATATAACCCTTCCTGTGTAGCATTGTTTATGGTGTCAGAATGGAATGTTGCCAAAAAACAGTAGCTTTCTTCAGAGTAGTACAGGTAATGTAAAAAGGAGGGAAATCTTCATTATTTTAAGTGTCATTCTGTGAGGCCTGCGTCAAAGGAAATCTCACAGAAATAATACATATGTATTTTATTTTAACTGTGAAAGTCTAGCTGGGTAAAATACCCCTTTTCCATGGAGGCCTGAGTAAAAATTCTGCAAAAAGAAAGACTATACAAAATATTGTGTACATGTTCATTGTACTATAAGTAAGGTAGGTCATAAGGAATCATACATTTATATAAATGAAAACAACCCACACAGACACAATCCTAGTTGCAAGCATTTTACAGCACAAACCATACTGACACACTCCCAACTTGTGCAAGCCATGTGAAATTATTGGACAGACGAACAGATGTACTCGAAGCACAATGCCCCGCCCCCCAATTTTTAAATTAGCAATGCATGAAGGCACTAGTTTGAGCCATTATCAAAAGCATGACATTTTAGAAATTATAGTGTGCTTACTAAATTTATATTTAGTCTTTATATGATTTTTACATAGTCTCTCTACTGTGTTTTTCAGTAATTTCCTTTAAAGGTTCTTTAAACCAAATTCAGTCCTATAATTCCTAAAACTCTTTAGAATAAACTGAACAGTGTGTGTTCTAAGTTGTTGGATAAGTATATTAGTGAAATGTTCCTTTAAATGTAGCTCAGTCCATAGATGGCAACATAGAGATTTGTTATCGTAAGTCGTCACAGAACACTTGATCAGTGCAGTAGAGTGAGGATGACGATTACTTGAAGATTAGTAACTGTCAGGTTACAGTCACATAGCAGGGGATCACAAAGATCTTGGACTAGTTGCTGTTTAATTAGACACTGTAATAGTTGGAAGGATTGAGCGAGTCAGATACTTGTCGATTTAATTTTACATCAGTAGTTAGTAAAAGTACTGTGATTAAACTTTAGAAACAGCTGTTTTATATCTAAGTATTAGGTATTGGTCCTTTATAGAAGCAGAGTTATTAAGATAGTTTTAGCTGATGTATTAAACAGCACTGTGATTGACAGCATGCCTTGAACTGTACTGTTCTTTACTGTGCCAACTGAGTAGAGATATCTTTGCTGTTTAAAAGCATCAATTGTGTATCACATGACTGGTAGTGGTGTGCATAGAAACATGCAAAGTAAACACACAAGTGTGTTGTGACATACGGAGTGCTGTTACGTACACTTGTGATCAGTGTGTGTGTGTGTGTGTGTGTGTGTGTGTGTGTGTGTTAATCCACATCACAGCATTTCTACAACAATGGATAAAACCCATGGGTGTAAACATTTTTTTAAAAACATGTAACATTCATGTACCATGAAAGTTTTCAGTCACTATGAAAAGTACAATATTCTTAAGGAAATGTAGATCTTAGGGCTGTGAGGTCACTGTGTGTTTTATAAAACGTCTCTAACCTGCACAGTATACTCTGCAGTAGTCAGATGTTCACTGTGTAGTGCCATATTGTTTGTCTTTAAGTGTGATTGGTGCTGCTGCTGTTAGGTGTAGTGGGATTGGTGACATTAGCTTTCACAATATTGTGTGTTCCGCATATTAATTACACTGTTGGATAAAAGTTCTAATAAGTGAAGTCTTTGGAAATGCTTAAAGTTAGCCTATTCTGAGCACATTTTTCTTCCCTATTTATTGGTTTGGTGAGAAAGTGAGAAAATTGTGATGGTGCACGAGTGAAGAATGATAGACAATGATTTTTGTGGGATGAAGTAACTTATTCTGCAGATAGTTTTTGCTGCCATGTCTGCCAATCAGCAAACCTCCTTCAGTCAGACCCATGCCATGCATCCCTCCCACATTAGGGAAGCACCCATTAAATTATGGTGACAAGCCAACCAGTGGGGCACAGATAGCTATGAAGGTTCTTTGTGCCTCCACCACCTCTCCATCCTCTGCTGTGCCCTGCAGTGTGTGGGAAAACTCTTCCTATGTCCAAGCTACTCTGGCCCTAACCCCAGATCAGAGCCATGCGGAGTCCTGTGTGGTCCCCAGACATGAAACTAGTCTGCTGCCCCACCACCAGTCAGCAGCTCACAACATCCTGAGTGGAAGTTAAAGGAGCATTTTTTTGTGTGGCCTTATTTCCACCCCCTACTCAACAATATGAGCATCTACTGACAGGAACTGTTCTCACCAGCTTGGGAAGCCACAGTCCACAGGCTTCCTAGTAATAGCAAATGTTCTTACAGGTTGTAGAGGGAAAGCATCAGCCAACTTGGAAACCACCACACACTCCTCCATACGTCTCTTCTCCCGCTCCCATTCTCCCCTTCACAGCTCCCCCAGCACCCAAGATGCTACAAAACATGGGTCGTCGAGACTGCAGTCAGGGAGTTATCCTTCTGTGCAGAGGAGCTGGGGGAGTGGTAACTGCAGAGTTAAGAGTAACACTGGAAATGCAGTACTTTAGTGGAAGACCGCAGCAGGAAAAGGTGGTACTGATTTATGTGTGTGTGTGTGTATATGTATACTTTTATACTCTCTCTAGTACTGAGTATGTTAATTGATGTTTGCTTTAAAAAATGTTTCATTGTTTCACTTTGGTGACTGTAATTACATCATCAATAAATTAGTCTATTTGCTGAGGAAAATGCTTTAATAAACTAATTTTTGCAGTTAATTCTAAAAATCTGTTTTCCAGCAGTATTTACAGGACATAGTTTGGATAGAGTACCTTGTCTAAGACCTGAATCAGCAGAGTCTTGTTAGGTCCCACATATGATGGAGTGCTCCAGTTGCCATATGCTGACAGTGATTGCAAATTCCAGACACTAAGCAGTACTGTTTCTTCATTCCTGGTTGCTGTGGAATTTAGATACATTTTTAGAGCATGTAATTACTGATGTGTTATGTTGTGTTTGTTTCTTTGAAGGAGTGGAAGACTGGTAAAAGAAAAGCAGAAAAGGATGAAGCAGTTGGTGTAATGATCTTCTCCACCATTGAACCAGATGCTCCTGATCTGGACTTTGCAGAAATGTATGTTTTTTTTTAGCTTATGCAGCCTTGTCTCTTTCACATGATCTGAATGTGATCACAAAATAGTTGGATACAGACTTAACTGGTATAGTAGAAATTGTATGTTTGTTGTGCCCTTGCATTTCTTAGAGTGAGTAGTCAAATCCTTGTTTGTTAATTAAGCATTATCAATATATTTTTATTTGCATTTACAAAAAGGAATTTGAAATGTATTAAATGATGTTCTTCATTAGATCACTGTTGCAGTGTCCGAATTATGGGACATATTTTGCAATGATGTTTTACATCCATACAGTTTACAAAATCTTAAGTACCTTCTTCTAACTGTCATATGCCCCACCTGAACAGGATCATAGTCAAATGGAGCCCTAGGCAGGATAATGGATTGTCACGCCCAGCCAAAGTTGTTCCATTGCTTGGCTATTTCTCCCCAGTTACTATAAACACTGTCCAAACCTGTCAGTATGCATACTGTTTTCTTCTTTTCTTCTACAATGATTACAGATATTTGGATTTAATTTAAAACTGTTATTTCAAATTTTATAACTCAAACACAAGATAGCCAGTGCTAAACAAAACAGTACAGTCTCAGAATGAAAGCAGACTTAGCATGAACAGTAAACTTGTTTGCCCCTGAAACGGCATTGAAGCCCACATTCAAAAAAAGTACATCTGACCAGTGGCGGATTGTTGACAATTGGCCTGTTTTCAAACCATAGACCCTTTGCACATATTTTTAGGACCATGCATACATGCATGTGATCTTTGATTCACCTTCCTGATATATTAAATTATATTCCTTGAATAATATGTCACCAATTGTTAGCGTATTTTAAATTTGTATTTTTTTTATTTTTGGTTTCCAGTAAGCAATGAAACAAAACATATGAACCAGTAATGATGAAACTACCCATTTCAAAACATTCATTACACTCCAATATCAGTCAATATGCAGAATGTCTGCAGAAGGAAAAGTCCTGTGAATAATTCCACATTAAAGAGATCTGTAACGAATGCAGAAATTGCTCCTAGCAAACAACTTTATGGTGTTGTTTTTAATTGAAAGTTAAATGTTGTGGCAGTCTCCCCTGGGCAGTAGGGCCCCCATCCAGCCACAGACCCTAGGCAACTCCTTCGTTCACCTAGTGCTGGACCGGGCTCTGTTCCCACCTATGGCCTATGCTGAAGATTACATGCTAGGACTTGAAGGATGTGGACCATTCTGTCAGTGAAGACTTCATGTGCATCACAGTCTGCCAACCATATGTTTGCTTCCAGCGACATTTGTTTGTGGAAAGTTAAATATGCTGTTGGTGACCCATCCTCTTAACATTAAAAACATTTGAAAATTTATACTTTCATGTCAGCAAAAAAGGTGAAATGTAACTGCAGCTGACAAGTCATTTATAAGGACAATTATTCTCACTGTCTTCTTTTTTTGTCTCTTAGCATACTTAGAAAGCATTTTTCTTCTGTCAGTCCTTTGTACCAGACGCTATTCATAATCACCTCAGTTCTTCATTATATAGATAGAGAACAGGAGATTTCAAGTACTGGCTCATGGTAGGATGGCTTCTGAGTCATTGGCCTTGGACAAAAAAAAAAAAAAAAGTTAGAAGTGACCAAGCAACCTGAAAAGTCTGTGTTTTTAAAAAAAAAGTTAGACATCTTCATTGAGGTACTTGATCAGCCCTCTGACTGACCAACTGTAGTACCTGTTTTTGTTGTCATGTTCCCTTGGATGCCAGCATGGCACAAGGCTTTAGCATGTCCATATCAACTAACTGAACAGACAAGGTTGAGTCTGCTTGCGTGTGGGAACTGATGAAACTCACAAATACTAGTCAGAGAAGATATGCTTAGTAGTCTTATGGAGGTACAGCTGGGTTCTACTTGTCATACGATTTCTTTAGAGACTTGTAAGAAAAGGAAACAAAAAGGTAAACTAATTTCTCCTCCAGGTACTCATTTCCTTCCCCTAGGAACCTAAGGAGGAGTGGTTCATCGTCTCTTTCAAAGTTTTTTTTACGCCCTCATGACTTTGGAGCCATCATCTTTTGCTGCTTTTTCCTCTGTTTCATCTCATAAAAGAAAGGGAGTCCTCCTCTGAAGAAGAACTTTCCTCTGATTCAGTCTGAGGTATTGATTATTCGTCACAGATTTACTTTGCAGTCTTTTAAGAATTTGAGGCAGCTGACACTTCTGACTTCCCTAAGGAAGAACTCACTCTTGGTGATACCATTTGCAAGATGATGGAATGTTTTAACTGGAAAGCTCAGCAATTATTTGAAGATATTATGACCTTCTGCATATGGAGGCTAAAACACTCTGCTAGTCCATTAATTCTAGAAGCTCTGGAGGATAACTTTTTGTCAGCTTCTGTGACTCCAGAATCCCAACCTTATGCCCCTAAGAAGCCAGAAAGATTTTGTAAAATACTTATATGCAAAAAAAAAAAAAAAAGTAAGATCCTGAGGCTATTTCTGTGGAATCGGATTAAGGTCTGTAAACTACTTCCTTCTACTAATGGTTTACCAAAGAATGGCAAAAGTTTATATCTGCCGCTTTGCCCTTTTGTACCATTAACTGTAAGTTGCATATGACCAGATACACACTTTCTGATTTTAGGAAGTTTGGCTGAAGTGTTTTCTAACATTCCAGACTCTGACCCTAAGTCTTCCTTGTAGGTTTATAGGTAAATACTAGGCTAGCTACCATTGTAGGCCATTTTAAGCCTTGCCAATTTCCCTTTTAAAGGTAAGAATCAAACGCTATACCTTGTGACTGTGAGGTAAGCTTCTTAAGTATTTTTGCAACCCCCAGTCCTTACAGGATATGCGGTCTGCCTCTCGAGTAACAAGACATTCCATTAAATGTGGGTATTACAATGCTGCTAATGCTTCCTCAAGAGCAAACTGACAATGGTTTATTTCTCAGAAGGTATGTCTGGCTTAGCTTGCAGTCCCCCTGTGATGTCAAAGCCAAACTTTTTATGTTCCTCTAGACAATGATAACTTGTTTGTCAACTGTTTTGTTGAAGTTTGTCAGAAATAATGGGAAAAGGTTATGCAGGAAGTTTAGCAGTTGTTTCATTTCCCTATAACTAAGCTTCAGAGGAGCTACTACTCCTTTAACTCTGGACTGGTTTTTTTTTCGCAAATCCCAAAGGCCTTCTTAGCAAAAAAAAAAAAAAAAATCAGAAAAGAAGCAGGGCAAGCCATGGTCTGAATTTAAAGGATCCAAAGAATAATTAACTCATAGAAGCACTTACTTCTGACCATCTTCTGCATCCCTTTCCTTCCTCCCTCCCTTCATCTTGACCAACCCCTCCCCAAGAAAGTCTTTCCCTTCACATTTGGAAAGCAATAATTCTTTGGTTTTGGATGGGATAAAAATGGACAAAACGTCAGTGTCATTCTCCAATACTTTCAGAGATTCCTACCTTCCCCTCAGGTTAAAAACATGTTATTTTTCTAATTTTTTCAGATCAGTTTTTCAGGGGGTGATAAAATCTGTTCCTCCCTCTCAGATAGGAGAGGATTTTACTCCACACTTTTCCAGAAAAGCGGGAATCTGGAGACTAAGTATGGATTTATCCCTTCTAAACACTTTTTTCTAAAAATTTCAAAATTCAAGATGTTAATCCTCCAAAACCTTATCCCTCTTCTGTTCCATCAAGCAGTCCTAGTTACCTTTGATCAAAAAGATGCATACCAGCAAATTTCTAGTCACACAAAACAGATCTTTTTAAAATATTTTTGCATTGTGATATCACTTGGGGCTTACTGCTTTGCTTTTTGTCTTGTGTATCGGCTCCAACGTCTTTTACAAAATGTGTAAATCCTTTTTGATTTTTTTGCAGCCTCTGAGGTGTTAAGATCTGTCCTTATTTAGATGATTTTTGATTCAGGCCACGGCAGTAGAAAAATGCTTCAGAATTTACATTTCCTAAGCATTTTTCCCTTTTACTAGGAATTGCTCTTTAAGCACCAAAAAGTCTACTTTAGAACCCACTAAGTTTCTGGTCTTCCCAGAATGTTTGCTGAGCACCTCCAAGTACAGTGGCATTCCTCCCTCCTTAAAGGGTTCAGGTTTCAGAGAACTTAACTTCTTATCCCTGAAAAAAGTCTTCAGATGACCTCTGCAAGAGAGATTTTCAGGGCTCTCGTGCCACAATCCAAATTAACTGACATGCCAGACTTCACATAAGGAAGATTCAGTGATACCCCAAATCAGTTTTGCTTAATACTGAAATCATCTATCTTTTCCAATACCTGCCTTGCGTGTTGTAAAGAAAGAACTGTTTTGCAGGTTCATCCAGAGAACAGTCAATTCAGAGGTTCCTATTTTTCTCTCAACTCCCTGCAAAGGTGTCAACAGATTCTTCAGAATTTGTATGGAGGGTCCTTTTCAAAAGGTGTAAAAGTTCAGGGAATCTGATCCAATCATGAAAGAATAGATACATAAACATCAAAAAGTTGAAGGTTGTGATTTTCACATTTCTAACTCTTCATCATATATATGGAACCCACCATATCAACCACTGTTCTAACTCTTCATCATATATATGGAACCCGCCATATCAGCAAACTGGGGGGAACTTATCCTCTTTGCTGACTTGCTGTGATGACATGTGACATTGCAATTAAACACATTCTGTGTCTCTTGTATGCATTCTCTCAGAATAAAACTCAATGGCAGACTAATTGAGCAGGTCCAAGGCAGACATTCATCAATGGATGTGAACCGAGAGGTCCTCATTTAGACTGTCAGTCACTGTAGAACTATTCAGGGAGCTATATTTCCCTCCATTCTAAACAAAAAGCTCATACTTTCATGCAGTAGAGTCTCTTACAAAGAAGCCTGGAAAATGGCTGCCTTCCCTTTTCCATGGAAAGGAAATTTCCCGTATGCCTGCCTTCCCTCCATTTCCACTCATTCCAAAGGTCCATCTGAAGATTCAGAAAGACAGTTCAAAGCTATTGGTGTCTCCCATTTGACACTAACTGCATTGGTTCTTCCTTTTTCTTCCCCTGCCAAGGGTAGTTACTACAAGTTACCTTACAGGATGGACTTGCTTATGCAAGAAAGAGAGACTCGTTCACCTAAACCTAAAGATGTTGAATCTCAGGGTTTGGATAAATAGGCTTCCTTTTCTTTTCACATGGCTTTACTCTGAGGGCATGCTGGAGAGATAATAAAGGAGGCTAGAAAACCTACAAGAACATATTAAATTTCTAAATGGAAAATGTTTTCGGTGTTGTGCCACAGCAGTGGTTAGAACTCATCCCATTTGGGGGGGGGGGGTATTATCTTGAAATATTTGAGTGATCTGGTCAACTCAGGCCTACTCTTTCAGCAAAATGCTTTTGTCAACTATTTCAACTTGCCGTCCTTTTGATCCCCATTTTTCTGCATGCTGTGAGGTCACTGTTTCTTAAAGGTGTCCTCCACATTAAGCATCCTAGGATGTCCATTCGTCTTCTTTGGGATCCAAACTATGTTATTGAAAAGTTAACTGTCCCTTTTTGAACATGCTACTTTTACTGAAACATTTTGACTTGGAAGACATTTTTGTTGACATTAACCTCTGCCAAAAGGGCTTATGAATTGCAGGATCTTGTATGTTATTTTTCCTTCTTAGTCTTTTATAAATACAGGGTTAGTTTCAGAACCAATACCTCCTTTATGATTGTTTATTGTCTCTAAATAGAATCACCCTTCTTCCTGCCTTCTTTCGCAATCCCCAAAATAAAGCAGGAAAAAATCTCCCATTTGTTCATTGTCCACAGATGGAGATTCTATCAACTTTGTGTATCCTATGAAAGAAGTAAGTTAGGGCCTCTAGTCAGAAAACCGATGGATATTCTTTTCCTTCAGTTTCTCCTTCAATGACCAATCACTTCAGGAAAAGGTGAAAGCCCATTCTACTCGAACCATGGCTTCTTTTGGAATCTTTTTTAATTTTATGTCCATTCTAGATGCAGCTACTTGGTCTTCTGTTCACACTTTCAAAAAGCATCACAAAATAAATGCCTTTTCCAGAATCGGAGCAGGTTTTGCCAGAGTCATTCTTCAAGGTTTATTGGAGTCTAGCTCTACTGCATTAGCATCTACTCTTTCTTCCTAAAAGCTTTGGGAATTGTACCGTAAGGTAGAAATACTTCAACAATGGTCTTGTGAAGAACATTGTACAGGTATGTAGGACATTACCATAACAGTAGATGTTCAGACAGATGACTGTTGCGGTATATGCACACACACCTCTCTCCTTTACTCCTTGGCAGAGGTGGACCCCCATGACATTTCCACCCACCTTACAATTTATGACTGGATCTAACCTGTCAGTATTGGTTTCAGCCCTTGTCCCTGGGGCTAGAAAGCTCTGATGATTTTTGTATCCTTATGTTAAGTACTAGAATGTAATTCTGTGCATAGGTTGTAGGTGACTACGGCATGAGGGGAAGGTGCCTAAGCTTTTGTAGACTGACCAGACATACAGTATCCTTGGCAGGATTCATCCCATAAGTCAGAAGTACTGCAACAGTGATTTATTTCAACATCTACTGTTATGGTAAGGTCTTACAAAACTATAATTTGGTTTTCAGGGTTACTGTTGGGAGGACAGATCTTTAAATGTGGTCAGGGATTGTTTATATAAAAAAAATCTAGAATACTAAGTAGTTATCCAGTCGTTTATAACAGACTTTGTAATTTTGCAGAGAACTTAAGTGTGAGTCTGTTAACAAGTTCACCAAATCTATGGATGATGGTGTTAAGGATCTTCTTAATGTTGGACAAGAGCATTGGAAACGATGTACTATAGGTAAGTAGAAGTATTTATTTTGCTGGGAGAGGGGAGATGTAGATTAGCAGATCAGTATAAAAGTGGGATGAATTTGATTGTGAACAAAGGAGAGATGCACATGTCAGTATTTGCACACTGTATGATACACTAGCGGCTACAGAGCACAAAAAAACATCCTTTTTTAATATATAACAAATACACAAAACTATCTGCATTTTCAAAACAGACTATCCCTCTGGATAGGATCTATTACCAAATATTAGCTGCTACACCCACCAGCATTAGCTATCCTAAAATTAAAGTTACTCAGCTAAAATGCATGTTACAGCCTGTGTTGCCACATGAATAGAGATAAAAGAATAAACCACAATCAGTATAAGTGGGAACACAGGCTGTAACATGCACATATTTTTAGTGTTTGTTGTAAATTAAAAAGGATGTTGGTTCTAAAAAATCAATTAGTTTGTGTTTGAGTCTTGGCAGTGAAGAAGTAGTCTAGAAAAATGTAGTGCAGGTTCAAATAGAGATAAGAAGCAACTGTATAATAAATTGCTGTCTGTTCTTTCCTTATCTCTTGCTCATCCAGTTGTGAAACAGCTTGAGTACTTTCAGTAAACATTAACTTTTAGCCCTAAGAAAAATTGCACTGGCTACCTTTCAATGTAGAGGATTATGAGCAGTTTTCAGATGCTAACCATATTATTATGTATTCTATACATGGATTCTAAGAAATTCACCCCTGGAGAAAAGTGAATCTTGGTATCTGTCGAGAGCACAAAATATTAGGTTAGCATCAGTGAAGCACTCATAATTTCTTTTAGTGCATGGAGCTTTATTTGCTTCATGTACTAAAAGTTGCAGCAAATACTTGGAGTGCTTTCAGAAAGGTAGTGTTACATGGTCCTTTATGTTTACACACAACTTTTATGCCTTTCAACTGTTTAGATTTTCACAGAATTTCTAGATTTTTTGCCTCATATGTTGTGTATGCTTGTCATAACGTCCATGGTTTTTCAGTTAAATTACTGATGATTCAAGATGCTAAATAATAATATACGTTTAGGCTTTGGACTTTGAGACAGACAGCAGTTAGAAACAAATCTTTTACTTTGCCTCTGTCTTTTGGCGACTTTAACAACTTTAGCAGGAGGTGAGTAATAACTGATTTGATGTTATCTGTGTTATTATTCCTCATGGTAGAGTCTTGGATCTGACATCGGATCTGAGCCAGCAAGCTTAGCTTAGACAGATCCAAGGCTCCAGCTCCTCCCTCTCCCATGATCCCCTGCTGCCCTTTAACTGTCAGATCTCATTTGCCATGCACTGCTTTGGACATGATCCATTGTTTATCACTGACATAAATGATTTTTCTAATTTGGTTTTGCTTTAAGTAGCTTGGGTTTAGTCTGACTGGGTTTATTTTAGTTGTTTGGTAGTGCTAGAGTAGTGACCTCCCCTCCCTTAGACTTCCTAGTTTTTTCTGGTTGTTCAGTTGAGCATTTGTCACCCTTTTTTTTCCTTTGTCGGTTTAGTCATAAATCTTCTTCCTAGTGTTTTCTTCCTCCTTTAGCATGTCTGAGAATCCCTCAGGATTTAAGAAATGCTCCTCGTGCGGTCAAAAGATACCTAATTCTGACTTGCATGAGGAGTGCTTGTATTGCTTAGGGGCTCCCAACCTGGAGATTAAATGCGACATTTGCCCCACATTCAACCCTAGGGCTTTGGTAGAGTGCCAAAATAAACTTTTACTTAAAAGAATGGCTCAGGGGGGCCCTTATGTCTACCCTGCCAAGGCTTCCTTGTCCGATCCCAAGCATAAGGCATCTTCTAGCTCCTCTGGGGCTTCTAAAAACCTAGGCTGTTTGGACCCTATATTTTCGGATACGACCCCAGCCCAAGCTGTCTTGGATCTGAGATCCTCAGATCCTGGAACCAGGGCCTCCTCGTATTGGAGGTCCTCTGATCTGGTCAAGCCCAAACCAGCCTTGGATCCAACTGCTCCCTCCTCTCAGCCTTTGGATTCGACAGTTTTATCGGGACTTACCTTAATTATAGAGGATTTGGCTTTTCTGGTATCCTTCAGGCATTTGTTTCATTCAGCTCCAAGACCTCAGAGACGAACTCCCGAGCATAGGTGTAGGTTGCTGGATTCCAAGATCGGATCCCCAGCCAAATCTACCCACTCCTCCACTTCCTCTAGATCTTCCAGGAGTTTGTTGCCATCAGATATAGACAGGATGATGAGGAGCTTCCTCAAAGCAGGAGTTTCGGAATGTCGGGACCCCGGATACCCGTTGTGAGATCCCGACAGTGTTGAATAACTCCTTTTTCTCGACCCCGTCAAGGTCCCTGGCCTGCTCTACTCCTCCACCCTCAGACTAGAGTGGACCCCATGCTGGAGTGGTCAGCGCTGACTCCATGGAGATGGGATCAGTTCCAAGCCTTTGGGAGTGGTCTCTTCCCTTGGCTTCGGCTCTTGATAGCTCTGGACCTGTATCATCCAGGGGCCACAGTGCTGTGTCGGGGTCCACTCCCCCTTTCTGGGGGGGTGGGTCTTGCCCTCTGTGAATGGGAACGGGACCACTTCCAGCCATTTGGCCTTCTGGGTGGTAGAGAGGACCTTCTCCAGGACTGGAGTGACATCTCCTGCTCCTCCAGGTCCACCCCTACCCTTCCTTACCTTGAGTGATGAGGCCTCACATCCTGTTCAAGTTCAGCCCTCTCGTACTAGCCTTCAGGGGGTGTCCTCCCCTCATGGGTTCCCTGCATCTTCAGAGTCCTTCCAAGTGCTCCTCACAGAGGAGGTGCCTGATCAGAGAAAGTGCAAGTGGAGGCACTTGTACTCCCCCGTGGAGTCCCTCACAGAGGACACGGACCTCGATGAAGGAGATGGGTCCCCCAGATCTCCACCCAATGATGCCTCCTTTGGGGACATCCTTGAGAGCCTGAGGCAAAAGGGTGGATGGTCTCCCCAACCCCCGTCTTTGGTGGAGTCCATGTTTCTGAAGGCGTTCAGGACAGGCTCATCTACTTCCTGAGTGTCCCGTCCCCCCCCGGCTGAAGAGTTGGTGGATCGTATCACCCACATGGCCTGGAAGAAACCTGCCACTGTCGAATCAGTACCTAAGTGACCCGAGTTTCATAGCCCTCCCATGGGCCACGCTTTTCGGAGCAAAAGAAGTCCCGATCGATGCCATCGTGGTTGTCACTGCCACCAAAAAGGAGCTGGCGGAGCAGAGCTCCATGGTCCACCCCCCCCTCCCTGAACAGGGAGTCTCTGGTGATTGACCAGCATAGGAAGCTTGTGTTTGCTTCAGCTATCTTTGGACTGAGGGCAGCTAATTACCTGGCACACTTCACCCACCTTCAAAGGGACTTGGTCAAAGAACTCACCACTTTCCTTACAATGTTGGTGCCAGAGGAGGACCTCAAGAAGGTGTCTCCCAGGCTCTCTACTTTGGCATCCCTCGCTAATTCCTCAATGAGGCTAATTTCCAGTGCAGTAGAAGCTACCTCTCAAGTGACTGGTACTGGCATAACTATAAGGGGACATGCTTGATTACAACTGTGCGAGTTTGTGGAGTCCTTCAAAGCATCTTTTACCATTGCCTCCTTTGACTGGTCCACCCTCTTTGGACCTTCTGTGAAAGACACCCTAATCCATAGTGAGCAGGAAGGAAAGACCTTGTCCGTGATTGGGATCGTTTTCTACTCCTTAGAGGTAGTTTTCCATGACCCAACAAGGAGCTAAGATGTGATTCCAGAGGTCAGTCTTCCTTCCAGGAAGCTCCTGCTGATTCCTCTTCCAAAGGCAGGGGAAGAGGATTCAATGGTAGATGTTGCCCTAGGGGTAGGGGGAGTCCACAAAATCAGGGCTTCAGGGAACCTGTCTCGGAGCAGTCCTTACAGAGCTCCTGAAGCATTGCCCGACTGTCCTGCCCTGGAGGGAGTCTGGGGCCATCTTTCCCTTCATCTGCTAGCCTGGACAAATATCGCCTCCGATCACTGGGAGTTGGACATAATTTCCAGCGGGTTATTTCATTCCTTTTTTTAACCCCCTTCTATATGAAGGTATCCCCCCCCCCAATGTACCATCTTGCCAGAGGGAGTTTGCCTTCAAGGAGGTTGTACAACTTCTTCAAAAAAGAGCCATCCAAGAGATCCCAACAGGTCAAAGAGGATCCAGAACCTATTCTCACTTCTTTTTAGTGCCAACAAAGATCAGGGACATGCATCGTATTTTGGACCTCGTGAGTTGAATCCATCAGTTAGGAAGTCCAAGTTCTGGATGGTCACTGTTCAATCCATTCTGCCTATCTTGCACAAGAATAACTGGATGTGCTCAGTGGATCTCCAGGACGCCTGCTATCACATCAAAATAGACAGGAGCTCGAGGAGACACCTTCACTTCTCATTAGGAGACCATCATTACCAGTTCAGAGTCCTGCCCTTTGGACTCACCACAGCCCCCCTGGTGTTTATCAAATGCATGACAGTGGTGGTGGCTTACCTGAGGCTGCAGGAATTCCAGGTGTTTTCCGTACCTCAATGGTTGGCTCCTTACTGCACCCACGAGGCATCAACTGTCACAAGCCATCCAATATGTCCTTTTTCTGTTCAGCCAGTTGGGGATTACAGTTTATCTTTCGAAGTCCAATCTGGTCCCTATGCAAAAATGAGTTAATAGGAGTCTAACTAGACTCCATCTCCGAGATTGCAGCATTGTGTTTTTGCAGAGTACAGCTGATCTGGGAGCAGGTCATGCAAGTCTTGGATCTTTTGAATCCTCCCATCCAGTTGGTTCTTCAAATCCTAGGATCCATGCCACTAGGTACCATATCCAGGTTTTACAGTGGACCCTAGCGGTTCAGTGATCCGCTCTGTCTCAACCTATGTCAGTGTCCATAAAATTGATGCCATTGTGCAGATGACACCTTCTTTGGTGGCTTCAGTCTCGGGTTCTCATTTTAGGCAGGCCCTTTTCACGCCCAAGGCCACAGTGACCACAGATGTTTCCCTGTTGGTGTGGGGGGCATTTCCAGGGGAGAACAGTTCAAGGCACGTGGTCCCCTGTAGAGACTAAATTGCACATAAACATTCTAGAGACGACATGATTGCCTTCCTCTGGGGACAATTGCAGTTCAGATGGTGGCGAACCGGATTTTCAATAGTTGGGGTGAACCATGCTGCAATCTTTGCCTCCCCAATCAACAACAAATGCAGCATGTACTTTGTTTTGATCCTCCCCCACCCAGGGAGTCACCAAGGGATGCTCTAGTCCACGATTGGCCTCCAGGTCTCCTCTCCACTTACCCAACCTATCCCTCTTATCCCCAAATGTTTGCAGAAGGCACACCGCCTGGGGATGTCTCTGGTCCACATTGCCCCTTTCTGGCCTCTTCAGCTGTGGTTTCCCTTCATAAGGTCTCATCTGAAGTATCCCCCTTGGATAATGGATCCCCTTCAAGATCTGATCTCCCACCATTCAGGGCTTCCTCTTCCCAATCTGCAAACCCTTCATCTAAGTGCATGGTTTCTCCAATTCCAGTGATTTTGAAACAGTCCAGTCTTGCTTCCCCTATCAAGAATATTGTCCTAACCTCCTTGAAGCCCTCTACCAGAACGGTTTATAGTAGCAAATGGAAAAGTTTTTCTATCTGGGCTAAGAGCTGGAATCTGGACCCCTTTTCTGCTTCTGTACCAGATATTCTCTTGTTCTTTTTCAGGAAGGGGCACATCTTTCTACTGTTAAGCTTCAGTTGGCTGCAGTTTCCAATTTCCATGAGAACAGTGAGCCTATGTTCTCTTCCAGACTCTGTAAAGCTTTCATGAAAGGTGTTTTCCTTGTATGACCACCTGTTAAGGATCCCTTGCCTCCTTGGATCTTACCTTAGTGCTGCAGTTTGCTAGGTCATGTGATTTTAAATTTTTGTCTTGGAAAACTGCCTTCCTAGTAGCCATAACTTCAGCTAAAAGGGTGTCCGAGTTGCATGCCCTTTCTGTTGCAACCCCTTATATGGTCTTTCACAAGGACAGAGTGTCTCTTAGAACAAATCCATCCTTTTTGCCCAAGGACTCCACTGAATCTAATCTGAACTCATTTATTAAGTTTCCAGTTTTCTTTCCCAATTATTCCAGTAAAGGAGAGTACATTCTGCATACTTTGGATGTGCACAGGCAGTTGTGATTTTTATCTGCATGGGACTAAAGAGTTTTGTAAATCAGACCAGCTTTTTGTGGCGTTTTCCCCAAACAGATGTGGCCTCCCCGTTTCTAAAGTGACTATGTGTAAATGGATCTCCAGCTGTATTTTTACGGTCTATACCAACAAGCATCTTGCGGTTCCAGGAAAGGTTAGAGCTCCCACTACTAGGTCTGTGGCTATTTTTTCTGGCCTTCATGGCCCGACTCCCCATTAACGATATTTGCGCTGCTGCCACTTGGTCTAATCCTCACACTTTTATATCACATTACAAGCTTGATTTGGTTTTCAGGAGCAGGGCTTCCTTTGGTTCCACAGTGCTTCGACATGTCCTTTCTTGAGGCATCCCAGGATAGGTTCTAGCTGGGACTCTGACCCTACTGTGAGGAATAATGACATGGCTAACATCAGATAAAGTTATGTGCTTACCATAACTTGGTATCTGTGTTATCCTATGTCATTATTCCTTGTGTTTCCCTCCCGCCATCCCCCCTTCATTGTTAGATGATCTGAGGAAGTTGGAATTTTGTGGATCCAGGACTCCTTTCCCTCTTACTTTTGGATCATAGCAATACTGATTATGTTAGCAAACCTGATCTTAGGGTTAGAGGGCAGCAGGGGGTTATGGGAGAGGGGAGGACCTTGAGCCTTTAATCTGTCTAAGCTAAGGCTGCCAGCTTGGTTCTGATGTCAGATCCAAGACCCTACCATGAGGAATAATGGCACAGGATAGCACAAATGCCAAGTTATGGTAAATACATAAATGCTTTTAAGGTTGGATATCACACCACTCTAATGCTTAACTGATTTTTCTTTTTCCGAATGTTGGAGTGTAATTAGCACACTCCATGAACTACAAATAAATTCTGTACTGTTATATTAACTGTTGAATTTGAAATCCAAAAATCACAGGGAGAAAAGCAACCACTCAAATAGCAAAAAATGAATATAGACAATGCTTTTGAGCAGACATCTGTTCCTCAGCGTGAACGTAACAATTGCACAAAGCAAGGACTTGTAAATATAAGGCTTACACATCAAATAAGCAATCAGTCAATTAGCAAACTCATATTTGAGTTCATAATAATGCAGCCTTAAAAATGAATAAAATAACAGTTAAAATGATGTATTATTTAATGAATAGAAAATAATGAATAAATACTATCGTATTATATTAAATCTTATTTTAAGCATTGGTTTGATACTAATAGTTGCATTTAAACCTGGTGCATAATCAACGGTTAATAAAGAAATCCATTTATACTCTGCATATTCGGTTTGTATAACAGTATCTCTACTCCTAGGTGAAACATACACTTTCTGTATTACTCTAAACTTAAAACAATGAATGCTGTCATTAGCAGAAGCATGTTTAAATAGTGTACTGATAGACACGTCTCTTCTAATATCTGCTAGATGTGCGAAAATGCATTCTTTTAATTTTTTGTATTACTTTTCCCTACACAGCGTGCAATGCATTTTACAGCATGTTGCTAAATACACAATATTAACCTAGCTGCATGAAGCTAACCACTTAAAGTGATGTTCCCTACCAGTAACTGGATGTTTGATTACTTTTTCAGTTATATTTATAGAAAATTGACAATTCAAACATGGAACAGTGTGGTTAGTTATAACATTAGATATACTCACTTTCTGTAATTCATTATAAATGTTCTTTCAGATCCCTATTCCTTTTAAAAGTAAATATCTGTTCTTCATCTGCTGTATTCTTTATCTCTGGAATCGTCAGTAAAATAGACCAATTCTTTCTAATAATAGTCATAATCTGGTCAGATCTTCTATTATATTTCATAAAGCATCTCATACAAGACTTTTCACATTTTGAGTTCTTATTAACATGTTTTGAAAAGTAGGGTGCTCCTATAGTGTTACTTTCTTGTTCAATTTTCAACTTATTTGATTGTAAAAGATCAAGTTGGTAACGTCTTTCTGTAAACTGTCCTCATTTCATAAATTTGTTCATTAAAGTTATGAATTTCTATATTTAGCCCACTTGTTCTTAAGGCAGTCCATATAATATGAGAAAAGTCTCCATTAGAAACATGCTTAGGATGCATACTTGTCTTATGTAAATACCTATTCTTTTGAACATCCTTATACATTTTGGTATGCATTGCTACATCTACAACATAAATGAAAATATCTAAAAAAAAATAATTCATTCCAATGAAAATATTGGTTTAAAAGTTAAAAATGTAGTACTTTCATTTAAATATTCCAAAAAGCACCTCTGTTGATCTTCATTTCCTGACTATAACAAAAAAGTCATCCACAAAATGTTTATAAAATATATGAAGTATATATAAACCATTATAAATAAAGTTTTCCTCCCAGCTTGATAATGTAATATTTGCATAAGTGTTAGTTGCAGGTGTTCCAAAGATACACTTTTCTTTTGAAAATAGATATTTTTACCAAAGATAAAAACATTATTGGTCAACACCATGTCTGTTAACATACAAATGGTTTATAGCTGCCTGAAAGATTTAGTACTTGTACTGTTAATACATGTAACATCTCTAACATACATTGTGTAATACATACTTTTTAGGAATAACAGTAAGTCACAAACATAATTTTTTTGTGAGCATTATGTACTTCATATCATAAACATCATTGTTGCAAGAAATCATTAGTATCACAAATATAGCTTTTAACAATCTTAGGTTTCAAAGTAACCTCTAAACATGCTGATATAAGTTCAATGCTCCAACCATTACCTGATACTATGGGACTGTTTTGCATATTTTTATGAATCTTAGGCAGTCCATATAATATGGTTTTGTTACACACACATAGGTATAATCTTCAATAGTGATGTCATAACTAGGTTGCAAATCATAAGTAAAACTTTACCCTCCAAGTAAGTTGATCAATATACACCTTACTGACTTTAATAAATATAGTAGTCACTCACAAATTCTACCATTGTACTCGGTCATTCCTATTCAAAAGAACAATAACACCACCTTTCTCAGCTTGTTTAATTATCATTATTCATGTGTAACTTTCTAAAATTTTGCGTTTCCGCTTTAGTCGTATTAAAAATGCCTTTCCTTGTGCATAAAAATGTCATGAATTTGCTGCTCAAGTATGTTATATAATGCATTCACAGCAGGTTGATTTCTAGGTGCAAAAGTACTGGACTGTTTAAGTTGTGTAAGTGCTACTTTTTTATCATGAATTGAGGTCGCTGGGAGGGCAATTACTAATATAACCTATTCACTACTTAACAGTTTCAAACTTTATTTTTCACTGAAATGCTTGGCAGTGTACTTTAAAATGTTAATTGCACTGTGCCTTATACATTTCTTTCAGCACAGACTATTCAGACCATACGTGGTTATTTGTTTGTGCATGCCAACATCTGGCAGCTGGCAATGAGAGAAAAAAACATTGCAAGTGCATGCATGAATCTTTGTAAATTTCACACGGAATACATTGTTCAGACTTGTCATGGTTAATTGCTTGCACTTGTAGACTTCTTGTCTTTTACTGAGAGCATTTGCTAATAGAAAAAAAAATAGTAAATGAGTTTGCAAGTGCAAGAAAACTGCAGTTTTCCAACCTTTTCATAATTTTTTTTTATTTTTCAAAGCTATTTGCTTAACAATCCTTGTGTCACACCTCATATCTCTGTAGATCAAGTGCTAAAGGCTCTATCCAAGGCAAAGAACACAGCTGCTGTGGGACCTGATAGTATCCCACTCTGCATTCTGCATCATCTCCAGCAAGATCTGGCCTCGCCATTGAGTACCCTATTCAACCCCAGCCTAAGTACAGGATTCATTCCAGCAGACTGGAAAACTTACATGGTCATCCCCTTGCACAAAGGTGGTGTCACTACTGACCCTGGAAATTATCACACCATTAGCTTAACAAGTCTGATCTGTAAAGCCATGCTGCTTATTATTATTATTATTATGGATATCGTAAACAAGGACATAGGCAATCTCCAAGCACTTGACCCTACTTAGTTCGGATTTGTCAAGGGCAGATCTTGTCTGTTGAACCAGGTTGACTTCTTTGAGACTGTCACCAAGGCCCTGGATGAGGGAAAGTCAGAGCATGCAACTTACCGTGACTTGGCCAAGGCCTTTGACACAATCCTCCACTCTGGCACCATTGAAAAGCTAAATCAGCTTGATGTAAATCCCTATCTCATCAGGTGGGTGGCCAACTGGCTCACCAACAGGACCCTCAAAGTCAAAATAGGCACTTCCACCTCCGATAGCAGGCCTGTCACTAATGGAGTTCCCCAGAGATCTGTCCTGGGACCCTTACTGTTTGGCATCTACTTCTCAGAGGTCCAGGCAAAGACGAAAGTCCTGTGGTTGACCAAGTTTGTGGATGACTGTAAGTTGTGTGCTGTCATTGACTCCCCAAATGATGTTAACATACTGCAAGACGGTCTCACAGCAGCTAATGACTGGTGCCAAAGTCTTGAGGTCAAGCTAAATGTAAAAAATGTTTCATCGTACCATTCAGCCAAATTACAGCCCCTGCTGATTACCATATCAACAGCAACCCCCTAAGCACACAACCTGTGGTGAGAGACCCAGGCAATCAGGTTGATAACCTCACATTTGACCATCATGTAGCGGCAGTGGTCAGAAAAGCCTTGTATTTGGTTCATCTCATAAGTAAAGGGATTGCATCCAGAAAGAGGTTATTACCTCTCTATACTCCTCCTTAATTAGGAACAACAAATACAGACAATCCAAAAACTTGGGGTACTTGAAGACACCAGCGAGCCAGTGAGAAGTTTAAAAATGTATTAGTAGTGCGTGAACAAGATTTTGCTTTCGTTAGTCTATAACCAAGACTTCATCAGAATCTAAAAATTCAAGAAACTCTACAATATTTAAATAGTAAAAAATCACAGACCACCATATCAGTTAACAGAAGCAAATTTGTTAGCCCTATGTTATCAAGTACAAAAGAAGGTAGTTGTTAGAACATAAGGCGCAGGGTTTACACTTTGTATGATTTTAAACGTAGTACACTTTTTGTTGTTGTGTCTTTCGGCTTTTCCCGGTTAGGGGTCGCCACAGCGGAACTCCGGTCCGCTAAAGATTGGCAGTCGATTTTTACGTGCCGAGTTGCTGGCCCTGACGCACAACCTTCAACGAAGGTATGCCCATTCACGCATGTCTCCACACAGAAGACGCTCTAGCTGAGAATCAAACAGGACACTGTCTTACTGTGAGGTGACAACGCTACCGCAGAGTACACTACTGATTGAAATACATTCATTAAGGCCAGGGGGCCTTAACCACTGAACAAGAACACTCATCCATCTACTTGCTTAACTAAATAAACTACTGGAAACTTCAACAAGGTGACTTTATTCCTCCCACAGAGAGGGTATCTGAGAGAGTCTCCTAGATCTGCTAGCTATAGTGATTTTATCTGGCCTAATCCTTTATACTCTGTTTCTTTTAGGTCTGTCACCCTCTGGGTCACAGGTGGGATACCAGACTTCACTCTATCCCTTTGGATTACCTCTATATCTAATAACAGGGATAGAAAAAATACTACTCACTGTGGATCAAATGGGCAGTGTGAGAATCCCAGAGATGAATTTAGTATCACAAAATGGTTTAGAATGTGATCAGGAGGTTGCGCCTTTAGATTTTCCTGCCTTCAGAGATTGGAGTGGTTAAGAAATCAGCCACAGACCATAATGTATGGGGGAGTTCTAGGACGAGAACTGGCAACTAACACTGGGTGATTACAAGAGGGGAAGGGCTGCAACTCAGGAAAACAGGAACTGAGGAGTGATGTTGAAATTATAATGAACTTTGGAAGCGACTTTGTGGTATTTAATTATAGTAACTTTTTGGTTACTTTTGCACTTGCCAGTTTATTAAAGTGAAGCTTCACCTTCAAACTGGCAAAAAGGCCACAAGTTTCCAGTGTTTTTACTGGATTTAAAATTGTGTACTGGGAAGTTAGATCTAGCCCTGTGGTTTGCTAAATGTAAAGAGGAGGTTAGTGCTCCATTCGGGTTTATACAGAGATGATCAATTCCACCTAAGAGTACATTTCTTTGCAAATACGTGTGAGGAAGACATTAGAATGATTTTTAACACTAGATGTAATAATACTTGGTGGAGTTTGAATAATGATGAATGGGTTTGGTGACAGTGGTGCTTGAGAATAAAAATGCTAGAGTCATGAAGCCTGTTAAAGGCCGGAATTTGGTGGTGTATTAAATTGACTAGAATGTGCAGATTGTCATATGATGCATCTTGCAATTAAATATCTGTGGATGAAATCAATATTGTGCATAGAAAATCTGATCAAGTTTTGTTTGATATGCTTACTCAGTGACCTGTAAATGGCCACCACATGTAACTTCTTGAATGTAGTTAAGACCCTCATCCCAACAATAGTTGGGTCCCCAAAAATTCATAAGAATTGAATGGATCCTTCACTTAATCCCATAGTGGATGCTTATAGGTCTGAAGCACATTGGTTGTGAAATGCATTAATTTTAAACTAAAAAAAAGTATGTGACTTTTTTCCTGTCTGCTCAAGGACTGTGGGACTTTTTAAAGAAACCAAAGAAAGACTTTGTGGATTTATTCTTGAGGGCAGTTGATATCAGTTGATATCTATTTTTTTTTACTGTGATTCCACATGAAGTGAGACTTGAGTAGTTTCTTGTGTTATAATTATTGTAACATAACTAGAGCTGAAATTAATGTACTTACTGATTTAATGGATATGGTGTCATCAAATAAATGCATTTATTTTGAAGGAACATATTTTCATCAAATTACAGGGGTAACAATGGGAGCTGCATGTGCCCCCAGTCTTTGCCAATATAGTGATGACCCAGTGGTAAAATAAATTTATTTTTAATTTTGAATACACTGTGTGCTGGACTTTATACACCAGGTTTTTAGATTTTTATCCCATATATTAAATCTACTGCAGAATGTTTACAGTTTACCCATGAATTCTCATGAGATAGATTGCATTGTTTAGATTTTAAAAATTGCTAAGGATAAGGACAGCATCTAACATTTATAGAAAGCCTACACACTGAAAATTCACTGTTGCATTTTGAGAAATGTAGCCCCCTATATCAGAAGAATGCACTTTTGAAGCGCCATATGATACAGTTGGCCAGAATGCATCTGATCCAACAGTATACGAGATGAAAGTGATGAAACTGAAAAATATTTATTTCACTTTTATTAGCCGGGTTAGTCCAACTGAGTTTGTAAACAAACCTATTTTCAGTGGAGACCTGAGGGGAAAAGCCCCAACAAACGAAAGTAAAGATAAATTGACAGTATACAAATATTAAATAACAATCACAATGCAAAATAATTGTAAAAAAGAAAAGGTTATTAACTATTTGCATTGCACTGATAGTAAGCAACCAATTTTTAGCGGAGACCCAAGGGAAAAGAGCCCCAGCAAACATAAAGATAAACATATAGGACAAAAACTATTAAAAATAATGCAAATACAAAAATGAATTAGAGAAAAATGGAAAAATTATGAACATTAAGGGTTGCACTGATAGTGGTCAGTGGTGCAGCGGTAGCGTTGTCTGCTCACAGCAAGAGGTTCTCCCGTTCAATTCTCTGCTGGAACGCCTTCTGTGTGGAGTGTGCATGTTCTCCCCGTGTTCAAGTAGCATTCGAAAGACATGCGTGAATGGGCATGCCTTTGTTGAAGGTTGGGCATCGAGCTGGCACCTCTGCACTGTAAAAATCTACTGCTGATCATTAGCGGACCGGAGTTCCGCTGTGGTGACCCCTAACTGGGAAAAGCCGAAAGAAAAACAACTGATAGCAGTGGTCTAAATTTAGTACATACAAGAGTAAAAACAAAAAAGATAATTGTTCAAAAGAAGGAAAATGTACAGACATTGATAGGAAGTGGGGGGAAAAGATAGTGTAGAGAATGGGACGGGGAGAGAAAGGAGGGGGCTATAGTAGGAGAGCTGAGGGTTTAGGAGGTTAGTTTAAGCAGAAGTTACTAATGGAGAAAGTAAGTTAGAAGATGCAACAGGTTATACAGTAGGACAGACTAAGACTACGTGTGGTCAAGGCAATAGCATAATTTCAAGTTTAGTGGGTGGGATTTAATACGTTACCAAGTAGGGGATACCCAGAACAACTTTTAATGAATGTTATGACTAAAAGAAGGCGGGGTTATTTTAGCCCTTGTTGTGTACTGCTGTGGGTAATAATGAACGGCAGGATACACAGATGACACCTTAAGAGTCATCATTATGACATATAGCATTGATTCTAGGTGTATTAAGGAGGCCATTTCTAAAAACTGGAACATTGTTGCATGTATGGTAGGAATGTAGTAATATTTTGGGTGAAGAAATCAAAACATGTTTATAAAAGGGGTAAAAGCTTTAACAATTTCCTGAAGAGTCAAATAGATGTATATAAAAGTGAAAGAACACTGAGGGGTTCTTTTAAGTGTAACAAATGAAAGATCTGTGGGTTTGTTCAGAAAAGGGAACAAATACACATTGATTCGTGGGGAACAGTAGTCAGTGTGGGTTATTTTACAAGAGGATCTACCTTTGTCAAAAATGCCCAGCTTTCTAAATTGGTAAAATTGGGAGAAGCCTCATTGAAAGGATTTAGGAACATATTTAAGATATTAAAAGGAAAATATTCATAATTCACTATTTAAACATATTGAAATGTTTTTTTTTTTTTTGCTCTTCACAGATTAAAGTGGAGTTTAAAAATAGGGTCAAATAAAAGAAAGGGCGATGTGGTTAACAAGTAACAATTTAGAGGGACTGACAAATGTTAACGTATTGCAAAATAGGGGGAATCCTACAGAACAAGAAGGAGCAACTGCAGAATGCTAAACAGAAAATAAGGGATTACCTTGGTAATATGCATGAGTTTAGAAAGACTGCTGTTAAGTAACTGTTTTTGATAATAACTCTAGAGCACAAAATCTTTTAGCACAATGACTCTGGCAACAGAAAGTATAAAGGGCTGTCGCCAAGCTTAGCTAGCCTATAAGCAATGAAGATGAGATCCTGTAGAAGTATTAGAAATGTTTCAGAAATTCTATGAAAGTCTGTATAAAGCAGAGAAATATGGAAATCAAGAAAAAGTACAAATGGAAATGTTTATATAAGAATTAAATATTTAAATATGTCCTGGTTCAATTACTAACAGTTAGGATAGGAGAAATGAGATAAAAATGGTAATGTTTAACTAATTTCCAGGAAAGTCCCCAGCAATAGATGGTATTCCTGTGGAAGTTTGGAAGCTAGGTGGGAAAAAACTGATAAAAATCTTTTTGTTTAACAATATTTTAAGAGGATACATGCGAACATCCTGGAAGAAAAAAGTGGTGGAAGCTGTAGTAACTAAACAGGGTATAGATCCATCAGATCCAGTTTAATACAGGCCCATTTCAATACTAAACTATGGTTGTAATGTGTTTGACTATAATGGCTAAAAGAATGCCAAACATGATGCCAAAATTGGGTGATATGGATCATTGGGGTTTTGTGGAGGGGAGGCAAACATTTGACAATATTAACAGAAATTGGTGATCTAAAGGGAAGCAGAATGCAAGAAAATACCACTATCAGTGGGTCTTAATGCAGAGAAAGCGTTTTACAGAGTAATCTGGGACTTTAGGAGCAAGGCAATGGAAGCATTTGCATTCCCTATTAAAATTATAAGGTTGATTAGGAGGATATACAAGAGATCAGAGGTGAAAATTAAAGTGGATGGGGTCCTGCTTGAGCAGAGGAACCAGGCAGGGGGTGTCCTCCCTCCCCTTTATTTGCATTATATTTATAACCATTGGCAAAGAAAATAAGGGACTTAGAAATCCAAGGATATAATTGGTATGGTAGTCAAGAAAAGCTGACTCTATTTGCAGGTATTATTTTATACCTGACAAAACTAGAAAGGGACGTTAGAGTTGTTGAACATTCTGTGACGGTTTCAAATCTTTTCAGGATACAACATTAATGAAACTAAAACAAAGGCAATACCGGTAAATTATATATGCACACACAAATTGGTTCAGCAGTATCCATATTTATGGGGACATGATAAAATTAAATATTTAGGAGTATGGATTAAAATGATTCTGGTGTGGCAGCTAAGGTTATGTGGGAGGTGACTAAATAAATACTAAAACTGAGACAATTGAAGCTCTGTTATATGGATGGTGATAGTAAGATGCAAACAGTTAAAATGTTTTAGTCCCTTTAGTCTTGTATGCAGCTCAGACATATTTTATTAACCAGAGGGAGGGGTTGTGGATAGCAATTAATAAAGAGCAGAAGGATTTTATCTGGGAGGGGAAGACTGCAAGAGTAAAGTGGGATAAGATGATTCTTCCAGTAGAAGAAGGCAGATTAGGATTACCCGGTTTTTAAGGGATATTTCAGAGCAGCACAGCTAAGGCTCCTATACATAGCACAAGCAGAAAATTATAATTCAAAGTGGAAAAGGATGATGAAATGTGGAGGCTTAAGAAACATGGAGAAACTGGAATTTTGGATGCAGACCTTTAAGGAGGATAAGAATAATCATACAGAATATTATATTCCTAAAGTAGCAGAAAGTATTCTAAGAACTAAGCCAACACCGGAATGGAGAAAGGAGATTCTGCTAACAGGTATGACTACAATTAGGCATACAGACAATAGGCAAGAGGGGCTGGGATTTATTGGAGAAAACTGGCAAAGGAACCAAGGTATTGGGAGCAAATAACTAGAGACGGAAAGGTAATAGAATGGGAAGACACCAAGAAGTTATTTGGACTGCAGGTTAGAGATTGCCTTTTCTTTCAAGGATCGATATCAGAGTATAGGCAAAAAGAAAGAAGTATGAGGGTCCTAAGTAAAAGACCAGCACTTGTAGAGTTTTTAGTAGAGAACAGAAGCTGCGGTTAAAAAAGGGATAATTAGTAGAGCATATAAAACATTGCATGATAACTATAAGAATCAATCAGAGGAAGTTAGAAAGGATTGGGAAGAAATATTGGATAAGCAATTCACAAAGAAACACTGGGGGATAATGCATGACCCTCGGATATGTAACAATGTCTAAAAGATTTTGGATCTTTGCTTGGAAGTGTTTACATAGGTATTTTTTATACCCCAAGTCGACTTCAAAGAATTTTTCTGCAGGTAGATGGCAAATGTTGGAGTGATGGGTAAGAAAGAGGTAACTAGGAACACATTTTCTAGGAGTGTAATGAGTTGGCAGACTCCTTTTGTCAGAGATACTGGGTCAGCAAATTGGTATAAGTAAGGAAATGTTTTTTGAGCTATTATACAGAATTGGAATTGCCTATTCATAGTAAGGACTTGTCATAGTCTAATTATGATGGCTGCCAAAAAAAAAAAAAAGTAGTTACTAGAAAATGGAATTCAAAGTGTAAACCAACTGTACTAGAATTAGTGAGTATAGTAACAGAGATAAAACAACTGGAATTAGGATATTTAGAAAAGGGTAGGAGCAAATTACATAGGAAAAAATAGGAATTGTGGGAGGAATACATGCAGAGAGGAGCAAAGGTTTAAAGAAAGCAGGATTTGAGTGAGCTATGTAATGTTTGACAATGACTGGATAGATTATAAATGATGTATATATAATGTTTGCAACTACAGTTGTGAACGTGGCTTATAAAGTATAATGTTTGCAACTGGAATTGTATCAGGATAGTTTCTTCATTTATATAAATATAAGTTTACCTGTGTCATATGTGATGATTTAATAGAGATGTTTCTTGTTTAAAAAAAAAAGTCTACCTATTCACTACCTACTCAGCTGCCAGCTTGTGTATATGTGATGTTCCTGGATAATCTCCAAAGCTTACTCTCACCACTGTTTTGTGTAACTGGCCGTAATACAGCTACCCTTTCCACTATCTCTATTTTCCTTTTACCTTAACCTCCTCAGTATTCCTTTATAATTTGTAACCATCTTCATCCAATAATTACTTCACAATCTCCTAGCTATTTTCAGCTAATTCCATTTGAAAGTAAATGGACTCTTATAAGCTTCATATTAGCTAATATCTTACTGTATTATGTTTTCATTAACTGTCATATTACAATTTTTATATGTTCACTTACTATTGTATGCATGTATAATTATTATTTTTTTGATTAACTGTCATATTGTTACTGGTCTGTATATGTAGATTTATTATGCAAATCTTTATAAATGCCTTCTACTCATTCTGTAAAATGAAACATCTCTCCCCCAGGCCTCTGCTGATGTAAGACTTGTGCCCATTTGGACTTTCTTGGTAAACAAAAGTTAAATAAATCATAAATAAATAAATTAAATAAAAAAATGGCAATGAATCGACCTGGAAGGGTTGGGCTTGGACTGAATTCCTTGAGTCATGGAAATTATTTTGGCAACTAAAAACAGATGCAGAGAATACATGTTTTAATGTGCACAAGTGTCTATTTCCTGTGTTTTAAAATTGCATTTTTTTAATTTATAAGGGGGGATTTTGCTCTTGTTGAGCTTTATTTGTGATTTGATAGAATTATTATAATACAAGATGTTATTTATTATGTTTTCCTACTGCAGTACTGGAAGATGGGAACGTCCGTTAAGTATCAGGTGATTTCTGGTGATATAAAAGGAAATGGTTAAATTTGTGTTCTTGTTCAAATGAATAGTTGAAGGGACAAAAGCGCTTAACCTTGATTCTTTAAAGAAAAGAGACCCAAGTATTCTCTGCATTGTTTGTTTATGGTTAGTTCTTGATGCCATAGTGTTTGGCTGTGGTTATTTTATTTGAATTGACCTATTATTATTGTAAACTGTCTTTGGGAAACTGACACCTGGATATTTATATACAGCTAGCAACTCTTGGTAAGTAACTTTGTGAAGTGGACCCTGTTTTTACAAAATCCCACCAAGACAACACTGATATATAAACTGTATTTTATACAGCATATTTCACGGAGAGAAGCAGGTTAAAAAATGATGACAACTAGGTGCACAACTCCCACAATAAAGTGCCTAGTCCTGGTAGGCACACTGGTGCCAAGGCTGGAAAGAAAATGACAATATAGAATCTACAAGACATGGAAACATTCCTATAATGGAGTTAGGCCCCGGCTCAGGGGTAGGATGACTTCCCTGTTGTAGAAGGAAGTAGTAGTCTACAAAAAACACAAAATGACAGGCTAAAAAAGAGATGTAAAGATGATGGAGTACGTTGTTGAGGATAAGAAAGAAATTATTTATTGTTACTATTATGCAAGAAGCCCAGAATTTCTGTACAAAAGCTATACAAAAAGATTGAGAGAAATCAGAGGAAAGAAAAATACTTGCGCAAGAAAAACTGTCAAAAGCTTCAAATGCCCAAATGTGTGTTCATTAATACAAGAGATTCATGAAAAACTATATTGATCAAGAAACATACATAGCCATTTGGAAAAAGCAGCAACTGAGGAAGTGTGAAAATATTAAAAAAAAAAAAACATCTAGAGATTTTTGAAAGGTATAAAACAGAAATATCGACATGGGAAAGAAAAAGAGATCTGATGTGGTGTGATATTTATGCAAAGGAGAAAGGCAAATTAATCAATACAAAACAGCAGCTCCAAAGATATTCAAACAGAAATACAGGCAAAGCACACAGATACGAAAAATGTGTCAATACAAACAAGATTACAAAGGGGAAACTGAGAACAAACGATTAGTAAAGCAGAAGTTAAATAGAAGATGAAGTTATGGAATACCTGTAAAGTGAAGGATAATATTTCAATAGATGAGTTACTGAAAGCAAAACTGCAAGTGGTCAAAACTTTCTCAGATGATGTAAGAATGTCATTTGGTCCTGATAAATGTGCAGAAGCAACCTTTAAAGCAGGAAGGCTGCAGCACCAAAAATTTTCAGTCTGGGACAGGAATGTGATATAAATGAACTTGAGTAGGAGGGAATGTATAAATAACTAGGAATTGATGAAGGATCAATAATAAAACATGATCAAATGCTAATAAAACTTGGGAATATTTTAGAAGACTAAAATTAATACTGAAAACAGCCCTGACATGAAGGAGCAAAGTCCAGGCTATAAACCAATTTGCTCTTCCTATTCTAAAGGTACTGGATCAGTTGGACAGGAAAACAAAAATACTTCATGCATATCAAATGATTTATAAAAATCCATGTATATTCTCTGTTCTGGGGGGGTATGGACCTCTTCAAAATTTGATTACATGTATAAATGTGCAGATGCAGGACTGCATACATATCTGTTGACCTTACAAGATCCAAGCATAGTAAAAGTTTTAAAACATCAGGAGAACAAGTCTAAGATGACTTCCCTGCTTAGTTTAGCAGAAACTTATCGGTCTCAAGTGGAAATGGAAACTTCACAAGGAGGGATCCACCTTGGATCCCGGGAACTATCTCCCCATCAGTCTGACGAGCCTGATCTGCAAGGCCATGGAACGTATTATCATGGAACTTATAAACAAAGACATTGGCAACCTTCAACCACTGGACCCCATGCAGTTTGGGTTTGTGAAGGGCCGATCTTGTCTCCTCAACCTGATTAACTTCTTCGAATCCATCTCCAGAGCCGTGGGTAAGGTGGTCCACACAGCCTGTCTGGACCTCGCCAAGGCCTTCGACACCATCCCCCACGCCGGAATCATAGATAAACTTACCAAGCTGGGCATTAATCCCTATGTCACTCGATGGGTTGCCAGAACCCATACTGTAAAAGTAGCTGACTCCAAATCCAGCTCCAGACAAGTGGAGTACCTCAGGGTTCAGTCCTGGGACTGCTCTTGTTTGGCATCTACTCTGAAGTACAGGCCAACACTAAGGGACTCTGGCTAACAAAGTTCGCAGATGACTGCAAACTGAGAGTCATTATTGAATCCCCAAATTATGTGGATATTCTACAAAAAGGCCTTACAGAAACAGCTGCTTTGTGCCAGGGCCATGGGCTCAAGCTCAGTGCCAATAAATGTATAGTTATCCCCTTTGGGAAAAAATTTACCCATGAATTACCACATAGGTGGCAGTACACTAAACACCGAAAGTGTGATAAGAGACTTAGGGTCACAGGTGGACAGTGGTCTCACCTTCGATAACCACATCACCACAACAGTCAGGAAATCCTATGTGGCACACCTTATCACTAAGGGCTTTTCATCCAGAAAAAAGGAGGTCATTGTCCCACTGTACTCATCCCTCATTAGACCCATTATAGAGTACAATGCCTCATCTGCAACAACTGGAAAGGCCGCATAAATACCTCACTAAAAGAATCGCGGGCGTAAAGCAGATGCCGTATGCTGACCATCTAAAAAAGCTCCACCTATACTCTATCTCATATAGTCTACTCAGAGGCGATCTCTGCTTAACATACAAGGCTATGTTAGACCCAGAGCTGTTGGACATGCTACACTTAAAGAAATCCCAATCCCTCAGAGACACATGCTCCAGGGTTCTAAACCTTGTCACAATGAACAAAACATGCTGGAGGGGATAGGTTCCTGACCAAGAGACTCCCCAGACTCTGGAATAGACTGCCCATACATGTCAAGCAAAGCGCCTCTTTGGCCCTCTTCAAAAGGAACCTTGATTGGATGGGAGATAGGAAATTCACCCTGGGGATCACGTCAGTCACCCTGCTAGACAGGCGTCCAGGGAAGTAAATACTGTGGGGAGAAATAGCCAGAAAATGATTATGGCTAGACTTGTATAGGCCATAGCGTCAATAGCCCAATACCAACCTATGAACCTATAAAAGAACAGAAGCAGATAAAAAATCAGGCAACAGCTGAATGTGCCAAAAACAGGAAGAATGTAAGCTGAAGGATCAGATGAGAAGGCAAGAAATGTGGAAAATGCATAAATTTAGTTGTAAGTACAGAAAGCTCCTGGAACAAGCTCATGTTGATCAGGATTGAACGTGCAGGAATGGTTAAGGAGAGGTGAATTTAAACCAAAAGATGAAAGGTTAATGTTTGTGACCTAGGATGGTGGACTCCATATACATTGGTTTACAAAGTCCATTGAACATGTCAAAGAACACACTAATGCAGGTTTCTGTAAAACAGACTTGGAAACACTTGCACATCTTGTTGCTAGGGTGTGATACACTAATGGCATATGGCCTGTATATTGAAAGGCATAGTAATGTGGCAAGACTGTTGCACTGAGGATTATGCAAACATTGCAATATTGAAGTAGCTGAGAAGCATTGGAAACATGAGCCACAAAGCATTACAGAAAATGAAGTTTATATTACATGGGGATCACCCATTACCAACAGTTCAAAAAATATATGCAAGAAAACTAGATATAGTAGTCCATGAAAAGAAGGGAAAAGTAGCATTGATCATTGAAATTGCTACACCCAGTGATTTCAGTGTCTTGCGTAGAGAGAGAGACAAAGTCATAAAATACTAGGATTTCCAGGAAGAAATGAGAATAATGTGGAAGGAAGGATACCCAGACAGTTAGTAGGAGCACTGGGGTCTTATAAAAAAGAACTTAGTCATAATTAGGTGTGTTACTGATGCATGTAATTCCATATGAATTGCAGAAGTAGTCAGTTCTGGACACATTGCGGGTGCTGTGAAGAGCGCTTTTGGCTAACATCAAAGATTGAAACAATACTAATATTATGAACTTTAATCATATGTTGACTTAGGAATTTTGTCCATTCCTGTTATGGTATTAGAAAACCAAAAGTTTTGGGCAAATTAAAAGAAAGTAGTGAAGTCAGTGTTTCAGAAGGCTTTTATCACAGTCTTGTCACTGGTTATTTGTAGTCTAATTTAAAATAATCTGTATGTGCACAGTACCAAGTGCTTTGTTGCTGTAAATCATTTTGCACAGAGTTTGCATCCTGTGCCATCCTTGTAATGGTTCTGGTGATGGGGCCTTCGAAGTAAATTAAATTTCTAGATCTGATGTCAATCTTCATGTAATTCTTGACTGTGGGCTCGATTCTGAGCCTCGGAACCGACTTGGTTGTTTACTTCAGCTCACTATTCCCTAAATTCTTGAGCTAGGCTGTAGCCACAATGCTCCCCTCTAAATTACTTCAGATCTTATTTGCCACTGTGTCAGACGCATCCGATCCTATCTCTGAACTTTAGCAGTTGTTTAGAGTAAGTTCTTCTCTATTTTTCTGTATATTATACTGTCTGTCGTTTTACTTGCTTTCCTTTTCTAACCGCTCCTCTCCTTTCTGATTTCTGCACATGTAAGTGTTTTTTCCTTTTGCTTTCCTTTTACAGTTGGGTAGTTCCTTAATGTACCATTGTTGGTGCTACCTTCTCCCTTTCCTTAAATTTACAGTAGTTCTGGTTACCATTGTTGGGACCTTCTTTCGTCTTTTCTATCTATTAAAAAAAGTTTTTTTTTCTCTCTCTCTCTCATTTGTGTGAGTGCTGTTGAGCATTGGACCTTTTTTTAGTATAACATGGCTGATAACTCATCTAAGGGCACCTCTGGCTTCAAGAGGTGCCAAAAATGTGAGAGGAAGTCACACAATTCTGATGGGCATATGTTCTTTGTATTCTGTTTAAGCACTGTCCACTTTCAAGAGGATTGTGCAATTTGCCATGGTTTTTCTGCCAGAACCTTGACTGAACAGAGAAACAAATTAATCTTGAAAGGTCTTTTGAAGGGAGACTTTGAAGAGGCCATATCTGCTCAAAGAACTGAAACCATCTCATCATCCTCTTCATCTTCTAAATCAAAAAGCAATCTTGTTCAGTTCCAAGAAGTTCCTCGGAACTGCAAGCAACCTACTGTGTCAAAAGCTTCCACGGCACTGATAGGCAAGGATGATTTGGCACCAAACCTTACTTCAGAACAGATGCCTGGAGCTTCGGTACTGAAGCAGACTACCTTTATTACCCTACTGAGGACCACCTATTCTTTTCAGTAGATCCTTTTGCGGACAGACCATCCAGCCCCCTCATGGAACCGAGACCACCTAGGTCTCCTTCAGCATCGTCCATTTGGTCTACTAAGAGTCTCTCAGAATTGGACATAGTGAGGCTGGTCAACTAGCTCCTGATGGTGAGGAGATTGCCTCCATCTTCAGTTCCCAGCCAACTTGGCTCTGGAACCAATCCTTCACCTACACAGTCACACTTTCCTCCTCCTGCTCCAGTTGAGTTCTTGGAGCCCCTGGCACCAACCTGCCTGGCTCGGACTGCCTCAGTTCTGGTTCCAGATTCTTTTTCGGAACTGAGGATCGCCTTGAGTTCTTCTTGGTTTGTCAGAACTGGAGACCTCCCAAGGTCTAGGCTTCATCGCTGGTTCTGAGGGGCAGTGTAGAACAGTGTGTGTGCTGTATCTTTAAGAAGCATTTCCAAGTATGGCATGTGGATATAAATAGCAAACAGTGCCATTTTGAGAGAGCAGCCAGAGTGTGAACATGTATGATTGTAGTATGTCAGCCTGTTTATAAATTTGTTACTAAGCCTCAATCCTGATGTATTTGTATACAGTAAAGCTGCTTGAACAGAACCCACAGATGTTCATCTGTTTTATCCTGACTAGGCGAGTGACATGGTGTCAGAACTGGGATTCAGGAGACTGTTTTACAAGCCACGAGGTCTAGAGCAAACAGTGAAGGCATGTTAAACAGAGTGGAGGTAAAAAAGGTCCAGAAACGAACTACAGGTAACCAAAACTCGCACAAATTATTTATTTTATAAAAGAAACAGCACAGAGCATTCAAAGGGCACAGAATGCAGTATTGATCAAATGAGTAGCACAAAATGTGTTATTAGTCAAAAGGCAATAAATGCATTATTGATTAAACAAGATGTTTGGAGTTACAATATTTGATAAAATTGTCAGGAAAGTTCATAAGGGGTTCAGAGTTGCCTCGGAGTTGCAAAACGAGTATGTTTAGAGTAAAACGAGCTTGATTAGAATAAAATGAGCACAAGAAAAGTATAATGAGCATGAAAAGAGGTTAAGTGGGCATAACGAATGTAAAAAAAAAAAAAAAAGGGCAAGTTAAGTGTAAGTAAAGCAAGGTGACTGCATGTATTTTGATTATGGGCATGACCTATTATTTTGCATTGACTGAAGCTATTCAAAGCCTAACTAAAGTTATTCAAAGCATCTCATAGTGTGTAAAGTGCTTACAGTATGTGCTTTATTACTGTGCATTTATTCTGAAGAGTTTATTGTGTGCCAAACTGCAACTGTTTTACAAAACAGTCAGAATACAGCTATTTTGAAAAGTTTCTTGTGCTGTGTACATTTATTCACCATTTGCTAAATAACTCTGTACAGTGCAGGAAAGTGCAGCCATTTTGGAATATACAGTTTATTTGCAAATTGCAAACATTTCAAACCATTTCTTACTGTGAGCTTCATCTGCCCAGTTTATTTGCAAAGTGCAATCATTTTAAAATGTTTCTTACACTGATAAGAGGTGGTTTCACAGAGTACAGCGATTTCAAAAGTGTTCTTGTGCCACGTAGACTTATTTCATAAAGTTCAGTTGTTTAATGGCTTATTGTGCATAATTACAAGTTCTGGCATGAATTTCTGGCGTGTGTGTGTGTGTGTGTGTGTGTGTGTGTGTGTGTGTGTGTGTGTGTGTGTGTGTGTACATAATTGCAGGAGCCTTCACTAGTGTGCGTTAATATGGGAGAAGCGTTTCACAGACCAAGTCTGCTTGTATTTGATCATAATATTGCATAGAATTGGAGAGTGTTTTGAGCAGGAATACAACATTTTCATACAAGCAGCTTTTTCTGACAAAGATACACATACCAGGACATTCATTTTGGTTAACCTAGCAAGGTCAGAGGCCATTGAGAAAGCATTAATTTGTGTTTGCACCAGCAGTATATGCAGGAGAAGGGGAAAACTGTCATATTGTTGCACTGGCTGAATCAAGGGGGGACCCCAAGGGGTTGAAATGTAAATTTAGAGAAATGTGCAACCCCAGACAAATGTTACATTAGAGAGGCACTTATTTTATGCAAGAGACCAAAAGCCAAGCAAAACTTTTGCAGCTTACATTACTGACTTGAGAAACAATGCTAAAACGTACAGGTTTGGTGATTTGAAAGATGAGGACAGATTTGTGTTATTAGCTGCAGTGAGAAAGATTTTGCTTCGTGACCATGATTTAACGTTGAGCAAAGCTATTGAGATGTGTCAAATCTGTGAGCTCACAGAAAGGCACATAAGTATGCTTGCAAGTGACAAAAGCATGGTTTCAGTAGGCTCCAGTGCAAACCATAGACAGCATGCTGCACGTGGTTGGTAGAAACAAGCCTAAACACATGGTAGCTGCTGCCCATACCTCGCAGGTTTCTAGCAAGTTCTAAGACTAGCTCAGTGAAACGGCCATGCTCAGTGCAGTACAAGGGTGAGTCAGCAAAAGCCAAGTCAAATTGATCAGTTGTTGTAATTTTGGTGCCAATTATGAGTCTAAAAGGGAAAAGTGCTTAGCATTTGGTCAGCAATGCCACAAGTGTAAGACGTGGAACCATTTTCAAAAGTTTTGCAAGTCAGGCAAACCTCACTTAGTTATTAAAAAAGGGTCACTTAAGCAAGCTGATGATGTAGAAAGCTGCAACCCTACTTTCTATGTAGATTGTGTATCGGTGGTTGGTGAAAAGATTAATGCAGTAGATTTGTTGGCAAAGAATTAAGTGTTTTGTACTGTCCTGATTAATGGCAATCCCACAGAGCTCAAAGTAGACACTGGTTCAAAGTGTAATGATATGTCAGCAGAAACATTTGCTAAGGTGAGAACTGTTGAGCAACTTACTTTGACTAATTGTGCGAAACTTGTTGCTTATGGAGGTGAAGAAATTCAAACCGAAGGTTCAGTAGTGCTTTCTTGCTATTCAGCTGGGAACAGTTACTGCTTGCAATTCTATGTAGTCCGAAGACCTGTGGAGTCATTGTTAGGTCACAGAGACAGTTTGAGAATCACATTGTTTTTTTTTTTTTTTTACCAAAGAAGTCCATCATGTTAGCACATGTTCTAGTTCCAGTTTCACCAATGCTATTTTCTCAGAGTATGCTGATGTTTTCAATGACAAGCTAGGCAAACCTTCAGTTGTGTACTCCATGAAAGTAGACCCAGAGGTCAGACCAGCGGTCAGACCAGCAAGGAGAGTTCTGATAGCTATGCAGAACAAAGTCAAGGCCCAGTTGGATAAAGTAGTGCAGCACGGTGTAATTTGTCCAGTTACAGAAGCAACTGAATGGGTATCTTCCATGATAACTGCTCAAAAAAAGAGCTCAGTTGAAATCACAATATGCATTGACCCAAGAGACTTGAACAAAGCATTAAAGAGGCCTCATCATCCTATGCATGTAGATGGGGAAGTTGCATCCCTGATGCCAAATGCTACTGTTTTCTGTCCCGGATGCAGATAGTTCATTTTGGTAAGTGATGCTTGATTGCAAATCTTCATTACTGACTACATTTAGTACTCCATTTGGTAGATAATAATTTCTCAGGATGCCTTTTGGAGTAAATTCTGAAGTGAAGTCTTTCAGTGTGCAATGGAGCAAATTTTTTAAGGTTATCCATGTGCCATAATGGTAGATGATTTATTGGATGGAGGCAACGGTGAAGCAGTGCATGACAGAAACCTCAGGAAAGTTCTAGAAAGAGCATGTGAAGTAAACTTGAAACTCAATCCTCTGAAGTGTAAATTCAGACTACCAGAATTTACATATGTAGGTCATTTATTCACTAGCACTGGCTTACAACCTGATCCATCCAAGCAAGCAGCCATTCTTGACATGCCAGCACAGGACAGTGTCCAAGCTCTCCAATATTTCCTTGGTATGGTTACCTATTTGGGCAAGTTTATAGCAGACTTCAGTGAGATGACAGCACCTTTAAGAGCACTGACATGCAAAAATGTTGCACGGTCATGGTTGGAACAGCACCAGAGAACACTTGATGACCTCAAGCAGAAAATTGCCACCCCACTTACATTAAGATACTATGATGTCAATAAACCAGTGATTCTTTCCTGTGATGCTTCAGAGTTTGGTCTTGGTGCAGTTATTTTTCAAGAGGGCCAGACCTTTAGCCTATCCGTCAAGAACTCTTACCTAAACTGAAATGCAGTATGCTCAAATTGAGAGAGAATTTTGGCAGTTGTGTTTGCATGCTCAGAGTTCCATGATTATATTTATAGTTGAGCTATTTAGATTGAGACTGATCATCAAACTTTAGTTGCTATTTTAAAGAAGCCTGTGCATACAGCTCCAACAGGATTACAAAGAATGATGCTCAAATTACAAAAGTACAACTTCAACATGGTCTACACAAAATGTAAACTTCTTTATCTGGCTGATACCTTATCCAGATCACCCAGAATTACAACAAAACAGCTTCATGCAGAGAATTTTGACTTTCACAGAATTGTGTAATTTTTCTACCACAAGACTTGAGCTGAGAGATCATACAAAGACTCCTCTAGTATTGCAAAAGCTCAACCATTTCATTGATGTCAGATGGCCTGTGTACCTCCAGAAGTGCAACCTTATTTTCCTTACTGAGGTGAGATGTTGATGGAAGATTGTATCATTTTCAAAGGTCCCAAAGTTGTTGTTCCTAATTCCTTATAACATAAATATGTCCAGATTTCACATCTTGACCACCCAGGTTCTGATTCTACCAAAAGCAGGGCGAGAGGACTAGTATTTTGGACTTCTCTGTCAAAAGACATTGATGAAGTGCTTTCATCTTGTTCGGTATGCGTACTAAACTGCATTTGCAAAAAGACCTACTTCACCTAAGCCAAATTCCTGAACTACCTTGGGCAACAGTAGCCACTGACATATTTGAGTGGAATGGTCAGCATTACTTAGTCTTGGTAGACTCTTATTTAAACTGGTTTGAGATCGATTTGCTAGCTAACCTAACATCCACTACTGTTATTACTAAGCTGAAATGTCATTTCCCAGTCCATGGTAGTACATATAAACTTATCTCTGGCAGTGCTTCCCAGTTTACCAGTCATTTGATCTGATGTTATCTAGTCACCATTCCTCACGTTAGGTCTTGGATCCAATATTGGATCTGAGCCACATATTCAGAACGCAGCTTAGCTCAAGCTCCTCCCCTCCCATAATGCTCTGTTCCCCTACACTCCCTCAGATCTCATTTGCTGCTCAGTCAGACACAGATTGCTCATCTCCTCTTAGTGTGTCTATTTTGTAAGGTTTCTTAAATTTCAGTATCTTTTCTGAGTTGTAGAGTTAGTAGATAGTTATACCTTCTTAGATATCCCCTCCTGGTCGATTCTCACCTTTTTCTTCTTGTCCTTTTTCTGGGGTTTTGTGTCTTGGCCTAGTTACTGTGGTATGTAAGTAGTGATTAAGTTAGATTTTAAGTTGTTCTTCGTGCTTCTTGAGTGTTTCGGATGGTCTTATTAGGTTTTGGAACTTTGGCTTGTTTTTTTTTTTGACTTCGGTGAGGTTGTTTCCTGGTTCTGTTATGTCAAATAAACCTTTGAGCTTTAAAAGGTGCTCCTCATGTGGGTGGAAAATGCCTATTTCCAATTTACACGAGGAGTGCCTCTACTGTCTCAGCGGCAACCACTTCAAGGTGGAATGTGGCATTTGTGCCGCTTTCAACCAGAGGGCTTTGGTTGACCCTCGCAACAAGCTCCTTATTAAAGGCTTGGTCAAAGGAGTCCCCTTGGTTACTGGTTCCCCGGCCAAGGTGGGCTCTTCTGGGGCTAGAAAGAAGCTTTTCATGGAGGAAGCCCTGACCAAACGTCCCAGGCTGTCTGATCCTAGGTTTTCAGATCTGGCTCCAGCCAGGGCAGTTTCAGATCAGAGATCGTAGAGTCCTAGATCATCCAGGGAGTCCACTCCTGGATCCAAGGGTTCGGACCCAAAGCCCTCAGATCCGGTACCTTCGGTTTCCTCTCCCAGATCCAAGGAATTTGACTCCAGACCTTCGGATCAGAGGGTAGGCACCATACCTATGGATCCAATCCTTTTGGATCTGAGAGATTCCAGAAGTGTTTTTTTCGGATCCTTTGCCGAGTTCAGTTCTGATTTGGTCGGATCTAAGAGTCATGCTAGAGCCAGTTGTAGTTGAGGATCTCCCTTTGGATCCAATGTCTTCAGAGCAAGTTCTGTCTTCACTGGGCAGGTCTCATTCTAGGGAACGCAAGATACGACATTCGGTCTCCAAGGAAACTCTCCCAGCAGGTCCTCCATATCCTCCCGATCTTCCAGGAGTGTCCTCCCTATGGATATGGACAGGATGATGTGGGCCTTTCTGAAAGCTCAGATGGAGTTGGGGTTTTGGCTTCCCTGGCCCACAATCTCCCACTCCCTCTTTGATCGCTCCTCATCTGACCAGTAGCTTGGATTCTCAGTGACTGTTGAGTGGAGTGGAGGCTAGGGGAGCTCTGGGGCCCAGTTTGGGTATTTCCCTGACGGGATTGGTGGTTGGTACTATTTCTGTTCCCCCTGATGGTCTATTCCGGGGGGGCAGAAACAGTACCAACCACTGATCCCATCAGGGAAAGACCCAGTTGGGTGTTTCCCTGATGGGATCAGTATGGGGTTGGATTCGGGCCCAGGCTTTTCAGACCGGTCTCTTCCTCTGGGCACCTCAGCCTTCAACAGCTGTGGTCCAGTTCCGTCCAGTGGAGTGGTGGGCCGGGGGGGTCCACCTTCTCTTCCACTAGGGTTGTATCGGTGGGAGGGGGGGTGGAACCACATCTAGTCCTTCCACTTTCCGAAGGACGTCTCCTTTGGAGGCGTACTCTAGATCCTCAAGGCCAAAGATGGTTAGTCTACCCAAACCCCATCTTTGGAGGAAGCTGTATTTCTGGAGGCTTTTGATATAGCCCCATCTTGCTCTTGTGTGTCCCCCCTGCTGATCTCTCATTGATCTTGTGGCCAGCAGGGCTTGGAAGGAGCCAGATACCGTGGAGCCAATGCCTAAAAAAGTGGACAAGTTTCTAAGCCCTCCAACAGATAGAACCTTTTGGTCCAAAGTGGTCCCGATTGATGCTATTGTGGTGACCGCTGCCACCAAAAAGGAATTGGCAGAGCAGAGTTCTTCTGTCCATCATCCCAATCGTGAATCGAGGGCTATGGACAGATTTGGAAAGAGGGTGTTAATCTCTGCTGCTTTTAGCTTGCGAGCATTAAATTATCTTGCACATTTCACCCGTCTCCAGAAGGATTTGATAAAGGAACTATCTACTTCCCTCTCTGGGTCCATGCCTGAGGAGGAACTCAAGGTAGTTTCTCCAAAGCTGTCAATGCTTCATTCAGTTGTGAATTTCCAATGCTGCAGAAGGGTCCTCATGAGTGGCAGGCTCAGGTATCACAATTAGGTGTCATGCCTGGCTCCTTCTGAGCAGGTTTGCAGAGGCCTTCAAGATGTCTTTTGTTAACACCCCCTTTGATGGTTCCACACTCTTTGGTCCCACTGTGAATGAGACTTTGACCCGCAGTGAACAGGAAGGGAAGACCTTGTCGGCCATTGGGATCAGGTTTTCTGCCCCTCAGCATTCCTTTTCCAACTCCCAGAAGGGGGGAGTAAGAAATTGTGGTTCAGGAAGGCACAGTCTCCCTTTCAAGATGTTTAGGAGGATTCCTCTTCTAGGGGACGGGGAAGAGGTTTCAATGGTAGATGTCGCGCAAAGCGCAGAGGAGGCCCGCAGAACCAACATTCCAGGGAACCCTTCTTTGAGAAACCTTTGCAGCGTCCCTGAGGCGTTGCCCAACTGTCCGTCCCTGGAGACAGTCGGGGGTCCTTTATCATTGCACCCACTAGCCTGGGCAAGTGTTACAAATGATCAGTGGGTGCTAGCAATTATATCCAGAGGTTATTGCATTCCCTTTTTGGAAATTCCCCCAAAATTCAGTTGTCTTCCGGACATGCCACCCAGTCAGGAAGAGGCAGCCCCACAGGAGGTTGTAAACCTTCTTCAGAAAAGAGCCATCCAACAGGTCCCTGCAGGACAGAGAGGATTCGGAACTTATTCCTGCTTCTTTTTGGTTCCAAAGAAAACAGGGGTCCTATGTCCTATTTTGGATCTCAGTCGCATGAACCAGTTCATGCAGAAGTTGAAGTTTTGGATGGTCACTGTGCAGTTGATTGTGCCTCTCTTGCACAGCAACCATTGGATGTGCTCAGCTGACCTCCAGGATGCATACTACCATATACAAATGGATCAACGGTCCAGGAGGTGTCTCCGCTTTCGCTTGGGAGTCTGTCATTTTCAGTTCCTGGCCCTGCCCTTTGGTCTCACCTCAGCCCCCCGGGTGTTCACCAAATGCATGGTGGTAGTAGCAGCTCCTCTCCGGCTGCAGGGAATCCAAGTTTTTCCCTTTTTGGATGATTGGCTCCTGACAGCCCCAAGAAGGCATCAGCTACTGGACAGTATTCACACCGTACTTTCCCTGTTCCATCTGCTGAGCATTACAGTGAACATGGCAAAATCCTCTTTGATTCCAACCCAAAAGCTGGAGTTCATAGGCACTCTGGATACCACCTGTCATGTCGCAGTCTTACCTCTTCGGGTGTCACATATTCACGACCTGTCCTCCGGCCTCATTCATTCTCAGGGCTCTAGGATCAATGGCAGCTGCCATTTATTTGGTACCGATGGCTCTGTACCGTATGAGGGTTCTTCAGTGGGCAGCGTTGCTGCATCCCCTATCCTTTCCCATTCATCTCACCCTTGTGTGTCACAAACCTCTTTTGTGGTGAATTCGTTCACCGGATCTTCTAGCGGGCAGGCCTGTCATTCCTCCAACTCCTGTGGCAACAGTCACCTCAGATGCTTCCCTCCTGGGGTGAGGGGGCATTTCCAGGGACAGATGATCCAGGGGACATGGCCACCATCAGAGACCAAACTGCACATCAATGTTCTGGAGATGGGGGGGCAGTCCTTTTGTCGTTGCAAGCCTTTCAAGACTGCCTCCCTCAGGGAACGATTGTGGTTCTGTCAGACAAACATGGCTGTTGTGTGGTATGTAAACAAGCAAGGGGGCACACGTTCTTATTTGTTGAGTCATGAGGCCATGAGGGTCTGGGAGTGAGCGATGGCCACGGGGCACTTTCTCATTGCAACGCACATTCCCGGAGCATCCAACATATTTGCGGACAAATATAGTAGGGCTATATTGACTCCTCATGAGTGATCCCTGAACTCAGTAGTAGCTCAACAGATCTTCTGTCGGTGGGGTTATCAGAGCTGCGATCTGTTTGCATCTCCTCTCAACCACAAATGCAGCAACGTCTTTGCATTGATCCCCCAAGAGGGGGAATCCCCCAGGGACACGCTCACCCACAATTGGCCTCTGGGTCTCCTGTATGCCTTTCCTCCGTTACCTATAATTCCCAGAGTACTTCAGAAAGCCAGATGCAGCAAGAGTCAACTGATCCTCATTGCCCCCTTTTGGCCTCGGCAGGTGTGGTTCCTCCTCCTACGGTCTCATTTGAGGCATCCACCCTGGCTGCTCAATCCAATTCTGGATCTGCTATCTCATCCTTCTCTCCTACCTTTCCTGAACCTTCAGACCCTATGCCTGACAGAGTGGTATGTCCACTTCCAGTAATTTTGGCTAATTCCAGGCTAGCTTCACCCGTAAAGGAGATTATTCTTGCTTCCCAGAGGTCTTCTACTAGGAAAGTTTATTCCAGTAAATGGAAGAGGTTTTCGGTTTGGGCGAAGAATAGGAATTTGGACCCCTTCTCTGCCCCATTCCCAAAATACTTCTCTTTTTGACCTCTCTCTTTAAGGAAGGGGCTAGTTTTTCCACTGTCAAGGTACAGTTAGCAGCAATTTCAAATTTTCACCTTGCTGGTAATTCTGCCTTTTCTGTGCATCTCTGTAAGGCCTTTTTAAAAGTTTTTTTTTTTTATTACGGCCTCCTGTAAAAAACCCTTCTCTCCCATGGGATCTGACTGTGGTCCTGCAGGCTCTGACAAAACCACCTTTTGAACCAGCAGCTTCGTACGATATTAAATTTCTTTCCTGGAAGACTGCCTTTTTAGTGGCAATAACTTCAGCAAAGAGAGTTTCGGAGTTGCAAGCTCTTACTATCAAGCCACCCTACTTAGTTTTCCACAAGGACAGGGTGTCTCGGAAACCAGATCCATCCTTCATGCCTAAAGTGGCCTTGCCAGCGAATTTTAATCAATGTATTCACCTACCAGTATTTTTCCTAACTATTCCAATAAAGGGGAATATATTCTGCACACCTAATGTGATGAATGGTGATTACTGATAACAGATGCCAAGTTATGGTAAGTACATAACTGTAATTTCATTAATTTGCAGAAGAGTGGGACTTTGTGCATATTACTAGTAGTCCAGAATCCCCACAGTCAAATGGTCTGGCTGAGCGTGCAGTACAGAGTGCAAAGCAATTATTAGAGAGGTCAAAGCATGGCAATACCGATGTCTCTTTGAATTTACGCAATCTCAGAAATATACCCTGTGACAACATACTTGGCTCGCCTTTGCAGAAACTTCTGTCTAGGCAAACCAGAACAACCTTGCCTATCAGTTCCGGCTTGTTGGTGCCAAAAGCTAAAAACAACAGAGCAATCAAAGCCAAACTAATCAGAAAGCATTCTTTTCAGAACTCCAGTTATGATAAAATGAGCAGATATCTTCATTCGTTGAAGAAAGGAGAGACAGTGAAGATATAAATGGTGAAAGGCTTTGACAGGATTGGTCAAGTGACAGGTATATGTGCCAAGCCCAGAATGTACTACTTAGGAGGTTTAGATTACAGGAGGAACCACAGACATCTTCCTGTTGCAGAATTGATATCACAGCATCGTACCTGTGATACAGACTCTAGGTCTCAGAGCTACCCAGACATTGTTCCTACTGAAGAATGTGTCTCAACCTCTACTTCGTTCCTGATGATGTCCCAGATGTCCCCATAAGTTGATCATTCAGTGAAAACAGTGCTGTTGCTAGACCTAGTTTTAATTTCTATGTCAAATGATTTGGTCATATTCCTAGACCCAGTGTGAAATGCACAACAGCCTGAACGTAGTTGTTTGTCTATATAGTTTTGTATAACTGCATGTTAAAAAAAAATTTCTGTACAATTGCATGTCAGTCATTATTTTCATTAATGCATGAGCTATTTCTCAGAGGGAGGATGTAGAACAGTGTGTGTGTGCTGTATATTTAAGAAACATTTCCAAGTGTGGCACATGCATATAAATAGTGAGCACATGCCGGCAGCAGTGCCATTTTGAGAGAGCAGCCAGAGTGTGAACATGTATGAGTGTAGTAGTTAGCCTGTTTATTTAAGCTACTAAGCCTCAATCCTGGTGTGTTTGTATATAATAAAGCTGCTTGAACAGAGCCCACAGATGTTTGTCTGTTTTATCCTGAAAAGAAGAGCAGCAGCAAGGTTCGACTTCAGTTCTTTCTGAGCCTTCCGTGCCCCTCAATGCCTTGGCATTCGTAAGCTCAACCCAGGCATCTGCTTCGGAGGCAGCTTCCTCAGTGCTGGATGGAACCACGGTCCCGAAGGAGTCTATTTTGGTTCTGGGCTCCCATCCCTGTCCGGCCTTTTGGATCATGGAGAAGGCCTTTTCCATTGTGGACTTGCAGTCCTTGCCTTCCACGTCGTACCAAGCATCATCTGTATCTCCTTGACCAGAGCTTCCTCCAGCCTCATCCCTGGGGCAGGGGACACAAAAGCCTTAGGAGCGATCCACCTTGGTGGTTTCCTCTTCGGATACTTCCCCGGAACATCCCACCGAGGAAATACCTTCAAAGAAAAAAATGCAAGAGAAAGCACATAGATTCCCCAAAGGAGTCCTTCACAGAGGATACCGATTTTGATAAAGAGCAAGGTTCCCCCAGGTCACCCCCTGATGATGTTTCCATGCATCCTGGAAATCCTGCAACAGGGGTGGCTGGACTTCCCACCAGCCTTCCTTGGAGGAATCTGTATACCTGGAGACTTTTCATGCCCAGCCCTCTACCTCTTGCATCTCTCCTCCCACTGACTGATCATTCAGCGGGCCTGGAAAATTTCTGACTCCATTGAGCCAATCCCCAAGAGGCCTGACAGTCTCCCCCTAAAGACAAACAGCATTGGGCTAAGGGTATCCCTGTATACACTATGGTGATAGCAGCAGCCACCAAAAACTAACTTGCAGAGGGAAGTCCTACTGTCCATCCTCCTAGAAAGGAGTCTAGGACTATGGATAGATTTTGGAAGAGTGTTTATGCTTAATCGACCTTCGCTGTCAGGTCTTTGAACTACATGGCACACTGTATCAGGTTGCAGAGGGATCTGATTAAAGTGCTTTCAGATACTGTTGGAGGAGCAATAGCCGATGGGGTCTGAGGCAAGGTTACCTGTCAGCTTGCCACCTTTGAATTGATTTCCAGCTCGTCCATGAGGCTAATAACCCACACAGCTGAAGGGAATGACAAGAGCAGCGGGTTCAGGCATAGCCATCAGGAGACGCACCTGGATGAACTTGTGTGACTTTGCAGAGGCATTTAAGTCTTCGTTCATCAATGCTTTATATGACAGATCATCCCTGTTTGGTCCCAAAGTAAAGGACACACTGGCCTGATATGAGAAAGATGGCCAGACTCTTTCTGCCATGGGTATAAGCTTCTCCATTCCTCAACAACCTTACTCTTGGAAACAGAAAAGTGGGAGGCTATGGTTTAAAAAGTCCCAATGGCCTTTCCAAGACTCCCATGGTAAGGACTTCTCCCAGGGCAGAGCAAGAAGTAACAATGGAAGATGCCATTTAAGAGGCAGAGGTGGCCCGCAGAACCAGGGGTCCAGCGATCCCTTCTCTGTAACTCCTACCAGCGCTCCTGAACAGAGGCCCAATAGCCTTCCTCTGCAGACACTCAGGGGGGCAATTATCCCTGCACCAGTCTGCCTGGCTAGAAATGACATAAGACACATGGGTGCTGAGGATCATTTCCAGAGGCTACATCATTCCCCTTTCAATGAATCTAAAGTGACAAAAAAGACTCCCATGCATTCCACCCAGTCACAGGGAAGTAGCAGTCATACAAATTCAAAAACTACTAAAGAAAACGGTCATCCAAGAAGTCCCACTAGACCAGAGAGGATCAGGGTTTTACTCGAGATTCTTTTTATTGCCCAGAAAAACAGGGGACTGGAGACCCATTTTTGATCTCAGCCAGTTCAACAAATCAGTTCAACAAACAAAGTTCCGGATGGTCTCGGTACAGTCAATACTTCCTTTCTTAGAAAAAGACAATTGGATGTGCTCTATAGATCATCAGGATGCATATTACCAAGTAAAAATGGGCAAGTGCTGCAGAATATTCCTGTGCTTCCAACTGGGTGCCAGTCACTATCAGTTCAGAGCACTGTCCTTTGGTCTCACCACAGCCCCCAGGGTGTTTACCAAATGCATGGCAGTGGTAGCATCGCATCTCAGACTGCTGGGGTTTTGAGTTTTTCCATATCTCGCTGACTGGCTCATTACCAATACTACCAGATGTCAACTCATAAGGTTGCCAGTTTGCACATCAATGTTCTAGAGATGAGGGCTGTGCTGTTAGTGTTGCATGCATTTCAGGATGCCCTCCCCTTAGGAACAGTGTCAGTTCAGACGGATAACATGTCAGAAGTCTGGTACATCAGCAAACAAGGAGGAACCAAATCTTATCCATTTTGTTGAGAGGCCCTCAGAGTTTGGCAATGGGCAATTTCTTCCAACTGCTTTCTTTTGGCAGTGCATAGCGGAGAAGTTGAGCAGAACTATTCTGATGCCTCACGAGTGGTCTCTCAATCCTGCGGTGACTGAAAAGATTTTCCAGCACTGGGGTCAGCTTTGCTGCGATCTGTTTGCGTCCCTTCTGAACAACAATTGCAGTAGTTACTATGCCATAATCCTCCCCTCCAGGGAGTCACCCCAGTTGGCCCCCCAGTCCCCTGTACGCCTTTCCCCCAACACCTCTGATATCTCAGTTTCTAAAGAAAGCCAAAAGGTCAAAGAACACAATAATCCTCATTCCCCATTTCTGGCCTTGACAGGTTTGGTTTCTCCTCATTTGGCCTCGCCTACTTTGGAAACCTTGGGTTCTGGACCCAGATCCAGAACTGTTATCTCATCCATAAGGAATGGTTCATCCAAATCTCCAACATCTCAATCTCACCACGTGCCTTCTCCAGTTCCCATGATTGCCAGGTATTCTTCCTTACCTCATTTTGGTCCATCACAAACTGTCTACTAGAAAGCTGTACCATAACAAATGGGAAACATTTGCTTGATGGGCTCTTGATATTAATGCTGACCCTTGCGTAGCTCCTGTGGATAAAGTTTTGGATTTTCTGGCCATTCTTTATCAGTCTGTTTTTTCAGCTTCTACCATTCGAATACACCTGGCTGCGATATTTAACTTCCATATTGATGTGGATGGTTCTTCACTTATGCCACATAAACTGTGAGGCCTTTTTGAAAGGAACCCTAATGCTGAGGCCTTCATGTAAAGAACCCACTGCTCCATGGGATGTACCCCTAGTCCTACAGTCTCTCACTTTATCCCCCTTTGAACCTTCAGCTACTTGTGATTTAAAATTTCTGACATGGAAAACTGTTTTTATTAGCTATTACTTCAGCCAGGAGAGTATCAGAAAATATAAACCTTGTCCTAAAAGTCCCCTATTTAATATTTCAGAAAGACAGGGTTTCCCTCAGGACTTAATCCTTCCTTTTTTTTTGCCAAAGGGTGTTTCGGAATCAAATATTAGTCAAGTTCTACACCTACCAGTCTTTTTCCCCAATTTCTCCAGTAAAGGGGAATACTGTCTTCACTTGTTTGACTTTCACAGGCAATTGCTTTTTTATCTTCACAGAACAAAAGATGTCAGAAAATCCGACCAACCGTTTGTTGCCTTTTCCTCACTTTCTTTAGGTAACCGGTTTCTAAGGTTACCTTAGCTAAATGGCTTAGGAGTTGTATCACCTTTATTTATCATTCAAAGGGTCTCCTACCTCCACGTCCTGTGAAAGCTCATTCAATTAGAGTTGTAGCGGCTTCTTTAGATGACGTTTGTGCAGCAGCTGTATGGGCATCTCCTCATAATTTTATTACAAATTACAAACTGGACCAGGTCTGTATGGGACATGCATCATTCAGTTTGATGGTGCTCAGTAATGTTCTGTCATGAGACCTCCCAAGATTCAGGTAGCTAGGGACTCTGTCCTACAGTCAAGGATTATGTGAAGATTGACATCATCAGATAACGAAGTTATGTCTTACTATACTGTTCCATCTGTGTTGTCTATCTTCACTAATCCTTGACATCCCCCCCTCCTTCCCCCGGCCTGAGACTGTTAGTGGACCGAATGCTTCCTAAGACTGGATTCATAATTGGGACGTAGATCTGGTCTCTTAGTCTTGTTATCGGTCTGCCACTATTATAGGCAAACTCGATCTGAGTTTATTTGAAGAGTGGTATTATGGGTAGAGCCTAGCTCGAGTTTTGGGAGGCGTGAAGTAAATGGCAGATTCGGTTCCGAGGCTTGGAATCAAGCCCACAGTCAAAGATTAGTGAGGATCAACAAAACGGAGCATTATGGTAATACATAACTTCTTATTTTGTCAGTGTATCTGATCATATTACATGTTGATGCTTTAGTTTATTACCATCACGAGGCTGCACTTGTTTCAGGTTCCACCAGCTATGGGTCTGTGAGGTTTGGAGGGTGCTGTGGGATTCTAGTTAACTTGTGGGATGATATAAACTATGGAAGACCTTTCTACCTGGATTTGTTAATCTAATCTAAAAAAATATAGATGGTAACTATGTTTGGCATAACCAGGCCCATGAAATTCTGAGGAAGATTTGACGCACCTCTTTCAGGAAACAGATTTTGAAATAGGCTTAAGAAATGGTTAAAAATGACATGCTATGCCACATTAATATCACTGCTGTTGCTACTAGATCAGACACAAACCAAGTTCAACACTAGCTTCCTTTGTAATTTTGATTGACTGTGATAATGTAACTCTTATTGACACTATCCTACATGTAACTGTTATGGTAGTAAATTGTTTAAAAAAGTTGCCTTTTTAGATCACTAAGTGTTCTGTTGCCCATCCCCCCAAGCCCTTAGGAGCTTCTTGTACCCACATATGTATACAAATTTAGTTTATTTTAATGAATATATCTGTGGGCATTCCATTATGCAGTGTGTGCTTACACCTTGTATTTTTTTTAAGGTTAATAACTGTCACTTTTATACCTAGGACATGTTAACAGCCTACCTGTCTTTGTCAGCTGAAATAAGTCTTTTAGCCTGTGCGCACTCATCAGTTGTCAAAAGAATAAGCAGCATGTTTTTTGTTGTTGTTAAATGAGCAAGCATCCCCTCCCGGGATGCAGAGGGATAAAGTCTCAAGTACAACCCAGATGACCTGCGTTTGACTACAGGGCTCGAGCTGGAGGAGTGGGATGGGAGGATGGGAGTGAGCAGCACACAGTTTGGCCATCCTGGGGGGAGGGAGGTGGCCTGGCTCCACTCTTGTGACTCATTGGGAGCTCTATGTGGTGTAGCCCACCGAGTTCAGGCCAGAGGTACATGCTGCTGTGGTTTAGTCATATAGATCAGACGGCAGTCACTCGGGGTAGCTCAAGTGCTCCTTCCCTATTGACTGGCTGTGCTAGTGTCCCTTGGAGGCTGCTAAGTAGTGTTTATGAACAGCAGGGACTGGTGGTGTGGAGCCCCCGATGTCTGCCAGAATGATGGTCCTGAGATCAGCTTTTTTTTTTCCTAAGGGAGTGAGTGGGTCAGAGACAGCTCCCCCAATTGAGAATGAATGGGTTCTTAGGATAGGAGGGTCTAATGGTCAGCAGACATGTTGCAAAGGCTATGACTGTAGCAGCCTGAGATCGCTAGTAACCAAGGAGCTGAAGAAACCAAAGATGGTAGAAAGCCAATAAACGCTCCAGTGGATACACCAAAAGTATTTTATTAATACAAAGAACACTGACGCAGTGTTCTTTGTATTAATAAAATACTTTTGGTGTATCCACTGGAGCGTTTATTGGCCTCGTATTATAACATCTATTTTCGTGTGGTTGGATCACTGTTTTGGTTACAGCACCTCTACTTCGGCCCGGTGCTTCCCATTCCTCTTGCAATTTGTTGGCGAGCATTGGTTCTTGGTTGATAAAGATGGTAGAAAGGCAGCATGTGATAGTGGTTCACTTACTCTAGGAGATGGAGGTTGTCTGGCTCATTAGACTGAGAGGTGCATGGCATGCAGCTTCTGAACCAGGTAAGTGTGATTGGCTATGTGAAGCCACTCTGCTAAAAAGCTTCTTGGAACATGTACAAGAAGAAGAATACCGTTATGTCTGCAAACCTGTCAGCTTCTTGGAGGGGGCAGGAAACCTTACATTCTTCATGACTGCATGGGTGGCAGCTGTGCCACACTGTCTTACAGCCTGGTAATGGGTAGTGAATGGGTGCAGGTGCAGTGAGGTTAGGTGTTTGTTAGTTGTGAGGACAGAAGAATAGGCTGAACAAAGTAACAGTTCTGTAAAGTTTTAGGTTTGAGTGCCTGTGTCAGTGATAGCTTGACAGTTAACTCTTAATGTGGAACAACAGTTATTAGTTATGAAAAGTAGTGCATCTAGAAGCAGGACTTTGATTTAGTTTATTACTTTATTCATGTGAACTGTTGTGCTGCATTTTTCCCAGTTTAGTGCTATCTTAAGAATATCTATACAGAGAGAGGTGGTAAATACTAGTATATGAATCAGCATTTATATGGGTACTTCTGGAAATCAAAATATGTTGTAGAGTAGAATTTTTTTCTGAAACTGGATGCTTTTCAACATAACATGATATGGCTGACATGAACATCTTTTGCAAATACTGTATATTTGAAATGCATGTGACATTCTCCTCATAAAGACATGTTTTGTGTTTTTAAGCATTACCAAAGGAGTATCAGAAAATAGGAAAAGCCTTGCAGAATTTGTCACAAGTGTTTAGTACCAGTGGATACCAAGGTAAGTAAAACTGTATACATATTCCATTTAAATTGTCTTTTTGAGTTTTATTTTTCATTTTTTAGACCTGTAAAACATGGTGTGATGATGTGAGGTATTGCCAACTATGCCGGGAGAAGTAGAGCAGTGAGATGTGTAACATATGCCAGCAGAGCTAGTTGGAGTTTTGTAAATAATTGTATGTCATTTGTATATTAAACTGATTTATACAGGTACTTGTGTTGAAAATGTATTTGTAAAGCTGCTTATGTTTAAAAATGCACCAACAGTAGGTCCTGCTGGGCAGAAAAGAAATGCACCTTTATGTCAGACTGTATTGTAACTGTTGAAATGAATATATTGTAACAGAAGATACTGGAAGAGGAGAGATTAATCTCAGTTCAGCTAACTTTGAAAAATAGTCTGAAATTAAATTACCTGATTTTAGGCCATAAAGAGTGTATCTTACAGTTCTGATTGTGGCCAGAGATGAAATGTCTGTGAAAACCAAGACTAGGACCCCTACTGTTTTGTCCTTGGGGGTGAACTAATTGCTACCCTGGAAGGGTGGAGGTTTTGAAGGGGTTTTATAGCTTCCAGATACTATAACACATCTCAGCAAAGCTCTGTCTGTGTGTATGGTACCACATATGCGCTAAATTCTGGTTCAGTTTTTAGCAAAGGGGAGGTAGTGTGGGAATCAGAGTCAGATGACCAGATGCATGTGATGTCATTCTGTAATCCAGTACTGAAATAATGCTTTAATACTAGATGAGACACAAGTCTCAGGGCAGTCTGTTTTTGAAACCTGACAAGAAGGAAGACCATTTACCCACTTCATCTTGCCTTGCTTTAGTAAGTATCCAGGGAATAGTAATTCTTAAGATCAGTCAGGAAAATATAGTGTGATTAGTTAAGTAGTGGTTTTCTGTATCTTTGTGACTCTATCCATCTGTTTTATTTTTAATATTTCTTGTAATTGAAACTCGGTGTTTGTAAATAGATGTTTAGTATTTCCATGTTATTTTATTATTTATTATTAAATATATTTAAACCTTTCATTGTGGCTGGTCTTTTAGAGAATATTTTAAACTTTTGAGAGTACTTGTATTTATTTGGTGACACTGTTGTCATTCCTTGAAGGCATAAGCCGAAGTACCGGATACATCAGTAAAGTGATTATACCTTTTCCTGGTGTGGTGTTTTTTCTTGCTACTGGAAAACATAGTGTGTGCCACTCCTGAAAGCCCTGATGCATTGGTCAAACACCACCATTTCTATTAGTATTACTTCTACTCAGTATAATTTGGTATCCTTGTAAGAGTCTTAGAGTAGCTGGCTTTGGAATGTTCTGGTGGCAGTACCTACATTATAGTATCGGCAAAAGGGGGCATAGTTGGTTAATCTGTGCCTGCGTTTCCCAGGTGAGTGTGTAAGTCAAATCTCAGAGTGTGTGTCAGCTACTTGGAGCCAGGGATGCAAAGCACTGGTTTCACAAAGAGGGTGGTGGAGGACTTGGCTTGAAACACTCTGCTGAGGACTCAACTCTACAGATGTGTCAGTGGGGAGTCTTATTGGGCGCCTGGAGAGAGAGAGAGAGATGGAAACCCAGCCCCCAGCCTGAGTGTCTTTCCTTTGTGCTCTAAAGGGAGATTGTGCTTAGTGCAGAGAGCTGCATCTGGAAATACTGTGTATCTGTTTTTGTTCCAGGTGAATGATCCTCACCAGTGTCAGTGGTGAGGATTAAGGCTTCTTGTTTACTGACCCAGAGCAAGGATGTCATACATGTTTTTTCCATGGTGTCAAATCTGTACTGCACTAAAACCTTACTCCTACAGATCTGCATAAGTTGCCAGAAGTTCTATTAAAGCAGAAACAACTTTGTAGAATTTTGCATTTGTAAATAGGATATGACTGTGTAGCATGTTTCTGATTCTGCCATAAGATGAGTAATTTGTTGGCCTATGTGTGTTTAACATGAAAAGTTTGTTTACAGAGCATCAGTCCCTCTAGTCCTTCTGTTACCATTAGACAGTTGTAGCTACTCCTTATCCCTCCGCCTTGTAGACATCTTTACTTTTAATATTCCTCTGGGTTATTTACCCCATCAGTTGGTTTGATGTCTAAAATAACACCCAACTGCTTGTAAACATTCATAGTCCCTTTCTCATCTTTTCTTTTCAGTTTATTCTTGCTCTTTCACGTATGAAATTTAACGTGATATCATGTCAACTTCATTCCTTTTTTTTACCCCAAGATTAGCACTCTTACTGCTCCCTTACATAATCTTTGTTTTTTATTTTAACATTTCTGTACTCCTCCTTTGGCAAATCAGCATCTTGATGTTTAGTATAGCACGACTTCCAGAAGATGACACAGTACTCTTGTCACTGTCCGTAATTGCAGTGTAAAGCTATGAGACCACATCCATCTCTGGAGTCCACCTTCTTGCCCTTGCACCAGAGCATCTTACTGCATAATGAGGAGTTGGACCAGAAGATTACTGTTCTGAGCTGTTAATAAGCTGATTCTTCAATTCCAGGATTTAATTCTGTTTACTTCCATTTGCCTGCTGTGTGACTATGCAAATCTCCAAACCATATGGTATTCTGAGGCATGGTCTGGACCTCTGAAATGATGTAGACATTTTTTTCTCACACTACCAAAGGGATAATTTTTAACTACCCCAGGTCTTTCTGCTTTAATTCTGTCACGCTTCATAATTTATATACCTGCTTTTCTCTTCCCAAACTGAATAGCTTAACACTTCACATTAAGTGTTATCCACATTTTTGTCAGTTAATATCCTCATTCAGCATCACTGTATTGGTTTTGGTGCCATCTGTGAATAGGTGTATCCTCCTTTTTTATTTCCCTGTGACACACTTTTTTCCGTTGTGGCATTCTTATTTTACTTTTGTTTACCTCACATGAGTTACCACCACCATCATCTACTCTACCCAGTTCCTGAACTAGTTATTTGCCCCTTTAACAAACTGTGCTCCCACTTGACGGTTTCTCTTATGACTTTTGTTGTAGCATGTTTAGCTTCCACTTCTTTGGTGCCAAGATTCTGTGAGAGTCCTTTGTGGCATATAGTAGACCTCAGTAGATTTCTGCCATTTCAGTTCAGCTCATCAACTGTTTCCATTGCAGGTATATGAATCTAGTGTTAGAGCTGTCAGAGCTGCTAGAGCTGCTACTCTTGGATATTGCCTTTAACACGTTTTTCAATAATAGAGTTTGACTGCTCACGTGTCATTTGTTTATTGGCAATGTCTTGCAAACAGTGTTCCCTTTTGACTGAATTTCTGATGTTTTGTCAGTGATTTTCTTTGTCAGACTGCACATCTGAGAAGCAGTGAAAGAGGTTGCACCTCACTCAGAATAGGGTATGGAGTTTTACTGTCTTCTGTTATTGGTTCTTGACTGGGTGGATGTTTTCCCTTCTTTGCTGTACCTCAGCAGTTTCAGTCAGTGCTTCTGATGCATTAAGTTCCAAATGGTGACGTGACATTCCAAGGCTTATAATCTAGAAGTTGCAGAGTGCCTGGATGGTGTTTCTCGGTATGATGGATGTTTTTTTGTCACTTCATCATATAAGATGTGCACAGAAAATTTCTTTGATTTCTCTGGATGGCACCATTTCCAGCAAATTATTCTCCCACTTGAGCTTTCTATAGCATTAGAGTGTTTATTAGTAATGTATTGACAAGTCTTGCAGAAAAAGCATTTAAAGATTTCTGTGTTACCATATGCAGATGCCAGTTTTGTGGTGGCCCTGACAAGGGGTTTTGAGTTAGGATTCCTGCACTGGGCAATTCCCTTGTTTACTGCAACTTCTGAGTAAACATGAAGTGGGAGAAGTCCTCTGAGCTGTTTCAGGTAGGCGTGGAGCTGGAAACCTTCTGTAATTCTATTTGTTCCTGCCTGCAGAGAAGAACCAGAAATTCAATAGTTTGACATCCTAGATGATCCTACTATGGTTTCTGAATTGATGCTGCAGTGGTCTTTGTGGTGCATTTGCTTAATTGACTGTGCGGATGTGTTATGAAATGTGATGTATCAGTGGATGCAAAGCCACCACATAGTTATGCATTTCCTGATGATTTCATACTCGTCATAGAGATACGGAAATGCTGGACACTTCCACTAGTCAACAGCAGGTGAGAATGTCATTCTACAGAAAACCTCTCATAAGTGCTGATAACAGATGCGTCACTGATGGGTAGACATTTACCCCTTCTCTCCCTAGTTGAAGTGAGATGATTTCTTTGGAGAAAGATCTTGATCAGCCAGCAATGGAAAGTCCTTTTTGCACTTAATGCACTGGAGAACAAACTGTATATACAGGACCTTTTAATTTAGTCAAAACAAACAGGGGCACTCAGAGTTGTACCCTCTCTAGTGAGAGATGATGTGTTTGACAGCTGACTGCTGACAGAAACATCATCCCCTCAGCAAGTTCACATTTTGGAGATCTGTGGTTTCCGAAGCCATGCCTGTATTGTTTCTTCCATAAGTGGGGCACTTTTATGATCAGTCTGTCATTCTGGAGAACATAGTTTTACCACCTTATGTTTGGTTCAGCAGAGCAAGGAGTTGTGGTGAAAGCCTTCTCCATCCCTTCCTAAGAAGTATTCCTGAACACCATACAGTTTTTTCCGCAGATTCTAGAAGAATGAAACTAATTCTCTTAACCCATGGTGGTTGACAAGGCAGTATTTTAGGCTATCAGATATTTGGTGTTACAGATGATACTCCAGTTCCTAGACAAAGGGTTTCCTGTGGTTGTGGGGGGGGGGGGGCTGCTAACTCCACCTCAAGGTTTAGCTGCTGATTTCAGTTTGTTCTGCTTGCCCTTCTGCTGGCAGAAATGATTGTGGCTACCAGGAATCCTGTTTCCACGGAGTCTTATTCTTCCAAGTTGGAGGGTCTCGATTTGGCACAAGTATGTCTGATACACATCCCACAGTTATCTCACAGCTCCTACTAGCTATCTCCGGTATATTCATAATCTGGGCTTCATGTATTTTATGATCTGGGTGCACATACCTGCTATTTCTGCTTTTCATAACCTTGTGGAGGGCAGGATTGTGGTCCAGCACTGGCAGCTCTAGAAATTCTTTGACAGGGTTCTACATGTGCACCTAGCTTTGTAGAACCTGCTGTTTTGTGGGGGTTTTGAACTTATTCGATTTACTTGCAGCCCTTTCGAACCAGCTGGTTCAGCAGCAATGAATGAAGATTGTATCTTGAAAAGTTTTTTTTTTCTATTGGCCATTACCTCTTCTTTCAAGATGTTGGGGGTGCAGAACTCTATTTAGGAAACAATATCTGTGCCGGTCCCAAACCCGGATAAATGGGGAGGGGGTTGCATCAGGAAGGGCATCCGGCATAAAACTTTGCCAAATACTTCATGCGGACACCAGTAAATATTTCCATACCAGATCGGTCGAGGCCCGGGTTAACAACGACCGCCACCAGTACTGTTAGCCAACAGGGTGCTGGTGGAGGATATTGGGCTACTGTTGGCCGAAGGAGGAGAAGAGGCAGAAGGCATGGCCGAAGGCAGGAAGAGAGGAGAAAGGCTAGGACTGTGGTAGTGAGGGTCGGAACTTTGAATGTTGGCAGTATGACTGGTATAGAGAGAGAGCTAGCCGATATGGACAGAAGGAAGGTTGGTATATTGTATGTGCAAGAAGGAAGGTTGGTATATTGTATGTGCAAGAGACCAGATGGAAGGGGTGTAAGGCTAGTTGTATCGGAGGTGGGTTCAAATTGTTTTATTGTGGTGTGGATGGGAGGAGAAATGTCGTAGGAGTTATCCTGAAGAAACAGTATGCTAAGAGTGTTTTGTAGGTGAAAAGAGTGTCGGATAGAGTGGTGTTTATGAAGCTGGAAATTGATGGTGTAATGATGAATGTTGTTAGTGCATATGCTCCACAAGTTGGGTGTGCGATGGATGAGAAAGAAAAATTTTGGAGTGAGTTGGATGAAGTGGTGATGACTGTACCCAAGGGTGAGAGAGTGGTGATTGGAGCAGATTTCAGTGGGCATGTTGGTAAAGGGAACAGAGGGGATGAGGAAGTGATGGGTAGGTATGGTGTTAAACAAAGGAATGCAGAAGGTCAGATGGTAGTGGATTTTGCAAAAAGGATGGACATGGCTGTGGTGAATACGTATTTTAATAAGAGGGAGAAGCATAGGATGACATACAAGAGTGGAGGAAGATGCACACAAGTGGATTATATCTTATGTAGAAGGGCCAGTTTGAAGGAGATTGGAGACTGTAAAGTGGTGACTGGGGAAAGTGTAGTTAGGCAGCATAGGATGGTAGTTTGTAGGATGACGTTCGTGATCAAGAAGAGGAGGAGGAGTGTGAGGGCAGCACCAAGGATCAAATGGTGGAAATTGAAAAAGGGTAATTGTGAGGTGGAGTTCAGGGATGATTTAAAACAGGCACTTGGGTGGCAGTGAAGAGTTACCAAATAGATGGGTATCTACAGCAGAGCTAGTAAGGGAGACTGCTAGAAAGGTGCTTGGTATGACATCTGGACAGAGGAAAGATGACAAACAGACATGGTGGTGGAATGAGGAAGTACAGGAGAGTATACAGAGAAAGAAGTTGGCAAAGAAGAAGTGAGATTGTCAGAGAGATGAAGAAAGTAGACAGGAGTATAAGGAGATGAGGTGCATGGCAAAGAGAAAGGTGGCAAAGGGTAAGGATAAGGCATATGAAGAGTTGTATGAAAGGTTGGACACTAAGGAGGGAGAAAAAGACCTGTACTGATTGGCTAGACAGAGGGACCGAGCTAGGAAAGATGTGCAGCAGGTAAAGTCGATAAAGGATAATGAGGGAAACACAAGCGAGGAGAGTGTGTTGAGGAGATGGAAAGAGTACTTTGAGGGGTTGATGAATGAAGAGAATGAGAGGGAGAGAAGGTTGGATGATGGGGGGGTGGTGAATCATGAAGTACAATGGATTAGCAAGGAGGAAGTAAGGATAGCTATGAAGAGGAAGAAGAATGGAAAGGCTGTTGGCCCAGATGACATACCTGTGGAAGCATGGAGGTGTTTAGGTGAAATGGCAGTGGAGTTTTTAACCAGATTGTTTAATGAAATCTTGGAAAGTGAGAGGATGCCTGAGGAATGGAGAAGTGCTTTGGTACCGATTTTTAAGAATAAGGGTGATGTGCAGAGCTGTAGTAACTACAGAGGGATTAAATTGATCAGTCACAGCATGAAGTTATGGGAAAGAGTAGTGGAAGCTAGGTTAAGAAGGGACGTGATGATTAGTGATCAGCAGTATGGTTTTATGCCGGGAAAGAGCACTACAGATGCAATGTTTGCTCTGAGAGTGTTGATGGAGAAGTACAGAGAAGGTCAGAAGGAGTTGCATTGTGTTTTTGTAGACTTAGAGAAAGCATATGACAGGGTTCCTAGAGAGGAGTTGTGGTATTGTATGAGGAAGTCGGGAGTGTCAGAAGTTTGCAAGAGTGGTACAGGATATGTACGAGGGTAGTGTGACAGCGGTGAGGTCTGCAGTGGGAGTGACAGATGCGTTTAATGTGGAGGTGGGATTACATCAAGGATCAGCTTGAGCCCTTTCTTATTTGCAATGGTGATGGACAGGTTGACAGACGAGATCAGACAGGAGTCCCTGTGTACTATGATGTTTGCAGATGGCATTGTGATCTGTAGTGAGAGTAGGGAACAGGTGGAGGAGACCCTGGAGAGATGGAGATATGTTCTAGAGAGAAGAGGAATTAAGGTCAGCAGGACTAAGACAAAATATATATGTGTGAATGAGAGGGAGGATAGAGGAATGGTGAGGATGCAAGGAGTAGAGGTGGTGAAGGTGGATGAGTTTAAATACTTGGGGTCAATAGTTCAGAGTAATGGTGAGTGTGCAAGACAGGTGAAGAAGAGAGTACAGGCAGGATGGAGTTGGGTGGAGAAGAGTGTAAGGAGTGATTTGTGACAGACGAGTACCAGTAAGAGTGAAAGGGAAGGTCAAGAGGGTAGTGAGACCAGCTATGTTATATGGGTTGGAGGCAGTGGCATTGACAAAAAGGCAGGAGTTTCAGCTGGATGTGGCAGAGTTAAAGATGTTAGGATTTGCACTGGGTGTGACGAGGGTGGACAGGATTAGGAATAAGTATATTAGAGAGTCAGCCCAGGTTGGAAGGTTTGGAGACAAAGCCAGAGAGGCAATATTACGTTGGTTTGGACGTGCTGAGGAGGGATGCTGAGTATATTGGGAAAAAGATGCTAAGGATGAAGCTACCAGGTAACAGGAAAAGAGGAAGGCCTAAGATAAGGTTTATGGATGTGGTGAGAAAGTACATGCAGATGGTTAGTGTGACAGAGCAAGATGCAGAAGACGGGAAGAAATGGAAACCGATGAGCCTGTGTGGCGACCCCTAATGGGAACAGCCGAAAGAAGATGATGATCTTGCCTTTCACATGAATTGGATATCCCTTCATAATAACCAATATTTCTTCCAAATTATTTCTGAACTGCCCCTGAACCAGTACTTTCTTCTCCTGATGTTTGTTAGGGTGGAAACCAGAAGCAAGGGAAGCCTTCACATCCTGGATGTGTAATGAAACATGCTCCTTTAGCTGAAATTTGTACAAGTGTAGGAAGAGTAAGCAGCTGGTTTTCTCCTTTACCCAGGCAAACTCTTTCCAACTAGCCTTGCTAGCTGCACTATCATCTGCTGTCGGGCAGCTTTACTACTCATTGGAAAATGCTACAATCAAATTGTCTGCTTCCATTGTTTGCTTCAAAAATGTTTAATTTCTGAAGTTTTTGCCATGGCCATTTGTTCTTCAGTTCATACCTTCATTATGCATTATTGTCTTGATTGTAATGCCAGGAGCTGGGCTCCTTGTCATCTGTCGATTTCAGGATTCGTCCTTCAGGTCTTCATCCCTGAACTTTTGTCTGCCTCTGTCTAGCTGATGTATTTACTACTTTCAGATTCAACCCAGTAGCCTGTGGCATTGGGCCTCACAACACCCCTGGGCAGACATTATTTCCCTAATAACACCCATATTGTCAGGCATTATTACTTGCTTAGTGGACCCTGAGGTACCAGGCCTGTAGTTCCCTACCCCACCCCTTGTGCATGGGATCTATTGTATTCACTCTGTCAGCTGGAACTACTCCATATTCCATTAACAAACAGAGTAGTTTCTCCAATAACTCCATAACTCATTCAAGCCTATAGTGTGCTTTTTTGTATATTTCCAGTTAACATCTGTAGCTTCTTATGGAACCCAGAACTTTCTTCGGTGTATCTTCTTTAACTGTGTGACTTGCCCACTTATAATAGTTAGAAAGGGCATGGAGTTAATAAAATTACATTGATTGTTAATCTAGGATGTCCCACAGTAGAAGAACCTTGATTATATTGTGCTTTTTAAGTTGATTTTTCAGAAAATGCTGTGGAATGCAAGGATATGTGTAGGCAGTAAGAGGTGTGATATCCTACTGCACATAGGTATTAATGAGCTAACTGCACAGCTGAGGAGTGAAGTCTGAAGTCTGAAAATTCAACATACATATACATTGGTGTAAGGCTGTCTTGGAAGGAAATATTGAAAATTAATGGACAGAATGTGGAATTTAAACTAAGTACAGGAGCAGAGTGAAGTATCTTGTAGGAAGATACTTGCATAGATTTGGAGTGGACTGTTCCTCCATACTATAGTCAACTGTTCTGGCCACTGGTTGGCATCATTATGTCAAAAGCTAATGGCATAGTAACCACTCACACTCTGTTCCCCAATGTAATGTGAAACTCCAATGGCAAAAGAAACACACTGGACCTCTCCAGTTGATCACAACTGAAATGAATGGACTTGGAAACAGCACAGCTGAATAAATAAGTATAGTTTAATTTCTTAACTTTAACAAAATTTAAAACCTTTCTTGACTTAGCCCCCTGAAGAACAAGATCATTCAAATAAAAATAATTTTTTAGAGTAGGCTATGTTAATTTTGTTTTTAATATCTGACGGTATGTAGACGTGTTGTGTAATAAATCCAGCATCTTACTTGGATAAAGGAAGAAATCCATTATGACAGCCCCCCACCCCCACCCACCCTTTATCTGGTTTCATTATACGGATTTCGTTGTTGCCCTTAATCTGGACCAACAGTTCTTTTTCTTCAGACTTTAAGCTGTCTTGTACTTTACTACTGTTTTTCAAGAAACGTCTGAATTTACCATCACAACCTTTCTTGAAAACGAAATCATAGGGCAGCAAGGTATTACAAATGTACTCTTCCTTTTCAAACCTAAGGACAACCATCAAAACAAGGTGCTTACTTTTAATGAAAGACAACTGGAACATGCTTTTAATGTAGACCTTAGCCATTTCATTACAAATGACACAGAGGTATTTGACAGTTTTGGAACTGGACAGCCTGACCATTTTGAAAGAAGGCCCTCTAATAGATTTGTTCTTCAGAGTCCTCCTTTTCGGAATCAGCAATTGAATTCTCCCAAGCAATCGAAACGGACTAGAAAAGGAAGTAGCAACAAGAAGAAAAATTAAATGGGACTTTTTTTTTTTTATTGCCTGTTTAGAGAACTGCAATGGTTGTTGCAAAATTGTTACGAATGATGGCTTCAAAGTGTTTAACTATAGTTATTGAACGGGATAGTACACATTTTGCTTTTTAAAAAAGGGTTTAAGTTTGTGCCTGTCTTTAAGCAGGATATAGTACAAGTGTTATTGCATTTTAAATTGTTTATCAGACAGCTTAACCGTAACTTTTTTTTTTTTAGTTCTTCTCCTACCTTCCCCACCAGTAGTTCCTTGGTTTGGAAAAGGAAGACAAAATTTGTACCACCTTGCTGCCCTATGATCTGTTTTAAGAGAGTTTGTCAGGGTACATTCGCATGTTTCTTTCAAAGTAGTAGTAAAATTAAAGACAGCTTAATGTCTGAAGAAAGAGAACTGTTGGTCCAGATTCAGGGCAACAAGGAAATCAGTGTTATGAAACCAGTTAAGGTTGAGGGGCTGTCTAATTGGATTTCTTCCTTTATGTAAGTAAGATGTATTTATTACACGACACATCTACATACTGTCAGGTATCAAAAAACGAAATTAACATAGTCTACTCTAAAACTGATTTTTATTTGAATGATCTTGTTCTTCAGGCGGCTAAGTCAAAGATGTTTTGGATTTTGTTAAAGTTAAGAAATTAAACTATACTTGTTTATTCATCTGTGCTGTTTCCAGTCCGTTCATTTCAGTTGTGGTATTCTGGAAAACCTGATGGCATGTCAAAGTTCAATTATATTTTCCAAATAGTTGCACTTAGAAGTGAATTCTACTTATATATTGGGGCATGTGGCTTGCGAGTACCAAGGAACAATGGAATAATTCCTGTTGTAAAAAACATAGACTAGGTGCATTTAAAATTGTTCACATTATCACAGAGATGTCTTGGAATGCTATGCAGATTCATTACAGTGATATCTCGTGGTACTGTGCTGATTTATTTGCAGGCCTAGGAATCTTGCCAGCCAAATATGTAAAATTAAAACTTGATGCAATGTCAGTGATGCGTGTTTCATGGAAAGTGTCCGTAGCAGTCAGAAGTAAAGCTGAAATGAGAATTAGTGCAGAAAATCTAGCTGTTATGAAGAACCAAAGACAACAAAAAATGTGAATAGTGTGATTACTTTTGTGAAAAAAAGCCATATTTCTCCATATATCTGAGCAAAATCGATTAAGAAAGAGCATTACTTTTTCCTCACATTTGAAGTGGTTTCAATAATGCCAAATACTAAGTTTTTCTCAGTGATGTTTATTTTTATCTTATTCATTTGTTAACCAGGTATACCTGCTGGGTACAGGTGCACCTATTCAGAGGCAATCGTGGAGCACTGTCTGGTTATGTAACTTGCTCAAAATCACATAGCAGCAAATGGAGGTAGGAATACTTCAACTCCTGACTACAGAACTACAGGAAACAATTAGCTCACAGCTCAGAACCTTAATCTTCTGTACTAGCTGTTAGTACTATATGCAGACTGAGATTTATCAGAGATTTCTAGGTAAAGCAAGTTGCATTCATTCATCCATCCATCCATCCCCTCATTTTTCCCATTTTTGCAAATGGGGTCAGGTTTTCACATCAGTGAGTAGCAAGCTCTATGTTGTGTACATTTTTACACCAGCAATAAGATTGTGATTCCTTACTCTGTTTGTTCCTTTATCAGCAACTGAGCTATTCCAAAAAGCTGTTGCCTGGTAATTGAAGGCTTAAAAGGTGTTACAAACAAAGCTGATAATCTGCTAAAGAGGAGTCAGAGGAAGAAGAGCATGATAAGAGAATTGTATAGTTGCTGAATGCAAAGACAGTATAATTTTTTAGGTAAATAAGAGCAAATATAACTTTAGAGTGACAAGTCTGAAAAACGGTTGTATTCTGAGACAGGGTCTGAGATGTGATCCAGAAAATTATCTGAACTGTTGTAAAATGCTAAGACCAGAAGATGAGCAGGCATTATAGAGATTTCTAGGAATGATTCGGTACCAAATGCATATGAAGTTACTATGCCTCAGAGAAAGTTCTTAAGGGAAGATGTAACCAGAAAACGGAGCTGTAAAGAGGAAAAGAATTTTGAAATGCCCAAAAAACTAATTATAGATGCTTTAACTTTGAAGGACTGTGACAGGCAGGTAGACCAGTTGCCTATGGCTGAAAAGCATTCACAGATGCACAAAGTAAATGCTCATATAGAAATTGAACTGTTAGCAATAATGTTTGGCCATGATAAATTCCATGTACAAGTCTATAATAAAGTAATTCAGGCAGAAAAGGACCCTAACAAAACATCTTCAGAACAGTCCTTGACAGACCACCTCCATGACCGTAGATGCGAATGTGAAAATCATGTCTTTTCACCTTTGAACATCATTAGACTAGACTTCTGGTTCCAAAATTAAGTAACTTGCCACTGACTCACCTGTAGATGCATGATTAACATTATAATATAATTCTACATTTATCATTGCAATAATAAACATCCAGTATTAAACACTGTGGCTAAGACAGCTCAGACAATTTTAGATGTTAAAGCTTTCAGGATTTTAACAGTCACTTTATGAAATATTTTCCTGCCAAATTGGAATACTAAAAGATGATTTATTTTGTGGCCTAGGAAGTGTGTTCACAGCTCCCCAAATCTGAATAACTGTATGGCTCATGCAAATTACCATTGTCTATACTTCAGTAATAACACTTGCAGTGGTTGCACAGCAAACATCGCGGTAATAGCTTCTTAGTATTTAACAGTGTTAGAGAACTGCAATGTAAAAAGAACCAGAGTTCTGAAACAAAATGAGCGCTTTCACGATTTTTAATATCAGTTCATCAGACCATTAAAATACAACCATTTATACAAGAAGAAACTTGATATAGATTCAGTAGATTTTAGATGAAGTTTTTTCATGACTAAAAGAAGCTATTAGAAATGTTAAGAATAATGATACATCTGTACATCCACGGGTTAATTATACTAACCAGCAGGTTAGTATTGAGCATGGAGGCCATTCTAATGTTCCTGCGGTGGGAGTTGTTGATCTATGTGGTAATATGATCAACTCTGTGTATCCTTCAGTACAGATTGATGTGAAGAGGAAAAAGAGTATTGTGAATCCATCAACTTCAATCCAGGTGTTTCCAGTGTTCCCTCTCCTGCAAGACAAGAAAAGAGAGGGAGCTTGGAACCAATCACGAAGCAGAGGGAGATCCAAGAGGAAACAGGAGGTAGGCATAAGCAGCACTCATACTCTCAAGCGAATGTGACGACCAGTAAAGACTCCTTAGTCTGGAATATATCAAAGAGAATTATCTCTGAGGTGGAGATGTTTGTGTTGAACAAAGGCTTGTCATTTATTCTGGCCCAAAGAGCTGATATAGTAGATAATGTCCCGACATGGATTTTTTTCTCAGGAATTTAATGTTAAAATTGATGTCTACGAGTGAACAGTCAAGTACTAGGACTTTTAAGAAACCTAGTACATATACTCCTATTAATCACCTGTTACTTGAAGCTTATAATAAGTTATGTGAAAATAATCTTTTTGAAGTATTGAGCAAGGGTAATGATGGTAAGACCTTTTGTAATTTAACCCTGTTGAAAGGGAAGCACTCATCAGCTGTTTGATGTTGGTATAGTTATTCGACAAGCTGATAAAGGTGGTCCAATTGTAGTAATGGATAGTGATTTTTATTTTGATATCACAATTTAATGCTTAGAGAGACATCCACTTGTAGACTAATATGTTTAGATGATATTGATAGAATAAGGTGCAGGATCTGTAACTTTTTTTACATGATTTTTTTGCTTGGCTGACTCCTCATTCTTCAATTTGAGTATCTAAATGTGGAGTATCCTTTAATTCCATTGTTGCATGAGTTACCTAAAATCCATAAGAACCCAAAGCAGCCACCTTTTTGCCCTATTGTGGCAGGTAAAGGTTTGGTGCACTGACCCTTTTTCTGTATTTTAGGAGAAGCATCTTCGACCTGTGTTAAATGTATAGAGTTATGTTACTATGGATTCCAAACAATTTTCGCAAGATTTATATGACTGTATTAGTTACAGTGATGTAGGTGATTGTTAGTTACTTTAGATGTTATATCTCTCTTTACAGTTATCCAGAATTTGGCGGGGATAGAATTTATGAAAGATTATTTGGAGAGACATAGTCACTATGATCACAAGTTAATTGAGTTGTTATGTTTATTTATGGAAGTTATATTAGAGAATAATGCATTTGTTTTTGATGGGAAATATTTCCAGATTGATGGTGTAGTTGTGGGCACTTTGTGTGCTAATAGCTATGCCAACATGATGCTAGCAAAATAAGTTCAGAGTTATTTTCACAATGTATAAGTTGGCATTGGAGTTTTGTCGAAGATATATTTATTTTATGGAATGGCTCAGTGCAGGAGTTAAGTGCATTTGTTTGATTTTATTGCATACTACTACTACTACTTTTTTGAAGTTTTCGGTTAAATATTCTAGTGCGGCAATAGAGTTTTTAGATATTTGAATTACTATGTTATTAAAATGGGTCCTATGTTAAGAGTTATATAGGAAAGAATGTTGTAGGAATACCCTGCAACATGGGCAAAGTATGCATCCTGGTTATGTATTTAAGAATATAGTGAAGGGCCAAGGGATGCGTAGTTCTAGGCTTAATGCTGATGATCATGGTTTTCATAGAGATTTGGACTTGGAGTTTTAAAGAAATTGACTATAGAGGCGGGGAGGTCATTAGAGGTTTTTCACAAGTAATACCCCTTAGGAATAGTAAGGCTAGACCTTTACTTTTCTAGGAAGGATGAAGTTACTAATCAGCTTGATTTTTGGTAGTAATGTGAACAGGGGATTTTGTTTAATTTTCTTTGTTTTATACTAGTAATGTTAATGGAGTTACTGAAATATTTTGTAAACATTGGCCTATATTGCTTATGGATGAAAGGGTTAAGGTATTTGTAGGGGATAGACCTTGTTTTATTATTAAAAATAGAAAGTTGATCAAATGATTATTATGTTATCCGGAGAATAAGAATGAGATAGGTTTGCAAGGTGAATTGAATGGTACCCACCCTTGCTCAAAATGTAGTTATTGTACATATATAGGCACTACCAATTCTTTTATACATCCTGAATCTGATACGACATATGTGTTCAAAGTGAGCACAAGTTGGGATACCAAAAATATAGTGTATTTGTCCCCACTGTGTAATTTGTCGTCCCTTTTGTGTGGGGAAAATGAATAGGAGTTTAAGGGAACATTCAGACTTCAAATCCAAACAACACATTGGCTAAACATGTTCTCAGTGTAGATGTTTCTCATATGTTTAGATTTATTGTGATAGAACATTTACAAGAAAGTGCTCTGGGAGGGGGACATTAGGAAGATAACAGAAGATTGAACTTGGGTGAATCTTCAAGTTGAGAGCTGATAGATGTTCGGGCTTCAACGGCTTGTTTTACTTAAGGCTGTTTTAAAAGCTCTTAATTGTACAAATGGATTATATTGGATTTTATGCATTGATGCACCTTATGTAGTTGACTATTTATGACTTCAAATGTATTTTTGTATGTAGGATGTATATTTATTAAACAATATAGTTATACTAGTAATACAGAAAGTTTAAAAAAAAATCTAGATATCCCTTTGATGTAATATTGAGTGATATGTTGTTTTTATGACTGGATGAAATGCCAGTTGATTGGATAACTTATTTTATTATTGTGAGATTTGATAGGTTGAATGCTTGTATAAATGGTTATTTAATTTTGTATTTTAATGTTCTCGTGAAAGTGCTCACCTAGTTTAATCATGAATCACTTTGACTCAACCGTGTTTCTGAACTTTTTGGTTCTTTTTATGTTGCAATTTTCTGGTATAAGTGTTCCGTCCATCCTCTGTTGAACTTTTTTGGGAAGTGTTAGAGAACTATTTGTTAGAAGTTAAAGTTTTGGGAGTTCCAGTATTCATACCCAATAATTGTATTATACCTCTTGCATTTTACTAAAAACAGTAATATTCTAAGGTGTTCATAGGATAGGGGGGGGCTGTACTGATTCTCAAGCAAACAAGAAAATAGAACATAGTATTCTGCCTCATTCATCTTTATGATAGTGTAGCCTTTGTCCCAGCATAAAACAAAATGGTAACCCCCAGCAGTCCCTTTTTGTTCCACATCAGTTACACTGTCCCTCCATGCTAATGTTGTAGGCTCTTAATACAGCCTCTATGAATGGTTTTCTAGTAAGTCAGGTAGTCGTATGGCAGTTTGGGTACAGGGTTAAAGCTGTAGTTCCTGTGATGCAGGGTTTGATTCTCTTAGCCCTCATTTGCCTACTGTGTGCCCTTCAGAAAGTCACTTAACCAGACATTACTTCCAGATTGGCCCTGAAAAGGGATAGAGTGTCCAGTAGGTCTAACTGGTTAATAAATGGCATTGCTATTGGTTGATGCTTAGCTTATTGGTTAAGGTGTTTACCTTGACAAGCACAAGGTACAAGGTTTGATTCTCACTTTTGGCTACTATCTGGTTATTGGTTAGGTGTGTAATGGTCCTTACAAACTGCTTATTTACCTATGAAGCCATATAATTTTATACTTTGTGTTTATCCTATATGTTGTGCTTACTCCTTACATGGGTGTTAATGTAGGGAGCACAAGAGGTTTCAAGGTTATTCCTAGATTGACATTACACTGTGCACCAGCAAGGGGCTCATGTATGAGCTAGACAAATTTCAGAACTGTAATGAGTTATGGGTGTGAAGAGGAAATCCCAACAGCTGACCACTACAGAGGACCTTCTGACAAGTCAGCTGATATGGTAGTGCATATCTTATGGGTTCATAGGTGTTTACTAGGCTAACAATCACAAGGGCCTTCTTAAGCCTAGCCATTCATTCCAAATCTTTAACAAGTTCTGGTAAGCAGGGGGTTGGGAAATGAAACATTTACAAGCAGGGGTCTAGGAGATGAACCATTTACAGGTTGCATTTGTCCGTTACAGACATAGTGCCAAACCAGGATGTTTTTTTATTTATTGTATTTTATTTTATTGCCTTATTAGTTGTTCACTGAACAGAAATGTTCCCTGGCTGCTTTCACCAACGATGCAGCAGTTCTTGAGCTGTTTCTGTACCTGGTGCTGTCTGGTATTCCAGCAGGTCCACCACAAGGAATGCTGACTTAGCTACATGGACAAACTTTGCTGTAGATGCAGAGTTTTTGAGAAAATTCCCTCTTCAGCTGAGAGTCTAGATTATCAGCTGGAGATTTTTAGATATGACGTTTCTTTTTTCACAGTAGGATTGCACATTGTTGCAGCTTCCAGCAGCATGACAACCTATTCAAAGTTTCTCTTTCCCTTATTTTAAGTTCAAGAACCTCTTTAAAGTATTGGCCTGAGCCATTAAGTTGAGCTGACTTTTTTAATTTTCTTCCACAGAGATATTGTAGTGTCTTGATAACTGACTGTTTCCTTACTTAAGTCAGTTTGATTTCCACTTAATCAGGTCATTATTCTTGCTTCTTCCCAGAGCATTCCTGTAATTTGAAGAAGAGATTCACCTGCACAGGTGAAAAAGGACCCCTAGCTGCCACGCAGAAAAAAAACATTTAAGGATTACTTTTTCTATTGTTTCTCTTGTGCGGCACCCATTTTCTGCTAGGATTTGTGGCAAAATGGAAATTCTTTTAATTCATTCCAGGATGATTGTTTGTTATGTATTGTTTTATTGTCCAAAAAGTTAAGTCTGTCCCTTCATTTGCACACCCAGGACAGCTGTCGTGTTACAGCAGCTTGGCACGTTCAGTTAGAGAAGATTAATAAAACAGCACCATTTGGGTGAGACACTGTTCTTTGTACAACAGGGTATGGTCTGATGTCAAGCTTCGATAAGATCTTCAGGATTTTGTGCCCTAACGGAGCAGTTTAACCCATCTTCTGTGGTGTAGTACTTTTTATGAAACAGTTGCATTTTTTTGAGGAATTTAGTATTTTCACAGAAGTGTTATTTAAGTACTGTGTTTGAGAATCAGGTAACCTGCATAGCAGTTATGTCGTTTGGTTGTGCTGCAGTGGATGTATTAACATATGTTTTTACATCTGATATATTTGTTGAGCACAAAAGTACTCTAATCTCATATAATGCAGTACAACATACTTTTGGGTATCTGTTGAAATTCTGAGGGTTTCAAAAGTGCAGAGGGAGAGGAATATATACTAAGTTTGCAGCTTTTCAGAGTATTCACCTTTCTTCAAGGTACGTCTGATTTGGAGTTAGTACTTATAAGTAGCAGGGGTTGTGTGCAGGGGCATACCCAGTGCAGAAACAAAGCTTTAAAAGTATAACAAGATGTTTTGTAATTCTTTCTTTTCTGAATCGCAGGTTGTTGGTATTTGCAGGAGTGGGTCACATGCTTCTAACCTGGAAGTTGCAGTTTAATGGTCACTGTTTACAGTTTTCAGTCATTCAGCTATAAAAGCTGAATGAGTGTGTCTTTGATTAGATTAATGGATTTATACTGAATGCTGCTATCGATTATGTATCATTTTAAAGTCTGTGCTACTGATTTCCTTAGAGCAAAAGTACCATATTACATTATTCACAATGTGTAATAAATTCAGTAATATACTCAACTACTGCCCCATTTAGAATGAGCCCTGTAGTCAGTTGCAAAGAGCTCTTTCTGTCAGTCATTCCCCATTTGAAGTGTTTTAATACAAAAGAACTCCCTTGTGATATTTCTTTTCTTATGTTTTGTCTCATAAATCAGGTGAATCAGTCCTGACAGATGCCTTAACGGAAGCAGGAAAAACATATGAAGAAATTGCCACTTTATATGAAGAACAGGTAAAAAAAACAAAAAACAAAAAAAAAAAACGTTTTCTTTTTATTAAGGTATCGATGTACATTATATAAGAAAGGGCATAATCCCTTACTACTGAATACAGGTGGAATGACTAATCATTCAGTGGGTCACTGACAAATGTGTGTAGTTTTGTCCGCCTTTGTTTTTCACTTAACCACCCACTCAGTTTTTGCAAAACTTTATGAAGGCTTCAGAAAATCGATCTCTTGCATTTCAGAACAGAAAGCGTCCACACATCTGTTAGTATACTGCTTCAACTCCTCATCTGCTTTCTGACTTGAAGCTTTTGACATTAGTACTACAAAGACTCTTGCTAGCAGGAACTGCTGATATGTTTGTGTGTAGTTAACCCTGTGCTGCATGTACAGTGACATGCTTTACTGATAGTGACATTGCCTGTTCTTGTAATTAGTCGTCTGATCCAAAGGACAAGTTTCTGCCCCAATCCAGGCATAGCCAGTGATCTAAAACGCAGGAATGTACGATGTAGAGTCAATTAATATTAACTGTTGTAATATACGATTGGTAGAAAACAAGGTTAGAATGTAATGATTTGTTTTATAGTACAAGGGAAAGCTTATTTGCCATTAGCATAAGAAATAGTTAATGATTATTCAGGAAGAGTTTGATAAATTTCTGTTTTATGAGAGTAGACACTGCAGAGGGACATGTAATCTGTACGTGTAGGTTTATATGAGTTGTTTTAATTATAAAATCAGCTGTATATGTCAGTAGAATGCTACTGTTTAAATTAATTCTGTTAGATGGCAGCAGGCAAGTATTATACAGGCAAACTGTGTGAATGAATAGTTTGAATGTTTGCTTGCTTGGCAGAGGTTACTGTGAGGAGGCAATTCTGCCTTCCAGTGATGTGCAGTGACAAGTGGAGATTCCACTTTTCCTAGTGTCGTATGTCCTGAGGATCCCTCCATGACTTTTGACTTTACACAGGAGCCCATCCCTAATTGTCTTTATGTCCCTGTTCTTATTTGTCAAGATTACAGTGTGATTTACCACACCACATGTACTTGTCTGAAGCTGTTTAGAATGGATTGTTATATTGTATCACAGTCAGATAGTTACTGTTAAGTAGTCAACATGCAACACTTCAGTTATATTTTTGTTAACCCAGTGGTGGTTGCTGCTAAACCTAAAGGTGTTTATTTTGCCTTTTTAGCTGTCAGCGTACTGAATGTCTGTTGCCACTGTGGCTACATAGTGCACGGGTAGGAAAACAACTTTGTTAAAATATAAATGTACTTCATAGAGGGTATGTTAAGTCTGCCCTCTTGGACATTGCATAATATGATGCCCAGCCTAACCTAGATCCTGCTGTCAGTAACATCGTTACTTAATGTTAAAGATGATCACTGTAACATTGACAGTGCCCTTAAAACTGCTCAGATAAATGCTCATAGTCCCTGCAAGTAAGGTCACCGTGTTTCAATCAGCATGTGCTTTTCCAGTGGAGAGGATGCAGATTTTTCCGCTTGCCTGTATGACCACTCGTGGAAGCCAGGGGCCTCACAAGATGTAGTGATATTTCAGGAGGGAGGGCAGAGTGAAAGATGTGTAGTATGCAAAAGAAAGTGCTACGTACACCTGACATCATTACATGTCACTTTCTTTAAATTGGGGATTCTGGCTAGTTGCCACAGAATGATGGCGTCAAGCCCTGGTCCATTTCTGCACACGAAGTCCTCATGTCCCAGTCCTAATATTAGTAGGATTTATAAGATGATTCACTGGATAAAGTTAGGAGGCCTACCGAATTGAAGGGTGTTGTCCTGGATCACCACTAAGGAGCTGTTGAGGTGCAGGGCTCTGGATGGGTAGAAACTAGAAAATCATGTCAGTTGGATGGAAAATGGATTGAGCATTAAAGAAACATTGTCTAGATAGCTGTGAGAGAAAATCTGAGTTTCTGCTCTGTTCTGGTGTTTAGACTACAACAGACAAAGTGTTCTTCACAAGCTCAAAGTAGTGACAGGACTGTACAGTATTTTTGAGGCCGTAAACTGAATGGAGTTCTAACATTCTGAAGACCAGCAAAAAGGTTTAATTGGGCCAGAATATCTTGATCTGGCAATTTGTTTCTGGACAAAAGCACTAATCATCTTCAGTAAAATCCTTCATTGTAAGGAAATTTAATCAACCGGTTTTGTTCTCCTTTTAAATAAGGAGATTCTCTAGAAGTAAGGTCTAATTTTCATGTGGTCAGTGCAGAATCTCACAGCTGTTGCATTAATCCATTTCTGTTTGAGAATAAACTAGGTCTGGTGAATGGGTAACATTTCTAGGGCTTTTCAAGTCCTGTATATCATCTCTGTTGAATTTTCTTTTGCTGGTAGTGGTGGGAACATTGGAAAAAAATAATTCATAAAACATGGTTTAAAACTCATTACTGTGGTTTCTGGAATTATGATGTAATTGTTGCATTAAAAATATTGATAAAGTTGAACAAAAAAAATATTGATAAAGTTGAGTTTAGGCAGTTTGCTTCTCTAGAGGCAAATCTTAACTGCAACAGATAGTATTTAATGCATTTTTTTATTTCCTGCTTTGTTGAATATTTATTTTCTTTATTAACCCAGAATATAGAACACTGATATACATGAACCATTTTCAGGTTCAGCCAAGGGTTGCAGGTGTTGATATAAACAAATGTTATGATTACAATCAGTAATGCTTTAAATGGAGCATTTAGAAAATGAACATGTTACAATACAGTAAGTTTTAACAATTTACCTGGAATCACATGGTTTTCACACATACTGTAGCTATTTACAGGCTTACATATAAGAGTTCTAACTAGGTTCTAACACAGACTGTAGATTGCGGGTAGGAAAAGAGGTGTGATGAGAGACATTACATAAGAATATAGATAAAAATCAAGGACACATTTTTAAAAATATGGGATAGAACGGATGAAGGAAAGGGTGTTGATAGGATCTAACAAGGAGGTATAGTTTGGAAATGATAGAAGTGCAAAGAGAGAGGATTACTTCTAAAGTAAGAAGTTGGAAAAATGTGTGGGGAATGGAGAGGTGTTTCAAAGCTGGGAGTAAAGCAAGAAATATTTTATGTTGAAGGCAAGCCAGACATTTTTTGTGGTCCTCTTGATGCCAAGAATGTATATGTTAATGTGAGCAGTTACATTTCATTAAAACAAATGTGATAGTATGTGGACTTTATCTGTAAATTAAATAATTGTTGGAGTTAATAGGCACTATTTGTAACTGAGCCTCTTGGCATAGCTGTGTGACTGTTTGTGTTAAAGTTCTGTATAATGTACATTACATATTTACACACACACAGACACACAATTTCTCATCTACATCTCCAAAGTTGTTTTGCTTTGTCATTAGCAAGTCATTTTTGATCTTGTATTGTAGGTGCCTTCTTTACCAGAAGCTCTTGTTTTCTTGTACATTCCAGAGAAGTTGTGTGTAGGTCTATCTCTGTGTCTTGCACAGAATTGGTTCTTTGCCTTCTGCCTTTTAGTTGGTGGTATAGGCTGTGGCTTTCATGAGTGGGATAAAGCAGGTATTACAAAATGAATGAGTTGCTTAGTGTCCACGGTGAAAGTGTGTATTCTAATTTCAATTATCTAATATAAGAAAACTTTTATATTTTCACTCCCATCCTGTTGTGACATGCAGTAGGTGACGGACTATTTGTGACTTTGTTATATTTTATGTATATATGTTATTTAGTATCTTGGCAGTTTGGCAATCTTTGGTAAAACTTAACTTTTTGGACATAACTGTTGTGAGGTTGCATTTTCATTGTAGAGATTCCTTCAGCTGCTTTGATACCTCTCCAAAGTCTCCTAAAATATTTACTCTGTTTTCCGAAATGTGCACTTGTCACTTTTAAAAGTGGGCTGACTTACAAAACAAGCTCCTATGATATCTCAGGCTCTAGCATGGCAATTGCTAAAGTTCTTTTTATGGACTTTTGTGCATTGCTTGTACCTGTACCTCTAGAGTTAAGTCAGAAGTTGCATGGCAGTAACAGAAGTTAATTAATTTGACATATAATTTTATTTATTTATTTACTTGTATTTGTTGACCGGGAGTGTCCGACTGGATGTAGGTCCATTTTCAGTGGAGGCCCGGGGAGAAAAGCTCCACAGTTAAAATACAGACAGTAGTTCATTGGATTACATAGCGATTAACAATTTACATAGCAATTACTTACAAAATATTTACAGATGAAGAACATAGTACATCAGTAGACAACTAGAATCTTTACCTGTGAAGTACATAACAGACATTAACAAATGTTACAAGAAGTTCCTGCTGTATAATAAGTACTAGGCTTATGAGCATCTGAGCTTGCTATAATCAAGGTAGTTAGTGGAGTGTAAAGAAAGATAGTGGTTGGATGGGGTGGGTGATATTAGGGAGTTGCAAGGGCATAGCCAGCATGTTTTTAGGTGCGCTTTTAGTAAAGTTTTGAAGTGGGTGCATAATGGTATGGAGGTAATTGTGAGTGGGAGGGAGTTCCATAATTTGGCTATGGCACAAGAGAATAGTGCTTCACCAGCAGAGTTATTGGCTTTAGTGATCTGCAAGTGATTTTTGTTGCTGGATCTTAGTGGTCTGGTGGTGCGATAGGGTTGGAGTAGATTCTGGAGGATGGGACATTTAGTGGATGGTTTACTAGTTTGTGGGCGAGTGAGAGTTGATACCATTGAAGGAGATGAGGGAGTTCAAGCCAGCCCAGTTCAGCAAGTGAGAGACAGTGGTGACTACGGTAGTATGCTCCTGTGGCGAATTTGGTGATTTTGTTGTAGCAGGTCTCTAGCTTGTTTAGATTGCATTGCCTTAGGTTGGTATATATTGGAGAGGCATAAAGTAGGGTGGAGATAAGGTGGGAATTTGCTATTGAAATCTTTGCTGCTTTGGTGAGAAGTTGCTTATTTCTGTATAACGCTCCTAGTTTTTTGTGGACTTTTTTTATGGTCATGGATATGTGAATGTCAAATTTTAGTTTGTCTGTTTCCACTCCTAGCAATTTGGTGTGTTCAGTAGGGTATATAGTGATGTTGTCTTTTGCTGTGATGTTAAAGTGAGAGTTGTTTTGAGTATGTTTGGTGGGTTGGAAGATGAGTAGTTTAGTTTTGTTTGGGTTGAGTATTAATTGGGCATCGGATAACCAAGTTTCAACAGAGGAAAAGGCTTCCTGTGTGACATTTTGCAGTTTGAGTAGGGACTGGTCTAAGCAGATGATGGTTGAGTCATCTGCGTATTGTATGAGTGTGCCATGTTTGGTGGCAGAGGCTAGATTATTGGTGAAACAGAGAAGAGTAGGGGTCCAAGGATGGATCCTTGGGGAACCCCTATGGAGACAGGTAGTTGGGGAGATGTCATTCTGCCATACAACGGATTGTTGGTGGTCAGACAGGTAACTCTGAAACCAGTTGGTGACCGATTGTGAGAAGGATAGGTTATTGAGGACAGAAATAAGTTGTTTGTGTGGGACCATGTCAAATGCTTTAGATAGGTCTAGGAAAGTAGCAGAAGAGAGATGGCCATTGTTTTTATGCTGAAGGATAGTGTTAGTAAAGGAGAGTAAGGCAGTGGTGGTGCTATGGTTTTGTCAGAAACCATGCTGATTATTGGAAAGGATGTTGTTAGTAAGGAGGTAGTCTGAGACCTGTGTGTGTATGCATCTCTCTAGTATTTTGGAGAGTGGAGAGAGAATAGCTATGGTAATTGTATCTTTTATTCTAGCTTGGCTATATACCAAGTCACTCTCAGATTCTGAAAATGTAATATGGGCCTAAGCCTTGCCCCTGCTTTCACTTTTAATTTCCTTGTCCACATAACTAGATCATGCACTCTGTAACTTAATGTGCAGTTGTGCAGCTACATCATTTTAGATAAGAGTATGTACTTCTTGCATTTGTTGTCTAGAACATTTCAGTGTACTTCTATTCATTCCATTTTTTTCTCAGAATTCATAGGGTTAAGCTTAAGGGCAGTCCAATGTCATAGTTGCATAAGGTGATATTTATTGAGGAACAGGGTACAATTTTATTTGGAATAACTGCAAAACTCCATATATACAGTACTGTGGGGAAACCAGATAAGTGTGCATAGGACACTATGGTGAACAAAGGCATACAAAGGCAGTTTTATTTGCAAAGTAAGACTCTGCGTAGCTCCATTTATCAGTTGATCTTTCATCATCATCTACCCTGTAGATGCCATTTTTTGTTGTGGTGGGTGCCTTGTGTCTAAACTGTTAAGGCTATCAGCTTTTTTTTCTTTTTTCTGTGTGTGAGGCGAGAGGTGGAGGATAGAGTTCTACATTTTGGAGACACAGGTGTAGTAGAGTGAATCTCCTGCTGCTTTTAGAGATTTATTTATGGTAAATAGAGATTTGTCTTGGGAGTGCAGATTTCTGCTTAGGTTATTGTGTTTGATCATAGATTTAAGATCTGGGCATTTTTCTGGGTTGCATATTAAGCTGTGGAATACTAGAAACCAGGATTGATGAAGGCTGCAGCAGTCATTTGTTCCAGTTTAGTAGTCAGAGGGCTAAATAGTGATGGGGTATAGTAAGAGAAGTTTGTGGAAAATTTTGCAGTTTTTTATGACATTGTTCAAGTTTTGTTCTGTGGCGCGGTGGCATGTTTGTGAAGAATGGAGAGTCAATAGTGTGGGGATTAAGTAGGTTTTGCAATTGTTTCTCTGGCTTTAAATGTGAGGAAATGTTTAACTCTATATAACTCTGTATAACAGACCAAGCTTTTGGTAAGTTTTTGTGAATGTTATTTGGATACAGGATCACATTTCATATTATCTATTGTGACTCCAAGAAGTTTAGTGTGTGGTACAATTTCTTAGTGGTGTTGGATGAGTTCATGTTAACCTGTTTTTTTTTTTTTTACTTTGTGTGTATCGTTTAGGAGTAAAAAGGAGTAGCTTAGGTTTTATTTTTGGTTCAGTAGTACTTATAGCACATTTTGCCAGAATTCAATGGATATGAAGGATTCTTGGGTCATTTCATATTATCTATGTGGAGTGGGGGTGGAGTAAATTTAGAATTATCAGCATATTGACTAGAGTAGCTAAGAGTAGCTTATTTGGCTGTTGAGTGTAGATCATTTATGAATATAATAAACAAGAAGGGTCCCAGTATGGATCTGTGAAGCAAATCAACTGCATTTGCCATGTGACAGCTTGGTGCTTCTCTGATGAGTAACTTTTAAACCAGGTGAGAGAGAGGTAAGAGAGAGTCCTAGAGAAGGCAGCTTTTGTAGTAGTAGATGAACTTTGCTCTTTTCTCCGCTATAGTACGATCTCAGAGTTGGTATATTTAGTTGGGGGTAAAGCTACCCACATGGGTGGTTTTGATTTGCTTTGTTTTTTTCACCATGGTGGCCCAGTGGCTAGTTACTGGGTAATATGCAGTTTTGCTGAAGTGGTATTGACGGTATGAAATTCATGTAAGTGGTTTTTCGATTAGATAAAGTAGATCTGAATTGTGACCTGGGTTTAGTAAGTTTGTGATGGATGCCTTAAAGTTTTTTGGATTACTTTGATGAATTTCCATCATGATACAGTAGTGACTTTTTGTCTAGCTTTTATGCTTTGCTTGGTTGTATTTCTGAGGTGCCTGAAATATTGTAAATTTCCCTGATTTCTTTGAGTTGCCATGATTTCCAGGCGTTTTATCTTGGTTTCTTTAGTTTAGTTTTGTGTGACAGCCAAGGAGCAGGGTGCAATTTAGCTTGCTGTTTTCGTTCTTGGAGTATTTATTTAGCATGGCAAGGAAGATTTTATTAAATTCAAGTGCTGCTTTATCTAAAGTTAGTGTTTTGAGAAATGTCCACTTGTAAAGTTGTAGGAATTTAAAGTACAAGTTAAAGCGTCTGCACTGAAGCTAGTTAGGTCGCGTACTAAGTTTTACTAGCTTAAGGATTCTATTGGCAAAACTGTACTCTCTCAACTAAAATGGCTAGAACTCCCCAACCTTCTAACTTACAACCAACTATTGATAGTTCATAATTTAATTCACCAGCCCTCAAACTGTCCTGCATCCTGTCTTGTCCAACACACAGTCAACACCAGGCCCCTCAGATCCTCCAGTAAACTTATGCTAAAGGTCACCCAGTCCCACAACTATCACAGGGATTTCCTTTATTGCAACAAAATTACCAAACCTTGGAATACACTCCCTCCTACAGCTACTAAAAATCCACACCATCATGAGTTCAAATACCTAGCCAATAATTGGCTCTGCTCCTGTCTGACCCCTGGTTAAATCCACTTAGGCTCATCCCACCCCTTTCCCACTGCTACAGCTTCTCCATGTTTCCTTCCATCTAAATGTTTGCCTCTTTAATCCCTCCTTTCTAATGGTGTTTTGGCACCACTGTTATGTTACTATTTACACATTTCCATCCTGCAGGAATCTCAAGCATTCTGGGCTAGCAGTGATATTTTTGTGTAACATGCAATTTGTATGTACTATATTTTGTGCTAGCCTTTACTTAAGTTTTGTGCTATTTTGAGTGTTAATTTCATATCATTACTGTTAACTGAATTACTACTGTTTATATTCAAAAGCATATATTGTACTGTTTTTGGAGCTTTTCTCCCCAGGCCTCCTCTGAAAACGGGATCCTGGCCCAGTCGGACTTTCCCAATTAGCAAATGTAATAAATAAGTAAAAAATAATAAAAGTAGGTAGATGTTATCTGGTGAGGTACCTCCATGGTGGAGATATTACCAAGGGTATGATGGTATTATCTAGTCTAACAGTGATGCTCTGTTAGTGGGTTTATTGTATTTGGTTGGAGTCTCTGTGAGTTGCTTAAAGGTGTGGAGGTTGATAGTTGTAGTTAAGGGTGACAGATATAAGTTTTAATCTTAGGAGACTTTAAAATAATTGATTCAAGTTTCACCTGGTATCTTGATGAATTCCCAGGATAATATGATGTTATTTCTCGTAGTGATATGTACAGCAGTAGTACACAGGTTCTTGTATGAGTTAAGTTTAAGAAAGGAATTAAAGATTTCTTTATTGCTAAATTTGGGTTTGGTTGTGCTGCTACTAAGAGATGTTTAGATAGTTAGGGTGTATGATAGCTACTCCAACTGCATTTTTGCTTATGCAGTTGGCACTAAGTATGCTGTATCCTGACAGAAGAATTTCAGTTGTTTTGATAGTGGCTTTTAACCATGTCTGTGTAGTTACTCGTATGCCAGGGATGTAGTTTGATATGAATGCTTGCAAGTTTGCAACTGTTTTGGAGATGCTCCAAATATTGATGAATTTTTAACCCTTTGCTTTGTGATTTTTGTTTTATTGGTACTGAGATAATAGATTGGGGATGGTAATTAGGGTTGGGCCTTTAACCAGACTAGGGTTAGGATGGATATCTCCACCCAGTTGTAGTGAAGTTGAGGAAACAGTGACTGGGAAACAACTTTTTTATTCAATATTTGTTTTTTGTTCCTGGTGTATAGTATTAGCTTCATTTGTTTTTAGGATGGTATGCTTGAAGAGATAGAGATGAAGTATTGTAGAGATGCTGTGGTACTAGTAGATGGGGTGGAGTTTGTGCAAGAAGTACTAGAGGTGGGTTTGAATATACATTTAATATACAGAGGTTTGAGATGGCAAGTTGTGTGACGAGTATGAATTGTACTGTGTTTATCAGCACGGTGTCATTGGGGTTGGTAAAGAGGCTGGTGCTGGAAGGAGGAGATATGATGGCATTTTCTATGTTGTAAGCCTGTGTTAGGAGTGTGGCTGTGTAAGAAGGAAGATCGTTATTTTAGTGAAGTGCTCTGAGAGGTAGAACTGTGTAGAGTAAGTTAGTGGTGTAATGATATATTTACAGATATAGGAAGAAAATGGAAAATAGTAATGAAAAGTGAGGGCTTGTATGTAAAGAGTGAGGATACATTTTAGAGCTAGAGGAGATGTAACAGGAGAAAGAGGAAGTGATCGTTTCAGAAGGGAAGTGATGTAGCAGTATATGGGGAAGAAGGCAAAAGTGATGTAAGGATTATTATATAGAGAAAGTGGTGTAGTATCTTGTGTGTAGAAGGAAGTTAGTTTTGTGGTGTGTTGGGGTGAATAGGGTGATGATTGATATGCTTGGATGTATGTAACTATAAGTGTAAAAGAGGTGGATGGGTGGGTGAGAATTGGTGGTGGTGAGCAAAAAAAAGCCCAGCAAACAGAGTGGGGTTTTCCCAGCAATGCAGTATTCAGCAACAAGAAAAATAATCAGACAAAGTGAGGGAATCAGAAGGTAAGTGTCCTAATATACTTGAAGAATTCAAAATATCAGGGCAATGTAAGGGTAGAAAGTACTGTATAACTAGGTAGGGAGAACAAGAGGGAGTATTAAATTGGCGGCACCAGCATGTTTGAGAGGCAGTATTTAGTTGGCATGGGCAGAGATTCACATTCAGTAGTTGCCCCCACCCCCTTTAGATTTTTTTACCAAAAAAGAGGTAGAATGCTTATGGACAGGAAGAAAAGTTATTTTTACTCTGACTGCTTTAGGTGAGTCACAGCTTTTAATTTTGTTTTTATAGGAGCAGCGTTTACCTGATGCTTGATAAGTCTACCAGAAGTCTGCTGATCTAACAAAATGCTCCTTTAGTTTGAGGCTAGTCACTGCTTCCCAGCATCCCAGGCTGTCTTGCAAACAAACTAAAATATGAAGTAGCGTTAAGTACCCAATTCAATCACAGCCTAACCGATGGTTTTGTTCCTGCGGAATGGAGAACAGAAAATTATCCCCCTTCACAAAGTTGGCTTAACAACAGACCCAGGAAATTATAGACCCAAGTCTGACCAGCCTCATCTGTAAAACCATGGAATGGATCATAATGGACCTCATAAATAGACATAGGGGATGTCCAAACTCTGGATCTGACCCAGTTTAGTCAGTGGTAGATCCTGCCTGTTAAACCTGGTGGATTTCTTTGAAAGTGTGACCAGGGCCCTTGACAAGGGCAAATCTGTCCACACAGTATACCTCCAGTTGGCAAAGGCCTTTGACACAATCCCATACTCTGGCATTACTGATAAACTTTGCAAACTAAATGTAAACTCCTTTGTTGTAGGATGGGTTTACCAACTAGCTCACAAACTGATCACATACACTGTCAAAGTGAATGACTCCACATCAACTAGCAGACCTGTTACCAGTGGAGTGCCACAAGGGTCAGTGCTGGACCCCCTACTGTTTGGTATATACTTCTCAGAAGTTCAGGCCAAATCTGAGGGGGCTGTGGCTGACCAAGTTTGAGGACGGCTGCAAACTGGGTGCAATTATTGACTCCCCAAATGTCATCAGTAAGGGAGGGTCTTACGCAGACCAATGACTGGTGTCTTAGTCATGGTCTCAAACTGAATGCAAAGAAATACATCATCATTCTCTGTAGTAAAAACATTGTCCCTTTGTGCTATCAAATTAACAATACTCTATACATCTACAAAGTGGTAAGAGATCTGGAATCACAAGTAGACTGCGACCTTAACTTTGACCACCATGTGTCTACTGTAGTAAGGAAGTCTTTGTATGTAGCACACTTGATTAGCAAAGGCATTGCCTCTAGAGCAAAGCAGGTTATAGCCCTTCTGTACTTGTCACTAATCAAGCTCATAATTGAGTACAGTACCCCTTTTGGCATGTTATCGTACAAAGCACCTGTAGCAATTGGCTAAGAAGATCAAGGAACTCCAGCAAGTGCCTTACACAGACCAACTAAAGTCTCTTTCACTATATTCAGTTTTGTACAGACTTCTTAGGGGAGACTTATGCCTGGCTTACAGAGCAATCTCTGAACCAAAACTAATGAATTTGCTGCACATCCGTAAATCAAATGGGACTAGAGCTACCCATTTCAGGGACCTAAATATGGCCTGTGACTTTAATAGGGTGTTCTGAGGAACAGATTGGTCTCCCAGCAACTGTTGCATCTTTGGAGTAGGCTGCCAGTTCATGTGAAGCTGAGCACCTCTGCGAGACTGTTCAAAATTAACCTGGATGAGTTTATGGGGCACCATAAATTCTTACCTGAGATAGTGCCCACAACCCTCCTGGACATGAGCAGTTATTAATAAATACAATCCTGGGTGTTGACTAGAGTGTCTGTGGTATTACATTGGGATGAAATGGCTAGGCTTGAAATGACCTCTTGGTCGATAGCCTAGTAACCTCCTATGATCAAGTATTTTTTTTCTTTTTTTTTCTTTTCTTCAAGATGGAAAAGTCTCATCAGACATTTGTAGCCAAGGGAATTGTTTGCATGAAAGTTTTGTCTCGTGAAATTATTATATGCTTGTGTTAAATTACCTTGAACTAAAGCAGTATAAGGTCTAAGGTCTGAGGGTGCTGATGGTGGGAGCTTTCAACAATTTCAGTACTACAAGGACAGATCAGTCTAATGCAAAAGTGAGAAAAAGTGTCTGCAACTCTAAAGATATCGCAGCAGTTTCATTTGATTCTTGGGTACTACCTTACATTAGTTTTAACTGAAGATATTGTCCTTTGGCTGTTTTTAGAAGCTTGACTAAAAATTAAGTTGTAGAAGTTCGTTTGACTATGAGATTTTTCTAACATTTTTGCAGCAGGAATCTTAAGTGCAACTGTGTGCTCAGTACAATTAGTTATAACTGAATACAACATCCTTTTGCTGCTGTTATAAATGTGATTGAAACTCCGAGTGAAGTATTGACGCAACTCAGCCTTTTATCTCCTGAATTAACAATAAGGTAAAACATAATTAGGGAAAAGGCCCCACATTAGGGACACTTTTAGTAAATAGTACCAATATCTAAAAAAAAATGTCCAGTTTTAGGAGAAACGCAGCACAAGTATGACACAACTGGGGACAGGTGAGCAGTAGCTCTGTGATACGTAGTATTTTTAAGGCAAGACTGAAGTTTAAACATTTCTTTAATTCAGTGGGCACAATGTCTTATGAAACCTTTATGATTAATGCAGTGTATATGAGTTTTCACACACTATCAATGTTTTGCTCTAGAATGGCATTTCAATTTCTTGTTGGTTCATAACCTGAAAGATCCACTTACTATCATCATAAATATGCACAGGTTTGAGAAAAAAAAATGTCATTCGATGTGCTGTTGAGACCCTTGGATTTTTTTCATAATTCCACAGGCATTTCTTCCCAAAGGCTGCTGTCTGTCATACTAAATGTAAATATTCAAGTGTATTATTTAATGAATGTCCTGTGAGTTCAAGTATCAGTTGTTTATGGCCTTTCCTTCTTAACAGCCAAAGAAAGACCTCCATTTTCTTATGGAAACCAACCATGAGTATAAAGGATTTCTAGGATGTTTCCCTGAAATTATTGGTGTACACAAGGTAAGCAATGCCTTGGTTCATTTTCAATTTGCAGATTATTAATATTGAAATCATGAAGGAATTCCTGAAATTTGTATTTTATCTTATTTAAACTTGTCAGAGCAGCACCGCACTAATGTGATCTTGTTTTCATGTCTATAATTGGTGGTAGAGAATGCAGAACTTTACATACAGCAAGTCTTAAATTGCTATTTTATCAGTATATAGTAACATGCAGACTGCTATTGGAAAACTGTAGTAGTAGTAAACTTGCCATGTAAACACAGGATTGAAACAATATTGTTTAAAGTAACTTTGTCTTGGGTGGAGTTTGCCCTTAGTTGTCAGGCCCTTGATGCCGTAAGATAGCTCTTTCAGCTTCTTGTGACCCTCATTTTACAGTTGTAGAACTCATTTGCTAGAGTTAGTTGGTGCTTTCTCTGGGAAGTAGTCCAAAACATTTGATTCATTAGTATGTACTTGGATCCTTCAGTTGCATTTTGTTTTTCAGGTCCTGGAGCCCTCTATAGTATTGTTTAATAGGTTGCTATGCATGTAAATGCTTATCAGAATATTCATTGTACAGCAGCACTGTGGATGAGCATCTAACCTCCTTGAGGTATTATTCTTTGGCATTCTGAAAGGAGTGTGTACCACTGGAGATGCAGTGCTCTTTAAGTTGTGTATTTAAAGCTGTACAACCCATATGCCATAGCCCTGTTTTTGTACCTAGATTATATTTACATTATATAAATTTTATGAGGTAGAATGCATTGTAACATTGATCATATTAAGTTAAAATTCCCTCTTTAAGCTTAAGAATGCATCTTTACTTCAAATAAGATAATTTGTTCCCATTCAAAATACATAAATGTAGCTTCTCAGTAATTGTAATCGGCTGTTGAACTGTCCATGTACTTGCTTGATTTGTTTCAGTAGTTACCCAAATCTGGAATATTTAATAGTGCACTTCTCTTCCTTGGCCATTATGTTGCAGATCATGTGGGCTGGACATTATGTATTTAAATTTCCACTCATGCACAAATCTTCTGAAATGTCTGACTTTTGTACTGTAGACCGTTGTCATGTATGACAACATCGGGTATCCTGTACATCAGAAATGTATGAACTCTGTAGTCACTAGTCACACATGCACTTCTGTCTTTTCATTGTGATTATTTTTTCCCCCGGTGTTGTTTGTTTATATGCCTGCTTGACCATAAGACTCCCCCAACTGGATATTTGTTCTCCCATATTGGGTATCACCAGCATCAGGGTGAGGGCCATAAAGAGGGGTTGTAATTCAAACAACCATGAAAGTACTTGTACCTTTGGTGGCATCCTAGCAGTGAGGCCATGTGTTACACTATAACTCCACCCCTGGTGACCGTGAGCTCCTGCATTGCTGGAGAGTCATCCTATGCCCCTCCCCATTTTGTGTGTGCTGCCACAGACGTGCACATAAAGGCTACCATACCTGACTTGGGATTGTCAATCCATGACTACTGGTGTCACAGAAGCCTCTGCTTGCACTAGAGCAGTCAGCTGATGAGATATTCGCCAAGGAGGAGCAAGCCAGAGTAACTCACTTGGTTCCAACCTCTCCTCTCAGGCTGTTCCAGAGACTAAGCCACTGTTAATAGTCAGAGCTTCATCCCTCTATGACCACAATCTTTTTTTCATCATCTTTTTCCCTGTATGGCTACCATACATCTGCTTCCCCTGCAGTGGGTTATCAGTTCAGTTGATGTCCTTCCCTATCACTTTTGCAGATTCTTTAGCAAAGGAATCTCTGGTCAGTGTATCAATGCTACTAGTTCTTATAGGTGCCGTACGTCACACATACTCTCCCCACGCAAGGCATAGGGCATAAAGGTGATGTATGGATGCACACATTCAAAACAACTTTGCATGCATTCCAGACATCACTGTTAAACGTCGGGCTGAATGCCATTGTGTGCTGGTTGCCAAGCGGTTTTCAGATAAGTGCCTCATTGTTTTTTTTCTTTCTTTTTGTGATTTTGTATTCATGTCATCCAGAAAGGGAAAATGTCAAGTGTGGGAGCCAGATTTCCCATAAAGACTGTCACAACCAGTTTCTCTTCTGTTTGGGTGCTCTCCGTGACTATACAGAGTGCTGTGTCTGCTAGGCGTTTGTGCTTAAGACCCTTCATAGTTGTCTTTCCTACTTGGTCCATCTACCTGGAGAAGCAGTGGCTTAACTCATTGGCTGTTGGTGCTGTGATGGAATCCTTCCATCCCAAGGTCATGCCATCTGCCAAGAAGGCGCTGTTCTAGCCTCCCCCAGAAGACTGTTGAAAGCCCAGAGGACAGTCTGATGGTTGCTTCAGATTCCCCTGCAGCGTCCCCATTGGAGGCTGGCATGGATTCTGCTTTTTGCATGTCCTCAGAGGCTTTTCAAACATTTGTCTGACACTGAGGGTGAACCTTGGTTGATTATATGTGAAGGACTGAGGGGGATTCCTCAGTTCATATTTAGGGAGGAGATTCGTATAACCATTATTGAGTCTCACCCAGGGTTTGACCTCTGGGGATGTTTTGTGTGGACATACTGCAGAAGAAGAAACTAAACCAAGAATATTTCCCCTGTTGATGATCCTGAACATGAATGGTAGGATTTCAGTTAGGGTCTATTTAATGCTTTGTTGGTCTTGAAGCCTCCTCAAAGGGTCTCTGTGCCTGCTGTTCCCTGGTTTTCCACTCCACTCGGGAGGCCTAGGCAATTGGAATCCTCTGATAGGGCTATAGACTCGGAAAGAATATTTTGCTTCCTCTTTCAAAATCCCTTCCCCTTGGACTACAGTTCAGAGTAGGAGGAGGACTCCATAAGTTCAGATGCTCCCTTGGAGGAACTCTCCTTTGGTGATACCATTGCCCATAATGATGGATTATTTTAAGTGGGACTGTTCTGAAGTCTCTCAGATTCAGAAAAGCTGTTATTAGCTCCTACAGATGGTGACTTAAGCCATCATCTGTTCCTCCTATTATGGCTGCCTTCCTGGATATTTCCTCAGCAGTGTCAGTAGCCCCCTGCACCTAAGAAGTCAGATTCTCTAAAGTGCCTGAGTAATGCCCTTCTGCTGACCCTTCCTTCTGTGGAGTCAGTCTCTTCTGACAAGCTATCCAAGTTATTTCCCAAGCTGTTGCCTTCTTATAAGGATAGTAGGGCTATGGAAAGGCTGAGCAAGAAAATGTACACTGCTGCCACTCTTATCTTTTAGGGCCATCAACTACCATACTCATATGACCAGATATGTTTTAGATCTCCTTTCTCAGGTGTCTGAGGTGGTTTCTGACCTTTCTGACTCTGAGGAGAAGGTTTCAGCTCCTTCCCTGCTGGACTCTACTTCTTAAGGTGCCTGCCACTCAATCAAGTGTAGCTATGATGCAGCTGATGCCTCTTTCAGGGCTGCTGCCTTTGGCTCAGTTATGAGGCTTTTTTCTTGGCTTTGTGTGCAGGCTTTGCCTGATGAAATTAAAGCCAAACTTTTGGATGCTCCTTTGGATAATCATCTTTTTGGGTCTTCTGCAGCTGAAGTTTTCAAGTCTGTCTGGAACAAGGGTAAAACCCTGCAGGAGCTGAAACTTATTTTTGTTTCATATTTCAGAAAAATTATCCCTCTAAATCTATTTGTTTGTAGGCAATCTTGCCATCCTCCTGTGGGCAAGAAGGGTCCTAGGTATGTGCCTCCTACATAGTTTACTCCAACTTCTGCCTCTCAGAAACCTGCTTTCCAGGTTAAGCCAAGTTCTACTTGACAGTTGGCCAGGTTCACTTGTCAGTTAGTCTGTCTCTGTCTTTTCCAAATCGGTTACAGATCACTTTATTTTGTCCATTATCCATTAAGGATACTAGATGGTTTGAAGTCCCTTCCTCCCTTTTCAGGGATCCCTCAACCTCCTTGAGAACAGCTGTATCATGTCTCAGAGGTTCTTCACTCACTTTTGGCTCAGGACACCATTCAAACCATACATCCTGCCCTGGTAGGGAAGGGATTTTATTTCAGAATGTTTCTGGTTCCATGAAAGTAGGGTACTTGGGAGATTAGTTCTGGATCTTTCCCGGCTGAACACCTTTCTCAAGATACCTTCCTTTTTGGATCTGATCTCTGCAGGCATTGTTTCCCTCTTCTTTTACTCCAGGTCTTACTGGTCTCTGGATGTCAAGGATGCATACCATCACATCTTTTCTTCAGGAAATGTTTATATTCCTCTGTCTCTTCCTTGCATTTTCAGTTATGTGCTTTGCCCTGAGGGTATTCATCAAATAATTTATGCTTGTCCTTGCCTTTGGAGGATCCAAGGTATTCAGATCTTTCCCTATCTGGATGATCTTATTCAAGCTCCTTCTCCCAACACTTTGCTTCAGAATCAGAAGTTTACCATTTCCCTGTTATGGAGTCTCAGGATCATATTTTCGTCGGCAGCAGGTTTCGGACAGTTCCCATGTGATACGTTCAGTGAAGCTCCAGAGGTACCAACACAGATCCTCCCCACTAGCCCTTCATATTTTTGTCCACTTTTTCTGTCCTCTGCTTTACGTGGTCCTTCTTGTCCTCTCCCTGTTTTCTGACCACATTTACTTACCTAGCATTATGGATGGACAATTTCCCACAGTTTCTCCAGCTAGACTGGTCAACATGGGCATCCTGAGGCAATGTAGCAATTGCCTCGTACACTGACAACCCAATTCTAGTCCACACAAATTCATTTTGTGAGAGATGCATCTATATCAAGAACCTAGAATCCAGGCTCTCTCTCTCAACAGTCAATTCATCTGATAATAAGCAGGTTGTCAGCACGCACACCTCACCCTCCTGCACCTACCAAACCAACAACACATAAACTTACATATGCAGAGGTCCTTAACAGTAGCTTACCTAAACATCAGAGATCTCACAAACACAAGCACAATTCACATAATACATCTTCTGCAGAACATAGTACACATAATATATCATACACCAGTGCCTCACCAGTTAAGTCCCTAAGGCATAACACAAAAACAAACATCTTAGTCATAGGCGACTCAATTGTGAGACATCCAGATGCCCATCTCACCAGGTTGGATAAGGAAAAAGTCACAGTCAGCTGTCTGTCAGGTGCCAAGATCCACCACATCACACACGCACTCAAGTCTGCCGACAACAGGCAGTGTTATGACTCCGTCATAGTCCATGTTGGTGTGAACAACTTGAGACGTACCTCTCTGGGCTATATGAAGAGACACATGACTTGAGCTCTGTCCGAGTGTCAGGCAGGTATGTCCTTAGCCTTAAGCATCATTTTACCTTTGCCTAGGATGATATCTCAATACAAACAAAAAATGATTGACTTCAACAATTGACATAGTTTCTGGTGTCATTCAAAGGGGATCCAGTATCTGTACCCCTGGGATGACATGGTATAAGTGCTCTTTTAATGCCAAAAGTCTCAACCTCAATGCCTTTACTCAACTCAAAAAGGAACTTGTGGTATGCTCGATGTCTGTGCTGTGAGAACCTCAAACTGTCTCAACTGAGGCATCTCTCAGCAGCATCAGGTTTTACCTCCACCATCATGCATCGCCCCAAACTGAAACCTGCCCAAAAGAAGGACAAGAAGGGAGGCCAATTCACACCCACTCTGACACTCACACCCGCCCCAAAAATCTGGACAATCCTAGACCAGGAGGGGTGCAATTAACCATAGGCAAGATTGCTCTGGCAATTGGTAGCATGCAAGTTACCCTCTCCTCCCACCTCAGTCTCCTCAACCATAGTCCCACTTGCTCTGCAATTTGTAGCATGTTACAGGCCACCCTGGTGACTTCAACTACCTAATATAGACTGGGATCACTACTACAAGCCCCCAACACTCTGTAACTACCTAAACTTCATAAACATAAACTCAAATGCCAACTGGAATCACCCTAAAAACCCCTACAAGGTTCCCCAATTTTAGATCTCACATCTCATCACATGCATGGACTCAATGACTTCACACCGAAGTATACCCCTCACTGGCATGGAAGTCATCATCTGACCAATTGAGGTCCTCATCCTAAAGACCACCTGAGATAAAAAAAGGAGAGAAAAACAAACCTCAGAAAACTTCACACTCTAAAGAAGAGGACACTTTAAAAGAAAACCCTAGAAAACATTACTTCACAAATAATCACAATTGTGAATCATTTTAGCACAAATGCCTTTCTGTCATGCCCTTGGATGACATTTAAAACACAAAACAAAGACAAACCCAAAGCAAAGGTCACTCCCAGGCAACGAACCAGTCTCCAGGGACCCCCCGCCCAAACAAGGAAACAACAAAAGGAGAAGCTAGCTACAAAAAGGGCAAAGATTAAAACACCTTGAGACACCTTTGATCATTATAAGTAAAAAAGGCTAGCTAAATCATAAAATTCATAAAAAGAGCTAAGGAGACAAAAGGACACAAACACAAATCATAGACATGTTCTCTTCTTTAGTTAGCCTGAAAACCTGGAGAAAGAGCCAGATCAGTTCAGAATTAGTTCAAAACAATTCAAAATCAAACATTGCACAGACATTGCCAACATACTGAGGTTCAGGTTGCAGTGTCTCCTGCAAACTCCCCCCCAAGGAGAGGGATAGAGGCCTCCAATTGTAGAATCTCCAAACATCTCTAATCTCCAGGTGGAACTGCTCAAAACATGCCGAAACACACCATCCATGGGACATGTGACCAGGTGTGCTGGTGTGCTCCATGAACTCAATGAATTAAACCGTGAGACAGCTGTTTGTTAGCAGTTCTTAGCCTCACCTCCAGCACTCGTGGCGAGCGGCAACCTGTGGTCCACTGGTCCCACTTCACAAAGCAATGGTGCCCTGCTACCACCGCCCGCCCACCCATCAGCTTGACAAGCCTGATCTGCAAAAGATATGAGAGGATCATGATGGAACTCATAAAATAAGATGGGGACTTACAGACTTTGGATCTTTGGCCCTGCTTTGTCAAAGGCGCAGATCATGCCTTAAACTTGGTTGACTTTCTTCAACAGTCACTCAAGGCTGATGATGAGGAAAGGCTGTCCACACAGCCCTACCTCGTCCTGGCAAAGGCTTTTTTCACAACCACCCACTTTCGGGTATCATTGAAAACACATCAGCTTTGTAAACCAACCATACACACAAGATGGGTTGCAAACTGGCTAATGAACCTATGAACCTATGGTCAACAGACCTCATTGCTTTGCCAGAGATGGTCTTCATCGGTCACCCCTGGGATTTCTGTTACTGGCTAATGCTCTTGTCACCCCCATAGTGCCCTTTTTAGGTAATGACATAAGAACAAAATTCCCAATTCAAAAATACCCTCTAAAAACAACCTCAAGATTATCCTACTAAATGCTAGGAATCTAAAGCAGAAACTGCACTCTCTGAAAGCGGTCCTCACCTTTAAAGATGCTGACATTTGTGCAGTCACTGAGACCTGATTTAAGGCTGTGGAGAGCAGACTAGCTGTACCAGGTTACATTTCCTTCCACATGTTCAGATCACAAACTGAAGGCATGAGAACTAAAGGAGGTGGTGTATCAATATTTATTAAAGATAAATACATCTCTAGATGGGTCAAACAGCACAGTTCCCTTTAATTACATCCTGTGCAGTTGATTGTAGGCAAGACCCCTCTTCAGATCATTGCCAGCTATAGGACACTCTCCATGAATCAGGACATCCACTCAGCCTACTTGGATCTGCTCAAGTCAATCAAGATAAAACCAAAAACCCTGCTTTTGGGTGACTTTAATTACCCATCCACTGACTGAATAGATTATACTCACTTGCCCTAAGGTTACAGGACTTTTAACTCCAGTGCCCTGAACCAGGTGGTTGACACACGCACAAGGGGCTCAAACATCCTGGATCTGGTGCTCACCAACATGGCATACTGCTGCACCACCCCCAGTGTGTGTGGCCATCCCTGGTGAGATCCGACCACAAGTCAGTCTCACTAGAAGTAACTATAACACATGACCTCACCTTACCAATAACCAGACTACAAAACTTCTCCAAGGCCAATTACAACCTCTTATGTGACGGCATAAATAGCTTCATAACCCCTCCCCCCACTGACGGACCAAATACCGTTGCTGAGTTATACACTAATGCTTTATACATGTACCTGTACAATTGTAGTGACTCTGTCATACCTGATGGAACCAAAGCAAGATCTTCAAGGAAAAACAAACCTGCCCGGTGGATAACTGCCATTCTATACAAGCAAAGAATTGCTGCCTTAAGAGTAGGATGGAATGGTCTCAAAACTGGAAACGCTCCCTCCTGAACTTAAACAAGCAAATAAGACTCCTAGTGAAGTCCTCCAAAGCCAAGTACGAATCCAGATTAGCTTCCCTAACTAAGGATAACCACAAGGCGTTCTTTAGTTATATCCATAACCTCAAAGGTAAGGCCCAGATGTCCACTGAACTCATAGTTAATAGTACTGCATATACAAAACCAATGGATATAGCAAACCTGCTAGCTGACAGGTTGTATCACTCTCTTGTCTTCGCTACATATATCCCATAGCATCACTAACACCTGTCCCCTACCTAGTATCTGTGAGGAGCAAGTCTTAAATGCCTTCTCCAGGGCCAAAACTACAGCCTCTGTTGGACCGGACAACATCCCAGGCTGTGTTCTGCATGGGTTAAAACAGGAATTGGCATCACAGTTGGCCGTGCTTTTCAGTCACAGCCAAAGCACTGGCTTCATCCCAGTGGAATGGAAAACAGCTACTGTCAGCCTTTGCCCAAAGGGAGGTGCATCCACATACTCCGGGAATTATAAACCCATTAGCCTAACCAGCCTTCTCTGCAAGGTCATGGAATGAATTATCATTGACCTTATTAAAGATATAGGAAATCTCTAAATGCTTGATCCCAACCAGTTTGGCTTTGTCAAGGGGAGATCATGCCTGTTAAACTTGGATAGATTCAAGACGGTCACCAAAGCCCTAGACGAGGGAAACTTCTGTGCATGCGGCCTACTTAGACTTAGCCAAGGCCTTTCATACAATCCCCCACTCAGGCATCATTGATAAACTCACCCATCTGGGTTTCACCCATATATTGTCAGGTGTAGTTGCAAACTGGCTCACTGATAGAACTCATGCGGTCAAAATAGGAGACTCCACCTCCTCCAGCAGACCCGTAACAAGTGGTGTTCCACAGGGATCGGGTCTGGGACCTCTACTGTTTGGAATCTACTTCTCTGAATTACAGGCATAAAGGAAAGGACTGCGACTGACGTAGTTTGCTGATGTCTACAAACTGGGAGCGATCATTGAAACCCTGAGTGATGTCAACATCCCGCAAGAAGGTCTTACGCAGACTAATGGCTGATGCCAAAGTCATGGTTTTAAACTTAATGCAACAAAATGCATTATCCTCCCCTTCAGCATGGGTGATGCACCTACAAACTACCAGATCAATAGCAATACACTAAGTACACAGTCAGTGGTGAGGGATCTGGGCACAGGATGACAGCAGCCTTAACTTTGATCACCATGTGTCCACATTGATAAGAAGGGCATTTCATATTGCTCATCTCGTAAGTAAGGGCATTGTCTCCAGAAATAGAGGATGTTCTCTAGTCCTCTCTCGCCTTCATTCTTACTCTTGGGATCAGAGCCGAACCTCGGCTCCGACTCGACCATACTGTAGCTCAAAAACTTCTTGTTGGCTCGTGACTAGGAGGTATCCCATCACGCATCACTACTACTCCCCAGATCTCGTTTACTGCTCGTTCAGCTCAGACGTGATTCTTCTTGGCCATGGATAAGTGATATTTTTCAATAATTTTTCTTGTCATTGTTGGATAATAATATATTGTCTTGCTAGTTTTGTGTGTTTATTGCAGTCTTTGTCTGTTTTGGACTATTTGCTGCTTATTTCTCTGTGTATTTGTTGTACATTGTTTGGCTGTTCTTCCGTTGGCCTTTTTGTTATCCCTGCATCAGTAATCTCCTGTGCGGCTGCTTTCCTCTTTGGGCTAGGTTAAGTTAGAGGACCTAATCCTCATTCTGTTTGTCTCCAATTGGGCTAGGCCCATTTACATTGGAGGACCTAGTACTCTGTTCTGTTTTCCATTTCTCCCTGGGCTAGGCCCGTTTAAATTAGAGGACCTAGTCCTTGGTTTATTCTCCTTCCTCTTAGGGCTAGGCCTGTTTAAATTAGAGGACCTAGTCCTCCGTTTATCCTTTTCTCTGTTCAAATTGTTGTGTGTTGTTTTGCGGATTGTGGTTTTTTTGCATTATGTCAAGACTCCAAGAATCATAAGCCTTCGGGCTTCAAAAAGTGTACTAAATGTGCACTAAATGTGCCCAGAAGATGTCCTTGACTGAAGGGCACAATTTGTGTTTACTGTTTGGGGGCTATTCACCTCCAAGAGTCTTGCCTGTTTTGCCATGCATTCAGTCCTAGTGTTCTTCAGGAGAGGAAGAACAAACTGATATTGAAGGGACTATTAAAACATTCCTTTTAGGAGGAATTCACATCCTCATCGTCCAGTTCTAAATCTCCTTCTTCCTCCAAAAAAGACAGCCCCAAAACTACAAAAAGGCAGTCTCCCACCCATTCTGTTTCGTCGGAGCCGCCAGACACAATTGCTGAAGTGGCTACACCCTCATCGGCTCCACTGATTTCGGTGCCGACAGAAATTAGCTTAGTTGATCCATCAGTCTCTGCTCCAGGAACTTCGGAGCCGATAACTGACACTACATCTCGGAGCCAGTCATCTGAACTTCGACTGGTTTCCCGACTCTTACGTCACCTATATTTCAGCAATCTAGATCCCCCACTGTATCTTCCAGGTCCTCTAGGAGCCTTTCTGATGAGGATGTCGAGAGAGTGGTGTGTAGACTACTTCAGACTTCGGCGCTGGCAGATTTGCTTTTGGCTCTGTCCCAGTCGGTTCCGGAGCCCAATGTGCCCCCACACCCAATCGATGTTCCTCCTCCAAGCCTCTCTGAGCCTTCGGAGCCAGAGTTGTCGGTGCCTCCGGTTGTGGATAGGTCAGATCCAGCTACCTCAGTTGGTCTTTCGGTTCCGGTATCCGCTCCAACCCTTTTGGTGCCGTCCGCGGGGTCTAGGATCCTCAGCTCTGCAGTCGGGCCTGAGGGGGATGCTTCGAATCGAACTTCTTCGGTTCTGAGCCTACTTCTCTGTGCTTCGGCCTGGGTGAGCTTGGACCCCACATCAGCCTCTGAGACCACCTCCTCGGTACCGAGGGCTGCCTCTGCATCTTCGGAGCGGAGGGCATCCTCGGAGCCGGGAGGATCGGCCTTTGAGGTGATGAGGAGTGTGCTGTCCAGGTCTTCAGCTCCATCCAGAGGTACTGACACTCTTCCCCCTAAAGCACCGACTTCAGTGTCTGCTCCCTCTCTCTCCCAACACAGCAGAGACCCGCAGCCTTGGGATACTTCCATGAGTGGTCCCTAGTCTTCCGAGGTCTCCCCAGAATGCCTGTCTGAGGAACCACCTAGGAAGGAAACATGTTGACTCCCCTGATGAGTCTATTCTATCAGACACTGACCTTGAGGAGTCAGAAGGGTCCCCCCATGTTGTCCTCTGATATCTCATTCACAGATATCCTTGAGATTCTTAAACAGAGAGGCAGCTGGCCCACCACATTCCCTTCTGATGAAGAGTCAATGTACCTGAAGGCTTCCGGGTCTCAACCCTCCACCTCTTGGGTGTCTCCTCCTTTCGACGGGCTACTGGAGTTAGTAAGCCGAAAGGTGTAGGAATCTCCTGAGTCTGTGGAACCGGTTCCTAGAAGACCAAATAAATTTTTGTCAGCACCCCAGGACAAGGACTTTCTTGCTAAAGGGTGTACCAGTAGATGCCATGGTGGTGACAGCCGACACCAAGAAGGAACTTGCCGAAACTTCCTCCACTGCCCATCCACTGAACAAGGAGTCTCGAAAGATGAATAGGTATGGGAAGCGCATCTTTTCTTCAGCAGCTTTTACACTTCGATCACTGAACTACCTGTCCCATTTCACAAGCCTCCAGAGAGATCTCCTAAAAGAGCTGGGCAATGCTCTACAGGATAATGTATCTGTTGCTGTATCTCAGAAGGTCAATGCACAGATGTCTACCCTTAATTCTGTTGTGAACTCCTCCATGAGGCTGATTTCGTATGCAGCGGATGGAGCGAATAGGGCAGTGGGTTCAGGAGTCTCTCTCAGAAAGACACTCCTGGATGCGTTTGTGTAATTTTGTGGAGGCCTTTAAGTCTACGTTTACCAGTGCCCTATTTGACTGATCCTCATTGTTCAGAAGCCAAGGTAAAGGACACACTCACCAGGTGCGAGCAAGAAGGAAAAACTCTGTCTGCCACGGGAGTCCATTTTTCCGTCCCTTCTAGACCCTATTCCAAAAGGCAGAAGGGCGGCAAAATGTGGTTCAGAAAATCGCAGAGATTTTTTCAGGACGCACAAGGTGAAATAATGGTAGACACCACCCTAGAGGTAGAGGAGGCCCGCAGAACCAGAGAGACCATGATTCCTTTTGTGGTCGTCCCTATCAGCGCTCCTGAAAGGAGGCCCGACTGTGCATCTCTGGAGCCAGTCTGGGGTCATATTTCTTTAATACCCACTTGTCTTGAGTGATGTCGTGTCAGGTTTCTGGGTATAAAGATAATTACCAGAGGTTAGCATATTCCCTTCTCTTCTCCACCCCTTCAGACCAGACGAATCCCAGATGTGCCACCCAATCACAGGCATTCAGCAACTCTAGAAATCCAAACGTTGCTTGTGAAGAGTCATCCAACCCATCCCCGCAGACCAAGTAGGATTAGGGACTCACTCCAGATTCCTTTTGGTGCCACAAAGAACAGGGGACATGAAACCCATTTTGGATCTCAGCAAATTGAACAAATCTGTACAGAAGTCCAAGTTCTGAATGGTCACCTTACAGTTGATACTCCCGTTGTTAGGGGAAAGACATTTGGATGTGCTCCATAGATCTCCAAGATGCTTACTACCACATCAAAATGGACAGGGCATCGAGGAGTCACACTTCTGGCTGGGAGCCAGTCATTATCAGTTCTGTGCCCTGCCCTTTGGTCTCACCACAGCCCCCAGGGTGTTCACCAAATGTATGGCAGTGGTTATGCCTCACTTGAGATGTCAGGGATTCCAAGTGTTTCCATATCTAGATGACTGGCTCCTGACTGCCACCACCAGGCATCTACTGTTACAGGACAGGGATGCTACCATTTCAACTTGCCTGCAGTTAGGAATTACAGTAAATTGGCAAAAATCTGCATTGTCGCCTTCTAAGCATGTGAATTTTATTGGTGCCGAAATAGACACCGTCTCAATGAGGGCTTACCTTACCATGGAAAGAATTCAATGTCTAAGGGAACAAGTCTTGAACTTACTTCCTCTATGAAAAGTCAAAGCAAAGGTGGTGCTCAAGCTATTAGGGACCATGGGTTACACAATAACACTAGTTCCATTAGCCAGACTGTACATGAGGGTCCTGCAGTGGTTACTTTTTGCCCAGTGGTCACTGCAGTACCTTCTTCTGTCTCACCCCATCCTGATAACAAATTTGTGCAAACAGGATCTTCGTTGGTGGACCCAGACCAGCAATCTAAACACAGGCAGACCACCTCCCCCCCCAGTTGCCACTGTGATCACGGATGCCTCCCAGATAGGGTGGGGGGGCGTTATCTAGGGAGAACAATCCAAGGCACATGGCAAGATCATGAGGCTCATTGCATATCAACTTCTTGGAGATGAGAGCAGTGCTTCTAGCATTGCAGGCACTTCACAGCTTTCTCCCTCTAGGGACAATTGCAATCCACTCGGACAACATGTTGGTGGTATAGTACCTAAACAAACAAGGAGGAACCAAATCTTACCCCCTCTACAGAGAAGCCCTGCGAGTATGAGAGTGGGCGGTGTCTTCCCAGTGCTTTCTGATAGTAGCAACGCACATCCCAGGGAAATCCAACATCATAGCCGACAGGCTCAGCAGGGCTATTCTGATGCCTCACAAGCAGTCTCTGAACACATACATTGAGGAACAAATTTTTCGCAAATGGGGTCAGCTTTGCTGCAATCTCTTTGCCACCCAATGCAGCAGCTACTTTACCCTGATTCCCCCGGAAGGGAAGGCATCAAGAGACGCACTCGTTCACGATTGGCCCACAGGACTTCTCAATGCTTTCCCTCCCTTCCCCCTCATATCGAAGGTAATTCAGAAAGCAATATCCTAGGAAAGCAGAATGATCCTAATTGCTCCTTACTGGCCTCGACAGATTTGGTTTCCCTTCCTCAGAACTCATCTAAAGGACGAACCGTGGACTCTGGATCCAGTGCCAGATTTACTGACACACATGTCAGGGGGTGTTCCATCCCTCTCTCCACACCCTCAACTTGACAGCTTGGCTGCTCCAATTCCATCCCTAGTCAGGCTTCATGACTTTTCTCCCAAGGTTGTACACATCCTGTCATCTTCTCACAAACCTTCTACCAGTAAACTTTATACCAGTAAATTGAAGACATTCTCCTTTTGGGCCCGTGAGAGAAACCTTGATTCTTACACAGCTCCCATTTCTGCCATTTTAGACTTCCTCTCGCAGTTATTCAACCAAGGCTCAGCAGCAACTATCAAAGTCCAGTTAGCAGCCATTTCCACCTTTCATGTTGCTAAAGAACCTAATCTTATGGCTCATAGGCTTTGTAGAGCCTTCCTCAAAGGGACCACTTTGCTAAGACCCCTAGTCATGGATCCTGTGGCTCCATGGGATTTGAACTTTGTTCTCCATAAACTTACGTCCAGTCCTTTCGAACCTTGAGCAACATGTGACCTCAAGTTTCTAACTTGGAAAACTATATTTTTAGTGGCTATCACTTCTGCAAGAAGGGTCTCTGAACTGCAAGCTCTTTCCATTAAGCCCCCTTATTTGGTGTTTCATAAAGATAGGGTCTCTCTGTGGACAAACCCTTCCTTTATTCCTACAGTTTCTTCTCAAGCCAACATTAATCAGTCTGTTGAGTTGCCTGTGTTCTTCCGTACGTTTTCTAACAAGGCAGAATACAAATTCCACCAACTGGATGTGCATAGACAATTGTGTTTTTATCTGGGCAGAACTAAAGGTTTCAGAAGGTTAGATCAGTTGTTTGTCTCCTTTTCAGACTCTAGGAGGGGCCTTCCAGTTTCTAAAGTCACACTGTCTCACTGGATTTCCAGTTGCATTTCATTTATCTATTCCTGCTGGGGTAAAGATCTTCCTGTCAAGGTGAAAGCTCATTCTACCAGGTCTGTGTCTACCTTTCAGGCTAGAATCCCAATAGACAACATTTGTGCTGCAGCAACATGGGCTTCACCTCACACATTCATTACTCACTACAAATTGGATATGGCTTCTATTCACGGGTCTTCCTTTGGTTCCACAGTACTCAGGAGCATTTTCCAATGAGCCACCCAAGATGAAGGTGCGAGGGACGCTGTCCCAAGAGTAAGAATGAAGGCAAGATAGGACTACAGAACATAAAGAAGTTATGTCCCTGCCATAACATTTGATGTTTGTAGTCCATCTCGCCCTTCATTCTTACGAACCCTCTCTCCTGCCCTCTCCTTGAGGACCTGGGGGTAGAGTGCCTACTGCTTTTTTGTTAGTCCTTTTGATTTGGTTTGTTCTTTGTCTCTATATTTTGTCCTTGCAGCAAACAAGATCTGGGGAATAGTGGTTATGCATGATGGGATACCTCCTAGCCACGAGCCAACAAGAAGTTTTTGAGCTACAGTATGGCCGAGTCAGAGCCGAGGTTAGGCTCCAATCACAGAGTAAGAATGAAGGGCGAGATGGACTACAAACATCAAAAGTTATGGTAAGGATGTAACTTCTTTTTTTTAACTCCCCTTACTCTTCCCTCATCAAGCCATTAATAGAGTACAATACTCCCTTTGGTGTGTTCCTTTCCAAACACTGCAGCGATTAGAAAGACCACAAAGGTTCCTTACAAAGAAAATTCAGGGTCTTCAAGATCTGTGTTGTGTGGACAGACTGAAATCATTGTCACTTTACTCTGTGTCGTACAGACGGCTCAAAGGCGACCTGTGCCTTGCATATAGAACAATCTCTGACACATCTTCAATGGAAATGCTGCATATTTGCAAGTCAGATGGCATGTGTGTCACTTGCTCAAAGGACTTTAACCTGGTGTATGACATCAACAGAACTTGCTGGAGAGACAGATTTGTCTCACAGAGGTTGCCCCACCTTTGGAACAAGCTTTCCTATTCATGTTAAACAAAGCCCCTCACTGACCCTATTTAAGTATAATTTGGGCAATTGGATGGGTAACCGGAAATTCACCCCAGGAGTTCCACCTGTATACCTCTTGGATAGGGGCATTAGGTGCTGATTTTAGTGTCTGCTTGAACCAGACACCCTCAGGAACACGAGTTAAACCTGGCAAGGCTTGTAAGGGTGCTGGGGCCATTAGCCTAGAAATCTCCTGCAATCCTATGGTATCTCTGCCTGCCCCCAAGGCTGTCTCTCTAATTGGCTTTTTCCAGTCAGTTCTCCCTCTGACGTGTCATGGCCAGGGAATTTTCAAGGTTCTTGGGTTCATTGTTTCCACCATTCCCCATGCTCCCTCTCACCAGGCTCTACGTGAGGAAGCTTCAATGGTACCTCAAGTCAATGTGGCTTCACCATTGCCACTCCCTGGATTTCCCAGTCCTTTCCTTCCACGTCTCAAGCTCAAGATTCAATAGTGGATTCATCATTCATCAAATTTCACTCAGTCTGGGGCTTTATTTTCAAGCTTCATTTCCAACTCAGGAGCTCTTTGCAGATTACAGTTGATGGGGTGATATGAATTGCATATGACACAACTCTGCATTACCTGCTGTCGCTGAGTCAGTATTCACAACCAGTACATTATATTTCTGTCTTTTTTGTGTTTTATTATTCCTGGATGTAATTCTTGCACCCTCACAAGCACTTGTCTTTTCAGTAGATTAGAAATTTTGTGATCTTCAGACATTTGCAAACTTGTATCTTCCTTAAAATTATAATACGACTGAATTATCTTTCCTTACTAATGCTTTTTGCTTAGACTAGTCTCTCCTCATAAGCATTTTTGGCAATTGCATTTGCAAGTCAGTCACAGTACACCTTTGGAATTCTTTTACTTTTTTGCTGTCACTGGCAAGTGTAGTATTAGCCAAAGAATCTATTGGTGGTGGTCTTTTTTTAACAGCAAACAAAAAACATTTATTTATAATTGTCTGTATCAATCTATTGTTAATTATCAAATTCTCAATTTCTATTCAAAAGAATAAAAAATAGTAAATATATTATAGAGATTTTAAATCAATACTTTTCTAATAAAACACTTAAAACTACTACTTACTATAATAACTGGTTAAAATTATCTATTCTCATTATAATAGTGGCCAACTCATTTTGACAAATTGTCAGTAAGTATTTAAATGAGTGAGTAATATTTTTTCCAGTTTATTGTAATAACCTTTCTAGCAATAGTCAACAGACTCCATAGAAGGGTTTTTTGCTGTTCTAACAGTTCAGTCTTCACTAAAACATATGCTGTGCTTAACATATGTGCTACAATGTAGTTCACTGACTGTATGGTAAGAAACTTCCTCTGCAATATTGGAGTTGCTTTGAATAAAAAGTTCTGAATATGCTTTTCAAGGGTTTGTGGTTTCTTTCTACTTTAGCTTCTCTGCTGTAGATGTATTTGTAGAATGTCTCACACCCATATACTATAGATATGTTTACTTTGTATCTGAGCTTGTGTTTATGTTAATGCTTATGGCCTAGGCAGTTTGATCAGCTCACTTATATGATAATGTCTCCTTTACCATTCTGACTGGCATCTTCTTGCAGTAGAACTTGCTTATTAACATTGTAGTATTTTAATACAGCTGCATCTGCAACTATTTAAGATTTCAAAACTTTAATTCCATACCCTAAACTATAATAGCTTAGCTTGATTTGATGTATAGTTGTATCAGATGTTCATTCATTCTCCAATTGTCCACTTAATCAATTTAAGTGCTACTGGGGAAGCTAGAGGCTATTCTGGAGTTCAGTGGGCACAAGGCAGAGAAAATGATTCTGGACGGGTACCAGCCAGTTGCAGAGGACACATGCACCTGCTGGAAATTTGGAGAATTCCTTGTTTGCCTACAATGGGCTATGGGAGGAAAATACAGAGCTTGCAAAAACTCATGCAGACAAAGAAGACAACATGCATACTCCACACAGAAAGCATCCCAAATAAGAAACGAATTGAAGAACCAAGTGCTCTGAGGCAGCCGTATAGACCAGTATGCCATCCTATTTCAGACATAATCGGTACAAATGTGCATAATACTGAGCCATTCCTAGAAAACCATATAATTCTTACCTGTCTCCCACTGGCATTTGCATAATTGCTCTTTATCAGGCTTCAGTCTCTTTGACATTAGAATATGACCCTTGTTTCAGACTTGTCAAATTGTTTGTTTTTATTTAACTCTAGATTATATTGTCTGAACCTGCTTAGCAGCTGCATCAGCTTCTTTTTTTAAACTTTGTATTGCATTTTAAGTTCACATAAAGAAAGAAAAGAGAATACAAACTATAAAATTCAACCATCAAATAAAACAAACTATCTCCAAAATACATAACAAATGATGATAAACAATATCATTAATATTTTTCTAAAAAATCTTTTTTTTGTCAGTGTAATCTTTCGATAATTATTTGGGTCAATCCACACCAGTAGATCTTCAATTATGTTTACAGGGACTGTAACAAACATTCGGTTACTTGTGCAGCAGCTGTTTGGAGTACCTGTGCAGAGGAAACACCAAATACAAGTCTGAAGAATCTGTACCCTCCTAATGACATACTAAACTTTAGACAGTTTGGGACATTCATCCATGTTTAAAATACAGTACTGGAAAGAACTTCACATTCATCATTGTTGATACAACTTCTTAAGTTTATTTTTTTAAACACCTTTTTTAAATTATCACTTGTGACACAGACAAATTTACATTTACATAAAAGCAATCAAACTGTATTAATAAGTTCACGTTTACAAACATTTTACTTCAGATGGGTTGATAGCACTTATCCAAACTGCAGGACGTCGAATGGCTGATGTGCGAAGTCACTGTTCGTATGGGGCAGGAAATCGAATGATGAGCGGTCAAACGAGGTTAGTCGAGAAAGTGTGTACTGAAATGTGGAGGGAGGTCACGCTTCAGTGAGGAACCCCATTTCCTCACTGTAGTGTGATCTCGAATCTTGGTATATTTAAGTAGGGGGGGTGGAGAGGCAGAGCCCCTCACATGGAGGGTGCAGTGGGACATAGCTCCCCTACAAAATAGTAGAAGTGAGCTAACTGTTGTATCTGAAAGAGGAATGTTAATATTATGGAATGCACTTTTTCGTGCAAACTATTTTCGACATTCCTCTGTTTAGATATGTTAGGTTTAGATGTTATTTTTCGGTCAAATGTACGTTTAATGTTAGTGTATTCGACCTTATCATGGTAAACCACTTCAGATATATTGCTATATATCCTATAACTTTAGCAACATTACATAAATTATTCAATTATAGCCGCGGTGGTACAGCGGTAGCGTTGTTGCCTCACAGCAAGGGGTTCTCCTGTTCGATTCACGGCTGGAGTACCTTCTGTGTGGAGTCTGCATGTCCTCCCTGCGGTCGAGTGGCCTCTGAAAGACATGCATGAATGGGCGTGCCTTCGCTGAAGGTTGGGCGTCGGGCTGGCAACTCAGCACCATAAAAATCTACTGCCAATCATTAGTGGGCCGGAGTTCCGCTGTGGCGACCCCTAACCGGGAAAAGCCGAAAAAGACAAACAACAACATAAATTATTTAATTCCTGCCTTTTTTTTTTAAACACGAAACATCTTTATTAAACCATCACATACAACACAGGCAATCTTACATTTATATAAATTAAAGCAATTCACACTGACAAAATCCTAGTTGCAGTCATTTTACACTACAAACCATATTGGCACACTCCCACTTACAAACATTATACATCACTTCTAGTCTCCCCAATCATTTTTAGTTAAATACTACTTAGCTCATTTAAGTCCTTCCTTCTTTTAAACCTCATTCCTCCCATGTATGTATTGTTCTCACAATTCCCATTTTTTATGTAGTTTGCTCCTGTTCTTTTTTCAAGAGCTCTCTTCCAGTTGTTTCATCTCTGTTACTATAGTCACTACCTGTAGTGTAGTTGGTTTAGATTTTGATTTCCAGTTTCTAGTAATTGCTTTTTTGGCAACCACCATAATTAGATACAGCAAGGCCTTACCACATCTAGGGAATTCTGATTCTGTATCACAGCTCCATCTCCATTGTCACCCCAATCTGCTACCCAGCTTCTGCAACAGTGCATCCCTCCGGGAATCCTTAAAGATTGCCAACTCACCATACTCTCAGAAAATGCATTCCCAATTATCTCTGTCTTCTTATCACACTTCCAACATTTGCTGTCTACCACAGGAAAAATTCTCTGGAGTCTACTTGGGGTATAAAAATATGTATGTAAACATTTCCAAGCAAAAATCCTAAATCATCTAGATTTTGTTGCATATTTGGGAGACAATACACATATCCTGCCATTGTTTCTTTGAATTGCTTATTCAATCTTTCCTCCCTATCCTTTCTAACCTCCTGTGATTCTAATAGTTGTCGTGCAATATTTAATATGCTCTACTAATTATTCCTTTTTTAATGGCAGCTTCTGTTCTAGACTATACTAAAAACTCTACCAATGCTGGTCTTTTGTTTAGGATCCCCCTATTTCTTTCACATTGCCTATACTCTGATATCAATGCAATAAATTCCAGCCCCCTCTTGCCTATTGTCTGTATCCCTAATTGCAGCCATCCCTATTAGCAGAACCTCCTTGCTCCATTTCCATGTTGGCTTAGCTCTTAGGATACTTTTGCTACCTTACAGATATATTCTGTATGACCATCATTATTCCCCTTAACAACATGCATTCAAAATTCCAGTTTCTCCTTGTTTCTTCAACTTACCCCTGTTTTATCATCATCCCTTTTCCACTTTGAATTATAGTTTTCTGCTTGTGGTATGTATAGGAGCCTTAACTGTGTAGCTCTGAAATACCCCTTCAAAATGGGTAATGTCTCTTGCCATCTTCCCCTCACAAATAAAATCATTCATCTCTTCATTAATTGCTATCCACAACTTCTCCTGTGATTGATAAAATGATGACTGACTGACCTGTGTATAAGACTAATGGGACTAAAAACATTTTAACTACTTGTATCTTACTATCCGTATCCATATAACAAAGCTTTCATTTTTCTCAGTTTTTGTATTATCTTTTACTTAGTCTCTGCCCACATATCCTTAGCTGCCACACCGGAATAATTTTTAATCCATACTCCTAAATACTTCATTTTATTATGTCCTCTTAAATATGGATATGACTGAACCGTTTCATAAGTGGGTACATAATTTACCTCTATTGCCTTTGTTTTAGCTTCATTTAATTTTGCATCACAAAAAGATTTGAAACTGTCTCAAAATGGTTCACAACACTGAAATGTGTCTTTCTGGTTTTGTCAGGTATAAAATAATGTCATCTGCAAACACAGCCAGCTTTTCTTCTCGGCTACCATACCAATTATATCCTTGAATTTCTGAGTCCCTTATTTTCTTTGCCAGTGGTTCTAAATATAATGCATATAACAAAGGGTTAAGAAGACACCCCTGCCTGGTTTCTATGCTGAAGCAGAAATCATCAGAGAGGACCCCACCCAAAGTTTTGCCTCTGATGCCTAATGTATCCTCATAATCAACCTTATAATTTTTTCAGGAAATACAAATGCTTCCATTGCCCTGCACATAAAGTCCCAGCTTACTCTGTCAAATGCTTTCTCTGCATTAAGACCCGTCAACAACAGTGGTATTTTCTTACATTCGCTTTCCCCTGGATCATCAGTATTCTGTCAATGTCAAATGTTTGCCTCCCCTCCACAAAACCACAATATCTATAAACTTTGGCATTACTTCTGCAATTCGTTTACCCATTGTAGACATGTACACTTTATAGTCATGGTTTAGTATTGAAATGGGCCTGTATGAAGCTGGATCTGATGGAGCTTTACCCTCTTTAGGTATTACAGCTACCACTGCTTTCTTCCAGGATGTTGGTACTTCTCTTAATACTGTTAAAAAGAAGTTCCAGATCTTTATCAGCTTTTTTCCCTCCTAGCTTCCAAACTTCCACAGGAATACCATTTATTCCTGGGGACTTTCCTGTAGATTGGTTATACGCTTCATTTTTTCTCTGGTCTTCCTATCCTGACTGTTAGTAATTGAGACTTATCTACCTCTAACCTTGGCATATTTAATTCTTCCATAAACTTTTCCATTTTTATCTTTTCTCGATTTCCATATTTCTCTGCTTTATACAGACTTCGTAGAATTTCCAAAATATTTGTAATACCTGTACAAGATCTGTTACCTTTCTTGTTATTGGCTGACTAAGCTTGGTGACAGCCCCTTCTGCTTTCTATTGCCTGAGTCTGAGCTACAAGGTTTTGTGCTCTAGTGTTCCTGTCAAAAAATAGTTGCTTAACAGGAGTCTTTCTATACTTTTGTATTTTATAGAGGTAATCCCTTATTTTCTGCTTAGCATTCTACACTTGAGCCTCCTCTTGTTCTGAAATTCCCCCTGTTCTGCAATACATTTGTCAGTCCCTCTGAATAATTATTGTTACTTGTTAACCATAGCTCCCATTCTTTGATTTCCACCCTATTTTTAAACTCCACCTTAATTTTATCCCACTCCCTAGCTGTATTTCCAGAAGTAACTTATATCCTCTTGAATAGCTCCTGAATAATCTCCATTACCCATTCCTTAAATTCCTCTCTTTTCAAAAGATAGATGGGAAAGTATCAGTGTCTCATTTTTATTTCATTACCTTGTGTTTTTATTTTAGTTATTATTGGCACATGATCTGAAATAGTTATTGGATATGACTCAAGACCTTCAATTAAATGCAATTGTTCTTGTGAAATGTAAATTCTGTCTAGCCTGGCCTAGTTTTTATATCTTTGGGAGTAATATGTAAATTCACTTCAAACTCCTATTACTGAATTTGCATCTTCCATGCCAATTATTTTCACAAGTTTCTTCAAAAATCTACCCTCCTTTGTTGTACTTTCCTTTCTGGACCCCAGCCACATTTTCACTGCTGCAAATCAAATTCTAGTCCCCTCCTCTAAATATTCCTTGCTGTAAACTGATTTTTCCTCCCAGAATTATCTTAGTTCCATTACACCAGTTTTAGGTGGAATATAAATACATGACAGTGTAATCCTCGTCCTTTGCCAGTAGCCCCTTAGCACTACAAAACTGCCATTATCTATTTTTATCCTCTTCTATCACTATTGGAACTCGTCTTGCAATTGATATAAGTACTCCTCTTTTCCTTTCTCCCAGATATTCAGCTGAATAACCACCCTGAAAACCTTTCTTTGTCAATTTCACGTATTCAGTTGTTTCCAGGAGTGTCTCCTGTAACACAGCTGTTTGCTGTCTGCATTTTTAATATAGTTCACTAATGTTCATCGTGCATACAGCTGCAGTCATAACAGATGGGTTATCCTGCCATCAGGCGTGTCCTCGATCGGCCAAATTCCAAAGTCTAGGTCCGGCGTCAGTTGTCGTCGCTTCTTTCCTGACGTCAGTGCGGCAGGGGTATAAAAGAACCAGCCGACGCCATCTTCTTCAGTCTTTCTTGCCACGCGGTGCCCGAAGCAGAAGCAGTTCGTAAGTGCCGGTCGGCCAGCTCCTGAGATTTACGAAAATATTTCAGCCGAAGTCTTCTTGAAAGCTAAGTACCCGGTTGGGGAAACTTTTCTTCCCTCAGACCGATGTCAGACAAAGTTAATAATTGCATTTCATGTGGGAAGCAAATACCGCATAAGGATTTCCATTCTTTCTGTATTCCTTGCTTAGGCCCAGACCACGACATCTCGGCCTGCCGTTTTTGTGCTAGATTCAACAAACACACTATTAAGCGTTGGGCGGAGTTCGCCCAACACTATTTTGGTAAAAAATGTAATTACATTATGTCGTCGGATACACCGACTCCAGTTTTGAGTAAAAGAAGCAAAGATAAGGACCGACATACAAGGTCCGCGACTTCTACCGACACCACGCTAAAGCCGACTACCGGTGCTCCGGTTCTCAGCGAGGTGCCTACGCAGCCCCTGAGTACCGATGACGCTTCTTTAGCGGTGTCTTCTGTGCCCGAGGTCGCAGGCTCCTCGGCCCCCATTCCGACTACAGATACTGACGCCACTCTTGGCGGGGAAACTCAGAGTTTAGACAGGCCTGCCACTTCTCAAGGTGTTTTCAGGCCTTCCTCCTTTTCCATTAAGGCTTTCACAAAATCTAAAGCAACCATGAAAACTAAAAGACAAGGTCCACAGAGCCCCTCTCAAGGCCCCATGCCTAAAAAACAGATGCTCAAAATGGCTGAGGATTTGATTACTCTTATCAGGGGTTCCCAACCCCCCTCGGACAAAAGGCCAAGATTGGAGGAAGACTACCCTTCTTCAGATCAAACCTGTATCACCTCAGAACATTGAGGACCAGGAATATTCATATTCCCCTTTTGAAGACTCTGATGCTGAGGAGTCCATTCCCTCGGTCTCCCCCCCTGAGGACTATTCTTTTGGGGAAACCTTACATACCTTAAGGGAACACTTCCACTGGGAAGGCCAAGATTACTCAGATTCCAAGAAAAGGCTCAGGGATTTCCTCTTGCTTCCCCAGCACAGGCCTCTGGCTATCCCTCCTGTCTTGGATATATTAGATGGTGTACACAGAAGCCAGCCTCAACCCAGATTCTTTACCTCCAGCTCCTGTTAAACCTGACAGGTATTACCGGGTTCCTGATTCACACCAATTCCTATACAAAAGCCATGCTGCTGACCCAGAAACTATTTCACAGGGTCCCAAGGGAATTAAGGCCTCTACTGCCAAAAACCCATTACCTTCAGAGAGAGAGATTCCAGAGCTTTAGAAAGGTGGGGGAAAAAGGTGTACACCTCATCCACTTTAACCATGAGGGCATTAAACTGTCAGTTCCATATGTTAAAGTATCAACAGTTTTTGTTATCTCAGGTGAAAAGCAAAATGACACAACCTGAGCAACCAGATTTAAAGGAGATGCAGGATTTGTTGCATAGTGCAGAGCAAGTGGGTAAACATACCTTGCAGTGTGGTTTTGATGCTTTAGAGGCCTCATGTAGAGCTGCTGTTACAGGGTCTGTCATACGTAGACATGCTTGGCTCAAAGAGCAAACCTTACCAGATCATGTCAAAGCTAAATTACTAGATGCACCTCTTCAAAAAGATGTATTGTTTGGTGTTAAAGCTGAGGAGGTACTAAAGAAAATGGAGGAAAAGGCAAAATCAATGCAAACCGTGAAAGATTTCCTACAGGTACAACCTCCACGTTTCAGCAGAAACTGGCCTTCAAAAAATTGGTCCTTTCCAGCCACGGACAGACCTCAAAGAGGCAGATACAGGTGCCCGAGGGGTAGAGGGCAATCTCAAGGATCATTCAGAGCCAGACAATGGCAAGCACCTACACCAAGAGGTGGAGAAGATAGATCACAGTCATTCAGAAAGCAGACACAATGACTTTCCCCTTTGCATGCCAAGCAAAGCTTTAATGGCAGCACCTTTAGGCGGAAAACTGACATTTTCAAAAAATTGGCATATTGTCACAAAAGACAAATGGATCCTGGACATTATAAACAGAGGCTACAGATTCCACTTTCACACCCTTCCAAAAATGAGAGGCATGCCAAACCTGCCACAAAATCAAAGGGCAGAGGCACAAAAACAAATTTCAGCTCTCATGGACATGAAAGCTATTCATGAGGTACCTGCAAAAGAACAGGGTCAAGGTTTTTATTCCAGACTATTCCTGGTACCAAGGAAGGACAAAGATTGGAGACCTATTTTGGACCTATCCATCCTAAACACATTCCTACTTGTACCAAAATTCAAGATGCTCACATTACAGCAGCTTCTTCCCATGCTGGGCAAGGAGTCTTGGCTGGTAACATTGGACCTCAAGGAGGCATACCTGCATGTCCCTATCAGACAAGATTGCAGAAGATACCTCAGATTTCTTGCAGGTTCAACCCATTATCAATTCTCTGCATTGCCCTTTGGCTTATCTACTGCACCCAGAGTGTTTACGAAATGCCTGGCATCAGTAATTGCCTTCTGCAGACTTCAAGGGATACAAATATACCCATATCTGGATGACTGCCTGATCCAAGCGGACAGCAAGCACATACTTCTGAAACACCTGGCGTTTGTAATAAAATTGTTGAACTTTCTGGGATACACAGTCAACAAAAAGAAATCAAAACTAATACCCTCTCAAACAATAATTTTCCTGGGTGCCAGCTTGAATACAAACACCCAGATGGCCTACCTCACGCCAGAGAAGCAAGGGCAACTATCTCAATACTTCAGCAAAATGGCAACCTTCACCAGGCTGACTGCAAGGAAAATCCTGCAGGCTCTGAGATTCATGGCATCTTGCATCCTGCTGATCCCATGTGCAAAGCTGCATATGAGGAAACTTCAGTGGTACCTAAAAAACCTATGGTCTCAACACAGCCACAGTTTGGAAACGATTATACCACTCATTCCATGTCTTCAAAAGGAATTTATGTGGTGGGCTCAAGCATGCCAAAGAAACATAGGTCTTCCCTTCTGCATGCCTCAAGCAAATCAAATCATCACAACAGACGCCTCGGACTACGCCTGGGGGGTGCACATGAAAGATCAGTGCCTTCAGGGCAAATGGTCCCAAAAAGAGAAGCACCTGCACATCAATCAAAAGGAAATGCTAGCAGTACAAAATGCTATTATGGCCTTCAAAGACCTACTGCATTCAGGCCAGCTATTGATAAGGACAGACAAAACCACAGTGATGTGGTACATAAACAAACAGGGAGGAACTCATTCCTATCCCCTTGCAGACTAGCCATGTCCCTTTGGAACACGGCTCTGGAATTGCAAATCCACCTTCAAGCACAATTCCTGCCAGGGAAGGAAAACAACACTGGCAGACAACCTAAGCAGAAATATGACAGATCCGCACGAATGGAAGTTGCATCCTCAAGTATTCGCAAAGATAATTCAGGCATGGGGACAGCCAGACATAGATCTCTTTGCTACCCACAGAAATTACCAACTGAAAAAATTTTGCTCAAGGACCTATCATCCACAGGCCTGGAAAGTGGAAGCACTTTCTTTCAATTGGACAACATTGACAGTCTATGCCTTTCCACCTCTCCCTCTGTTGCCCAATGTTCTATTAAAAGCCAGAGCAGAGAGGCCAAACATGATTCTCATTGCTCCAGACTGGCCAAGACAACACTGGTATCCACTCCTGAAGAGCCTGACGCATTCCCCACCATGGATCCTGCCTCTAGTGCCTCTTCTGTTGTCCCAGCACAACTTCAAAACTCTTCACAGTCAGCTGAAAACCCTCAATCTAGCCGCATGGAGGATTCCTTGATTTCCCAACAGACCCTCCTGTCCAAGGAGGTGCAGGATGTCATCTTGGCGGCCAGAAGACCTTCTACTAGAAAATCCTACTCTGCCAAATGGAAACGGTTTTGTGCCTGGAATCAGTAAAAGGGTCAGAATCCTTGGGTACTAAATTTACCTCAAATATTACAGTACCTAGCTGAGATGTTAAACAGTGGACTTTCCTTCTCCTCCATCAAGATCCATGCTTCAGCCATTTCTGCACAATACAACACAGATCCTCCTTTATTCTCTCTCATCCTCTCTTAAGACAGTTCCTCCGAGGGGCTAAGAATATAAAACCCCCAAGGAAACCACCAGTACCTGCTTGGGACCTCAACTTCATTTTGGAAAAACTGACCCTGCCTCCATTTGAGCCAGCTGCTTCATCAGAACTGCAATATTTGTCATGGAAAACAGCCTTCCTTCTGGCTATCATCTCAGCACGCAGAGTTTCAGAACTACAGGCCCTCATGGCTGTGCAACCTTTCATCATTTTCCATCAGGACAGAGTTTACTTACGAGCCAACCCTTCCTTTATGCCAAAGGTAGTATCCAGTGTAGCCTTGAATCAGACTATCCACTTACCTACCTTTTATCCTAACCCACAAAACAAAGGAGAAAGACTACTACATTCCTTGGACATTCACAGACAACTTTGTCATTATTTGGACAGGACAAAGCCATTCAGAAAATCCGAGCAACTATTTGTGTCCTATGCTACAGGTGCTCAAGGAAAGGCTATCTCCAAACAGACAATCTCAAAATGGATAGCTCACTGCATACGCTTTTGTTACTCATTTCATGGAAAAACTGCGCCTACAAGCATCAGGTCTCACTCCACAAGGGCCACAGCTACCTCTGCAGCTTTCCTCAGGGGGGGTTCCTACCAAGGACATTTTGGAAGCAGCCACTTGGAGTTCTGTGCACACTTTCTCCAAGCACTATCACCTTCCACTTTACTCTAAATCTAGAGCGGGCTTTGCCACAGCGGTCTTGCAGGACATCCTTGCTCCTCCTAGTTCCACTTAGTGCCTGCCACCCCTTTTTAGCTTTGGGATTCTACCCATCTGTTTTGACTGCAGCTGTATGCACGATGAACATAGTACAGTTTTGTACCTACCATAAATGTAGATGTTTGAGCGCTAATACAGCTGCAGTCCAGGTTTCCCTCCCTCCATCTCCTCTTGGGACAGGCCTTATGACAAACACCTCCTCATACAACCTGATTGGGGTATTCTTTTATGGTGTATTTGCTTGCAAACTACTGTTTTTTGATTATTTTACACTGCATTATTACATAAGTTTTATGTTTTGCCTTCCTTCTGGGGGCAGCTGACATCTGGGGCAAGAAAAACTGAAGAAGATGGTGTCGGTTGGTTCTTTTATACCCCTGCTGCACTGACGTCAGGGAAGAAGCGACGACAACCGATGCTGGACCTAGACTTTGGAATTCGGCTGACCGAGGACCCGCCTGACGGCAGGATAACCCATCTGTTATGACTGCAGCTGTATTAGCACTCTAACATCTACAGTTATGGTAGGTACAAAACTGTACTTTCTTTCCTTTTTGTATTTATCTGTGAGACCATTGTCATTTTAAAGACATTACAGAAAGCTTCATTTTATGAAAGTTATTATTCTCACCATTTATATACAACATCTTTTTATTAAATGTCTACTTCCAGGTTTTGTGTTACATGCATATACTGTTTGTTAGGTTGAACTTTTATATATTGTTTCTTGCCATATCCATTTCAGCCTCTGTCATATCTTAAGACATTATGTTTTATTAAAAACCCTCAAAAAAACAAACAAACCCCCCACTACCTCCTAAAACCTGTTAATTTAATATTAATGCATAAAACTGTATATACATCTTCAAATATTGAAGTTTACCCCCCCAATAGGAACAAATGTCCCAAACTGACAGCCATACTTATAGACGTGAGTTAACCTAAAGGAAAAGTTATCCATGCTAAGATGTGTGGTGCAGCCTGTGCTTTCTACTAAGTGCTAACTGGTTTTGTCTTATCTTTATAGCTCTCCCAGCTGGGAAAACTCCTGAATGCTTTCAGAGAACATCCTTTCCTAGCCAGACCCCCCCTCCCCAGCCAGTCACTCTCGACCAGACTGTAACCAATTTCTCTATTAGATTGTCTCCAACCACTTCTTACATTTTAAGAAAAATTTGATGATCTGCTTAATCATTTTGTTTAAATATTATGAATAAGTACAGATATGAATGTTGTTTTGCTTTACAGCATTAACTGCACTATTCACTTATTTTATTGGCTGTAATTCCTTCTTAGTGACACTTAAGAATCGAGACTTTTTTGCTTCATTTCCTTCTCAGTTATACTCCTGAGTACTGGCATTTTCCTTGAAACATGGATTACTAGCATAGCATCAGGATTTATCTTTGTAATAGTCTTCTGACAAACTTTCCAAAACTGTAGTAATTCAGCATAGTTATGCAGTATATTAATATGGCTTTACTTAGTATATGAGATGGTTTTGTGACTTTGTGACTATTGTACCCATGCAGCTATTTTTGAACATTTCTTTCATACTTAATTTCATTTTAAAATTACCATCTTCTTACAAGCCAAATGGCATGCAGTACTTGCATCTTGTTACCAATGTGCTACATTCTGAAACAGGATCTTGTATCTTTTTTTTTTTTGTCCCAGTGGATTTACTTTTGGTGCCCTAAATATGCCAGCAATATGCTGTACATTTCAGCCCCTGTGTTTCAAAAGTATCTTAAGATAAAATATTACACACTGTACTTCTGTATAGTTTGAATTAAACATTTTACTTTGTAATTTTCAACATTTCTTGATAGCATTTGAGTCAAGTGCTTTCACTTTAATAGTGCCAACATACAGCTTATTTCCACAATCGTCTTCAGCACAGTTGATTCTTTTTAACACACTGACCTTTTCTTTTACTTACCTTTGAAAAATGACTCTTTCTACTACAGTTCCAGCAAAGTTGATTTAAAAGCAGAGCAGTGATTACAATCATTTCTAGAACCACACCCACCACACTGCACTTTAATACACAAGGCATGAATTTTCATCTGCACTATATTTATTGTGCAACTTGTAGTTGGCTTTCATGTTCCCTTTGCTGTCAGAACACTATCACTTTTAAACCTGCGTTTGTCTTTTTATATATTTTTCTCCATATTAATTACTTAATTTAATTTTAACTGTGTAACTTGTAATTTCAAGTTCTACAAGCATCTACAACATTTTGTAAGACCAGGTTTGCTTCTCTTAATAGCTTACCACTTATGTGATCGTTTTTTTCATGAGCCATTCTTTTCCTTACTAATAAATGGACAGCACGATGGCTCAGTGGTAAGCTCTCTTACATTATAGTTTGAGGTTCAAGCCCGACTACCACTCACTGTCCATATAGAGTTTTGCATGTTCTTCCCTTATCTGCATAGCTGTTTTTTTGAGTACTTTAATTTCCACCCAGGCACATGCTGCTTGCAGTAAATCATCTGTAGTAACACACACACGCACACGCACACACGCACACACACACACACACACGCACACGCACGCACACACACGCACACACACACACACACACACACGCACACACACACACACACACACACACACACACACACACACACACACACACACACACACACACACACACACACATACACACACCATTGCTCTTGAGGCTTTGCTTGTGGCTGAAGAGAGTCTGGAGACCAACAAATGTAACCAATGATTAAACACAAGTTTAAGTAAATGAAAAATCACACAATTCACCATATTTGCAGTCTGGTTTGAGTCTTTGGTTCAAGTAACATAAACATCCATAGTTTGCCATGTCATATGGTAGATAATGGCAAGATGTCCTATTCCTATCTTGCAGTATTCATTACATGAGGGATTATTTGCCATAAATAATCCTGATGTCTGGCCAGTACACAAAAGCCTTTTACCACTGCTAGGTATGTGGGATGTTGCGCATAGTCCCAAGGCAGGCGTCTGCTATAAAAGTGACCTCTACACGTACCATCTCCGAACACTATCTTTGAATGTTGGTCTGCTCGCCCGAGTTGTTGGTTGTTGTACAAGTGTGTTCAGATAAGTGCCCATTTGGGCTTTTTTCTATTTGATTTTACTACTGCTTTTCTGTCTGAGGTTGCATGTCATTCAGGAAAGGCAAGTGCTGTTGTGAAAGACAAATTCCACATAAAGATTCCTACTATCAGTGTCTGTTTTGTTTAGGCCCTAATCACGACCATAAGTCTTGCGGCCCTAATCACGACCATAAGTCTTGCTCTGTATGTCAGGCATTTGTTCCCAAAACTCTGCATAGCTGCCTTCACTCTTTAAGAGGTTGGCGCACGATGTAATGGAGGATATGTCAGGCCTTTTTGCTGAGCCTCCAAAGAAGGCCAAGAAGCTCAGTCCTGAAATTTCACCTGCAACTCCCATTGCAGACATCCATCTCAAGGCCAATGAAGGCCTGTAGGCCTGTTTGGAATTTGGTTTGGTTCCCTCAGCGGGAACCAGAGCGGAAGCAGTCAGGGAGTCTGCCACTGGCATGTCCTCGGCGGTGTTGCAGCTGTCCATTTCAGACAAGCAGGAAGAACCTAGGCTCAAAATATTGGTGAGGCATTCCTCAGATCTTGGTTTAGGAGGAAGTGCCAATGACAGTTATAGAATGCAGGCTTATGTCGGGTCCCTCCACCTTCCATAAGGCTATGGTGCCCCTTAAAAAGAAACAAAAAAACAAACACCTTCCAGCTTCTCAGGAACCTCCGCCTGCCTGACTGGCAGACATACACACAGGAATTATTTAATGCCTTTATGGCTTTAAAGCCTCCCATTGGTGTTTCCCTTCCTAGCCTGCCCTTCTACTCCTTCCCCTCAGAAAAGGTTTAAGGAGGAAGTTTTATCTGAGGATGAGGATTACTCAGAGGATGAGTCTTTGGCATACTCAGCCTATCTCCCCCCCCCCCTGGAGTATGCATCACCTGAGGAGGATTCCAATGGAACTGAGTCTCCTAGTGAAGACAACACCTTTGGGGAGCCTATTGCTTATATGAGGGAATTGTTCAAGTGGAACTGATTACAGGTTACTGATGTGCAGAGTAGATACTGTGCTTTACTCCAAATGGATTCACCTTCTCCCTCTGTTGTGCCACCAGTTCTGCCTTTCTGGGCGCTTTCAGTTCTGCTTCTTAGAGCCCAGACTCTCAACCTCCTGGCCTCAAATGGCCAGCTAGGTTGTATAAAGTTCCATAGAGGACTGCAAATTCCTTTATAAATGCCAGGCTGCAGACCCAGTGGTTGTTTTCCAGCCATTTGCCTTCCACTTCTCTTGTCCCTTCAGACAGAGTAAAACCATGGGAAGGCTGTGGGGAAAAAGTGTACACTTCAGCTACTCTTGCCTTTAGGGCAATTAATTATCAATAACTATATGAATAAGTATGCTTTGGCCTTTCTTTCTAAGGCCTCTTAGCTTCTCTGATCTTCCGGATTCAAATGTTTAAGTCTCAGCTTTCATCTGTTTTGGGGGCATCTTCCCAAGTGGTATGCCACTCCATTAGGTGCAGTTATGGTGCTGCTGAGGCATCTGCCAGGGCTGCTGCCTCTGGTTCTGTGTTAAGGAGGTACTCTTGGTTAAGGCTCCAACCTCTTCCTGAAGTCTTCAAGGCCAAGCTGATGGATGCACCATTAGATAATAATACCTTGTTTGGTACTGCAGCTGCTGTCTTGTTCAAGTCCCTCCAGGAGAAAGGTAAAGTGTTGCAGGATTTAAAGCATATCTTTGTGTCTTCAGTTCCCAAATTCCAAAGGAACTACCCAGTTAAGACTGCTTTTGTCAGGAAACAATCCAGAGGTAAAAGAGGTGTCAGGAGACCTGCTTCTTCCAATCCCTCTCAGCCTTCTTCTCAAAAAAAGTCTTTTCCAGACAAGCAAGGTAGTCTGTGACTGTCTGGCTCCCTCTGACCTCATTCCCATCTCTCAGTGCCTTACTCTCTTGCTTCCAGTCTGGGAATACATCATTCCCAATTCATGGGTTCTGTCGGTTATCCACAAGGGATATTTCATGGCCTGAAAAGCTCATACTTCTTTCAACCGTCTTGAGAACAACTTTTTTCTTCCCAGAGGTGCTCCAAGAGTTGATATCCCAGGGAACTATCCAAGAAGTTCCATTGTCACAAAGGGGGATGAGGGTTCTAGTCGATGTTCCTGGTTCCCAGGAAAGATTGCCCGTGGAGACCCATTTTGGACCTTTCTCATCTCATCACCTTTCTAGAGATCCCAATATTTCATATGCTTTTGTTCCAGTTTCCTTTCATTCTTCCACAGGCCTATTTGGCCTCCCTAGCTATCAAGGATGCCTACCGACACATTCCCATTCATCCCCTTTACAGAAGATTTTTACATTTTTGTGTTGCTTCCTCACTTTTTCATTTCTGTGCTTTGCCCTTTGGCCTCTCTGTGGCACCAAGGGTATTTACAAAATGTTTAGCTCCTGTGCTTGCTTTCTGCAGACTCCAAGGTATACAGGTCTTCCCCTATCTAGAGGACTTGTTGCTACAGGCACCATTCCCAGAGATCGTGTATCAGAACCTCCTGTACACTACTACTCTTCTACAAAAGTTGGGATTCACAGTCAACTTAAAAAGTCCATGCTCACCACTTTGCAGGACCAAGTTTTCCTGGGGTGCAGTATTCGGACAGATCTTAAGTTAGCTTCTCTACCCCCTCAAAAGTTCTGTCTGTAGCCATTTACTTCTAAGACCTTCTCCCTCTGCAGTTTGACAGTCAGGGAGTTTCTCAAGCTTCTAGGCTTCATGGCTTCTACTATTCCCATGCTGCCCCTTGCCAAACTCCACATGAGAAAGTTTCAGTGGTACTTGAAATCAGTTTGGTTGCAGCATGCTCTCACCCACTGGAGTTTGTTCTATTTTCTTTCTTGCCTAAAGGGGGAGCTTCTTTGGTGGATTCAGTAGATTACCCAGAATCCAGGCATGCCTTTACATCCTCCCCTACTAACTCAAGACTTGATCACTGACACCCCAGACATGGGTTGGGGGGCAGCCGTTGCATCCATGAAGGTACAAGGCCTGTGGTCTCCTTCGCAAAGGAAGGAACACCTAAACATAAAAGAGATTAGGGCTCTTCTGCTGGCTTTTCATACTTTTTTTTTTGTGCAGAACCTCTAAAACTGTTTATAGACAACACCAGAGTTCTAGGGTATGTGAACAAATGGGGGTCAAAATTGTACCTTCTTTGAAGGCTAGCTCTTTTGGCATGGGAATTGGCAACTCAGTACCAAGTCACTCTGCAGGCAGTGTACATATCTTCCAAACAAAATTTTGTGGCAGACAAACATGCCTGTTGAGCAGGTCCATGACTCAATCCCATGAATGGATGCTTCACAGGGATGTGTTTCTGGACATTCCCCACCAGTGGGTTCACCTCAAATAGATCTTTCTGCTTCCCATTTAAACAGACAACTTAAATGCCCTATCAGTCTCTTAGAAGGGGGTGTTTCCCCATGCATCGCCCCCACCCCCCATTCAGAAAGCTCTGCAGAAGATTCAACAGAACAAATCAAAAATCTTTCTGGTGACTCCCTTTTGGACAAGATAATATTGGTTCCTCCTTCTGCATTTAGCCAAGGGCACTCATTGCAAGTTTCCTGACATATTGGATCACCTCAAACAAGACAAGGAATCACTCATTCACCCTCCGTTGTCATCTCTGCAACTCACACTGTGGGTAATAAACTTCTGATTTCTTTTAGTCACCTTTTCTCTGAGGATGTGCTCAGAGCGCTGCAGGAGGCCAGGAAACCCAGTACTAGGAAGTCCTACTTATCCAAATGGGAAGAGGTTTTCCATCTGGTGTCTTTCTCGTAAACTAGACCCACTAAATGTGGACATTTCTTTGGTTCTAGGTTACTTGTGTGAACTTTTGATGGCTGGGTTGGCTTATTCTTCTGTGAATGCTCACCTTTCAGCTGTTTCTGTATGTCTGCCTCTGTCTCCACCTTTGGTCTTCAGATTGGAGGTTAAACTTTTCCTTAAAGGTGTCCTTCACATTAGACCTCTCAGGAAACCTGTTCCACCTCCCTGAGATCTTAAATTTGTTTTTGAAAAGCTTAGTGTGGCTCCTTTTGATCCTGTAGCAACAGCTACCCTGCAGTATTGTACTTGGAAGATTGTGCTTCCTACTTGCTATTACTTCAGCCAGAAGGGTGTCTGAACTACAAGCCTTGAATTGTGAATGAGTTGTTGCTTAATCAGTCCATTGACTTACCCACCTTTTTCCCCTCTCCACAGTCTTCCAGTGAGAGGATCCTACACGTTTTGGATGTGTACAGACAAGTTGGATTTTATTTGGATAAAACTAAAGCCGTCAAGAAATCTGATCAGCTTTATATCTCTTTTCATCCCAGGGCTCTGGGAAAGCCTGCTTCCAAGCAGACTATTTCTACTTTGATTTCTAAAGCAATTTCCTTTTTTTATGTTTTTCATGGTAAGAGGCTTGCTTCTCCTGTTAAGGCTCACTCTACTAGGGCTGTAGCTTCCTCTGGTGCTTTTTTCAAAGGATTGGGTACCTCCATTTTAGAAGCAGACACTTGGACTTGTGTGCATGTCTTCACTAAACATTACAAGTTGGATGGCATTTCTAGGTCCAGAGCAGGTTTTGCTAGTCATTCTCCATGGCTTTGTAGAGACCGCCTTGGCTCCTTCCTCCTCCCATTTTTCCTCATGAGCTGAGGTACACTCGCTCATGTAAAGAATACTGCAACATAGGAATAGGACATAGAATAGTTGTAAAAAATCTTACCATAACCATAGATGTCCTTCTCTTCCATGTTCTATCCCTCCCGCCTTCCCCCTGGTTCTCGTTCTTTCTTTGGGTGTGTGTTTTCCTGCTTGGTACCTTAAGCTGATGTTCTTCATGGGGCATTCAGTTCTGAGGGTGGTATGTGTGGACATCACTTTTATGGCTGATGCCTACCTTGGGCCTACGTGCAATGTCTCACGTAACTAGCAGTGGTAAAAGGCTTTTGTATACTGGTCTGACGTCAGGTTCATTTATGGCAGGGAATCCCTCATGTAATGAATACTTTACCTTAGAAGAGATGGACATCTGTGGTTATGTTAAGATTTTACACAACTATTCTTTCTAGGCTCAACATTAATTCCTGAACTTCTTTCTACTTGCTGTTTTATCCTCCACTTCAAGAAAAAATAAACAAAGCTTCTTTCTATGAACATGCAGACATTGAGCCACACTGTGCCTTTTAGACATCTTCACTCAATAAGGCGCAGGTCAAATATCTGGACCCAAAACTTCCAGTTTTCTTCTAAGTTGCCTAGAAGCAAATCCAGTAATCCCTGAAGTTCTATTTGGACTATATAAATTATAATTTTTAAGAAATTTACTTTGAGTTTATTGTTTAAATATTCCTATAGAAGAGTCACATTGGTGCTACTCCAGAACAGGTGGAAATATGTGGTATATTGATAGCAGAAGGAAGAGTTTAAGTGACTGCAAATGGAGATAAAAGCTTGGCAAAAGTATTACCTGCATCATGATGTGACATAAACTTAGTGTAAAATAATTTGATCATACTAAAGTATTGTATATAAATTTTAATTATACAAGAGCTGAACATCTTACAAAGACAGTCATTAAAGATTTAAAGGCTTTGACACTTTAATACATTTAAGACGCACTTTAAGAACTGGAAGCATGCTTCATTGCTTTTACTAAAATTTTAACGTGATTCATTTGTTTTCAATATTTTTGTTTCCTTCATATTGTTTTATTTATAAGGAAACAAATACAGTGTAACATGCTCATTTTGTTTGTAACAGTTTAAAAGTAATTAAATGTTGTATTATAAAAACTACCTTGAAATAAAACAATTCCTGGTGTTTGTAGCTGAAGATTTTTTTCCATTGTTTAGAAGTACAGAAGTGTAATTCACAAACTGTTTAACAAATGCATTTCCTGATTTCAACAGATATTATTTTCCCATATCTGACACTGTGTAACATATGAATTTGTCAGAATGACCACAGAAAACACCACAGAGCGAGTCTGTTTACAATGAAGCTGATGCTGAAAACAACCAGACTCAGCCAAAAGCCACGGAAGGAAGTAAATTTATTGTACATGTAACTGGTTAAGCACTTTCATCCTTCATGCATAGAGAATTCATCAGAACCAGTATTCAACAAACACTTGCCCATATTTAAATCCTCATACAATCACTTGCCTATTGCGTTCCATTAATTAAAGTACCTGCACTTGGTCATTATCATCAAAAATGATTACAATGTTATAGTACATCTGGTTAAAAATTTCATATAAGTGACTGATATAAAAATGTGTAAATATATAAAAGCAATACAAACAGATGTAGATAAAACATTTCAAACTGGCAGTGCCCTCCTTTGTAAAACACTCTTCCGCGATGGTGCAGCGGTGGCGTTGTTTTCTCACAGCAAGAGGATCTCCCGTTCAATTCTCGGCTTGGGTTGGGAGTGCCTTCTGTGTGGAGTCTGCATGTCCTCCCCACGGTCGAGTGGGTATTCGAAAGACATGCGTTGAATGGGAGTGCCTTAGTTGAAGGTTAGGCATCAGGCTGGCAACTCAACACCATAAAAAGCAACTGCCAATCATTAGCGGACCGGAGTTCCGCTGTGGCGACCCCTAACTGGGAAAAGCCGAAAGACAAACAACAACAACATTAAAGAAATACTTCTCCACCAGGTCTGAATGAGTGTATCACTGTCTCTAAACTGACAAAGCAACTGTTTGTATTCCAGCATATTTTTCCAATCATCCCAATGTAGGGACAGTTCAAACCCCCCCAATATCAAAAACAAATAAGAGAAAACAAATTACATACCACATAGTGCCACACTTGGGCACTGTTATCTTCCTGTTTTCTTGTGCTATAATAATTCTGGTAGATCCTGTTTTGGAATGAATTCTCTCTTGCCTATGTAAGACTGACAGGACCCACAACAAGCCAAATAAACTATTCTGGTGGTATAACAGTTAAATTTCCACTTAATTCTTAGTAGTCTCTTATAGTATGCAAGTAGAGGTATTTTAAATGTGAAGTGGGAAATTATATATGTAACTGTTGAATATCGTGATAATATTAAGGTAAGAAAGTACTCCGTCTTAGCTGTAATGTATTCAGGTGTTGTACTATAACGAGATAAAGCTAGAAAGAAACCAGCTAAAGTTAATATAATGCTCTGATCCCTTACTGAGGGTGTATTGATCATATTCTCTATTGAAATAAAAGATAACTTCCCTCATTTTTATATAGGTGAATGTCTAGATAATTGTTTATAATTTAAGATATAGACCATTTGTTCTAAGTAGCAAGACCTAAAAAGTAAGAAGTGATGAAAGCATGACAGATGGTAGTTCTTTCTTGCATTTGCAAAGTGCATTTTTTTTTCCACTAAAAACTGCTTTTGGCTAAAGAAAACCAGCCTGCAGGTGCAAGTAGTTGATTATAAGAGGTCTTGACAGTGTGTCCTGGTGACCTTTTTGTAGATATGCCCGATACAAGGTAATTCATTTTTAAAAAAATATTGGCAGGCAATTCTGTGAAAAGAAATCATAAAGTAAAAAAATGAAGTTTGAAACTTTGCTGTAGTCGAGGATTTTTCAATAAAAAGACTCAAGAAGAGAAAAAAAAAGCATAAATAATAATGGTAGGTCTTTGCATTTGAAAAGTAGCTAGCTGGGTTTGTTCATTGCCACCTGCTTTTGACTGAAGACGAGCAGTGTGCAGGTATGAGCAGTTAATTATGAGAGGTCTAGATAATGTGTTTTTAGTTGCCTTTTCTGCAGAACTATGAAATAAAATGGAATTAACTTTTAAAGAGGTATTAGCAGAAGTTCAGTGAAAATAAAAAGTTAAAGTAAGAAATGAAGTTAATAACTGTGCCAAGTGAATAGTGATACAGACGGTGCCTGCCCAGCAGCGTTATTATTTTAATGCATTGATTATAACAGTTGTAAGTTTAGTTTATTTAATGTTAGCTAGTACACCTTTTTGTAATGCTAAAAGTTAATATTCACTGAAAGCATTCATGTTTTCACATTTGGAAGGAACAAAGATATGAAATAGTTTGAGTAAGTGGGAATACAGGCTGTTGTATGTCCTTTAGCGTGCAGAATAGGTAGTATGTGGGGATGCAGCTGTCAGTTTGAAGCAGCTGTTTTTATTTGGAGAAGCAGCATTCATTTTTGGAAAGTATATATAGTTTTTTGTGTTTGCACTGGGTTAATAGGGAGTGGGTGTTTGAAAATGTATTTTGTTTTGAGTGTTCTTACTGAAGTGAAAATAGCAATGAGAAGAAACCTCTACATAGACGATCAGCATGCCATGTATGAGTTCATACATATAAGTTGGAAAATGGGAACGTATACTCAAAAGAGCTGTCATGTATACTATGTGGGAGTAATGAGTTTTTATCAGAATGGCTGCATTGCCAGTGTTAACATAGAATGTTAAATGGCCTAGTAACTGTAGACAAAAAGCAAAGGATATTTAAATATATTAAGATATGTAGGGTGCAGTAGCATGTGTGTTGCAGGGGCTACATAATTTGGATAAAAATAAGCATTTGAATTTGACAAAGGAAGGATTTCAAGGGGGCATTCAGCAGAATATCAGGGTCAGAGAAAGGAGAGCACTATTGATTGAAAGAGCGACCACAGTAGTGCTAGAGGAAGAGGAAAAAGGAGAATAATAGATTTGTGGTAGCTAGTTCATGACAGGAGGATTACACTGGCATATGTTTATATTCCACCTAAAACTACTGTCATGGAGCTTAGGAGAATTTTGGGAGAAGTAATTTTTCAGCAGAGAATATTATTTACTGGAGGGGACTTGAACATAATTCATAGTGGTGATGATGTAGCAGATGTCATAGGTAAGTACTAGGCTATCTGCCCATGGGCATTTATAAGCCTAACCACAGAGTGATGGCTTTCGCCTCCCCATTATATTAGTAACCTGGGCCTCTGTTAACAGGGCTCCTGAAGTGATCCCAGGGTAGAACTTACGATTACCCATCCACTCATCAAGATTTCTCTTGAAGAGGGTCAGAGAGGAGCTTTGTTGAATATGGATTGGGATTCTGTTCCAGAGTGAGGGGAGTCGCTGGGACAGGAATCTATCCCTCCAGCATGTCCTGTTTATTGTTGTACATAGGTTCAAGTCGCTAGAATGAGTGGTTCTGAGGGATCTCGTTTTTTTGAGGTGAAGCATGTCCATTAGTTCAGGGTTTGACATGGCCCTATAGGTCAGGCATAGGTCACCTCTGAGCAGACAGTAAGCAACTGAGAAGAGCTGGAGCTTTTTTAGTCATGCTTCATAGGATAATTGTTTAAGGCCCTTAATCCTCTTAGTGAGGTACTTCTGTGGTCTTTCTAGTTGTTGCAGGTGTCTAGTGAGGTACATCTGAAATGGGGCATTGTACTCTATTATGGGCCTAGAAGGGGAAATATAACAAGAGACGGTAGATTTCTGAAAATGTATATATAAATAACACTCTATGTAATTGGCTTGCTGACAGTGCAGTGCAGCATTAAGGAGTGGTGCACTCCTGAGTGTCATTCTTTGAATGAGACATTAAACTGAGGTACCATCTTCTTGAATCAGTGATGGCTCAGGTGGATGTAAAAGATCCCGTGACACTGTACCCCTATGCCCTGACCAAATTTCCCCTTGTGCTATAAATACCACCCTGGGTTTCCTCTTAAAAACCACTAGCCTAGTGGGACTTAACCGGTTCAACAAAGGATAAATAACAGTTTGTTATTGAATATGCAAACTCAGTAGAAGGAACTCAGAATTTACTGCAATTCAACAAGATAAAATTACTAGGCTTGATTGGATTGAAAGTTATATTTCACAAGAGCATGTGTATTAATTAAAAACATTCAGATCTGTTGATTAAGTATATCAAATCATTCACAAAAATGAGAGAAATATGCATGGTAATTGCATAAAAATGAGTTATTTGTATCTTCCTACTTATTTGTTAAAGAGAGAAATTTAATGTGTAGACAGACAGTACGATTTGAGAGCCATCATAGAAGCAAGCAGTTATTTCATAAGGGATAGCTAGTGATTGGGTTGACATGAGAAGGGACTTTATAAGCTTGGTAGGAAAAAAAAGGTGATGTGGGAAAGAAGTAATGGGAATTATTTATAGGGCTTGAAGGTTAAAGTGTTGCAAAAAAAGGGGAGTCTCGTAGGACAAGAGGAGGAGTGATTCCAGAGTGCTAAAGGAAAGAAGTGAAGTGCTGAAGGAAAGAAGTGAGTATTTGATTAATATACACGAGTTTGGAAAGGTTGCTGTTAAAGAACTGTTTACCATAACAACTCAAGTGAAAAACCTTTTACAAGTACTAGGGCAGCAAACAGTATAAAGTAGTATAGCCAAACTAGGGAGCTAATGATAAGAAAAATAATCAGAAATCCTATGAAGGTATTAGAGAGATTTCATAAATGTTATAAAAATGTGTATAAGGCAAATGAATGAGGAATTTAAGAAAAGGCATAATTGGAAATATTTGCAGAGGGTGTAGGTATGCCAAGGTTACAGAAAGATGAAGCTCAAACAGGTGTTGGGTTTTGGCCTAATGTTTGAGGTATTTACCTCACAGACACAAGGTTCAACTCTCACCTTCGGAACATGGCTAGGCTTAAAAAGGGCCCTAGAAATCATTAGCCTAGTAACTTCTGACAAACCTATGAACAGTTAATAGCTAAAATTTGAAGAGATAAAAACAGTGTGTAGTCAGTCAAAAGTCTTCAGGAAGAGATGGCATTCCTCTAAGTTTAGAAGCTGGGATGGATAAAGATTGACAAAGATCTGAAAAGCTTTGTTCAACAGAATTTTAAATAAATGAGGGAAGCACTAGTGTCTTGGAAGAAAGTGGTGGTGATATTACTGAAAGAGAGTAAAGACCCTTCAGATCCCGCTTTATATAGTCCTGTTTCACTTTTAAATGATGGTTATGAAGTGTGTCTATATTATGTAAGATCATGGGAAATATGTTTCCAAAATTGATGGACGTGGATCAGTGCAGTTCTGAGGAGGAACAACATTAACAGAACAATGATGATCCCAAAGTATCTTGAGGGAGTGCGAGAAAACACCACTGCTGCTGTTGAGTCCTGATGTCATGAAAGCATTTAATAGGGTGAGATGGGATTTTATGAGTAAGGCAGTTATATTGTTGCATTTCCTTAGAAAATAATAGGGTTAATAAGTGGGATATATAAAGTATCAGAGGCAAGAATTAATGTGGGGAGGGCCCTTCTCTGCCAGCTGTGTTTAGCAGAGGAACCAACCCTGTCCTGTTTCCCATCTGTTGTTTTCATTATATTTAGAGTAGTTAAGGGATTCACAAATTCAGGAATATAACTGGTGTGGTAATCAAGAAAAGTTATTAAAAAGGGGGCTGAAATTTCAGATATTTTATGTGTGGGGGCAAGCACCCTACACTCTTTCATGCAGGAGGCTTTGCTCCTCCACTCCTTACTTAATATGACTTGCTGCAAAGTCATAGACAATTAGCATATAAACTGAAGTTTCAAAGAAGTGAGCTTTCAACAAACAGGGTATTGTGTAAACATAGAAATTCGTAGCTTGCACAAAGCAGTTGGAATTCCTTTAGATGTGTAAGCAATAAGTATGACTTTTGTATCAGTAATACATTCAGGAACTTCCAAGATGGCTGCACACTGATCAGCAGGTTGACTTCACCTCTCCCATTGTGAAAACAAAAACAGAGACATCAGCCAGTGATATTGTAAACTTGATTAAAATTCAGTTACTGGCTAGTAAGTGCACTGCCTGAATGCCTGCAAAGAAGAAAGTAAGAGAACCCAAAAGAAAATCAACTAGAAAAGGTGATGAAAAAACATTTCAGAAGAGTCAACAAAAAAGCAATTCAAGCTCCTACTTGCAAGACATGGCTTCCAGTGATCTAGAGGAAAACGAGTCAGATGTGCTCAAAACTGATTAAAATAAATGAAACACAGAAGGACTATATCAACAAACATGGAAGAAGCTTTAAACATATTCAGATGAGCTGATAAAACTGAAAAAAATCAGAGGTCAAAATGAAGAAAGGCTGGTTGAGTATGAGACTATTCAAGAAGAGGTGTTTCAAAAAAAATGATAGAATTTGAGCAGAGTGTATACTACAGAAACTAGAAGGAAAAGACTGTTTTATTAAGGCACAAATAATAAACTGGGCTGGTATTCTTCGGCAGGAACGGTTAACTGAAAAGGCACACTATGTATATTCTCCATATCTGACCATGAGAAAGCAGCCAAGACCTTTATTAGTAAAGATGCAAACCAACTAGCAGAGCAAGTTGAGGTTGACAAAACTGTAGCAAGAGGGCAAAGTACTAAAAGTTGGAGACAATAGAGTATTTGTGAAAATGATTATTCACTGTATACTGGGCAGAAGAGAAACCATTTTATTCCAGTAATCAGGGAATGTCGAGAGTCAGGTGTGAGATTCAAACTGCTATATTCAGCTGTCTACAGAATATTTTTTCCTCAAGGGTCAGTTGTCTTTTGATGTAAAACAGGCTAAGGAGGAAATGCAAAAGTTTGTGCAACAAAAAAATGAGCAATTAAACAAAAGGAGTCTGTTTCTCATTCTTCTGATAATAATAAAGCACATGGAGAAATTTTGCCAGTGAAACTCTTTCCACTATTCCAAAGGAAATTGCATGAGAGATGGAGTAGCACATGAGTTGACCAAAATAATTGGGAGCACTGTGGAATGGAACTGGAATCTAGAGTTTGGTGATATAGATGAAAAGGAAGAAGACCAGCAACATGAAAATTAGTGAATAAATGTGAGACTGCAAAGCATCAGTTACATTTATTAAGTATGGCTTTATAAGAATAAGTGGAGAGAATGGACTTTTGTTGACTTCATTAAAATTGTGAGGAACTTGTTGCGTTCATGCAGGTACATGAATAAACAAGTCTTTTTGGGCTCTGTTCAAGCAGCTTTATTGTATACAGGCTTACTGACTGTAACTTAAGTAACATATACAAACTAACAACTGCAAACATGCATGCTCACTCTCTAGCTGCTTCTACAAAATGGCACTAGGGTTTGCACGTGTTTGTAATTTATACATGCACGCACAACCTCACATGCTTCTTAAAGACATAGCACACACACGTTCCACTCTGATCTGCATCCTCCCTCTTTGAGAAATACATCATGCAATTTGTCATGAGATTATTTGACATGCAGAAATCACAGGTAAACTGTAGACATGCATTATACAATATTAACTACACACATACCCACGCATATATAATACATTCAAGTCCATGTTGCTGCATATTTTACACTAGGCTTAGAAACTCATCCATATTGTGTGACATAAAACTGGGAGTTAGAGTTAGCAACTGGGACAGTCTCTCTGCAAAATGGCTGACCAGTGGAATGTTTGAATCACTTTCTGGAACAGAATCAGACTTTTGAAAACCTTCTGGTCTAATGTCGGACTCATTCTTTGACTTAGAGTTTGCATCACAGATGCAATGTTGTGACTGCAATGATGTTGATTCTGATACAGGAAGATGATGTCTGCGACTCTTCCTGTACTCCACACCTTTGGAGTCTACCAAATAGAATTTCAGCTCAGCACAGATGACTGTAATCTGTCCTATTCAATCAAAACCTTTTGTTGTCTGGATTCATACCGTCTCTTCTTCCCTCAACGGACGAAGTAATCTGCTTGATGTGTTGTAACTAGATTTCTCTATTACACTTCTTAAACGATTGAGCCTTGATGGTTTTATTGTTCTTAGGTTTAGGCTGCAACAAACTTGATGAAATAGATAGCGTAGTTCTAGTTTGTCTGGAAAGTAGTTTTTGAGCAGGTGAGCCAAGAATATTGTCACAGGGTTCTGAGATTAAGCAAATTCAAGAATACATCGGTATTGTCATACTTTGACTTTTCAAGTAATTGTACTCTGTACTGCGTTCAGCTAGACCATTGGATTGAAAATATTCAGGACTACTAGTGACATGTACGAAGTCCCATTCTTTTGCAAATTTCTGAAACTAGCTAGTGAATTGAGTACCATTGTCAGAAAAAAGTGTGTGTGGACTACCATGAACTGAGAAATGACATTTCAACTTAGTAGTAACAGCTGTTGAGGTTGTTTGGTAGTAGATCAGTCTCAAACCAATTTGAATAAGAGCCTACCAAAACCAAGTAGTGTTGATTGTTCCACTCAAAGATATCAGTTGCTACAGTGGAGTAGTTCAGGAATTGGACTTAGCTGAAGCAGTTCTCTTTGCAAATGCGGTCTAGTACTATTGCATACTGAACAAGAAGAAAGAACTCTGTCAATGTCTTTTGATAATGATGGCCAAAATACTAATTCTCTTGCTCTTTTCTTAGTGGATTATGAATCTAGGTGACCATGATGCAAAATCTGAATATACTCTTGTTTTAACGAACCAGGAACAACAATTTTAGGACCTTTGAAAAGAATACCATCTTCCATCAACAATTCATGTCTGTAAAATACGCTTGCACCTCAGGTGATGCACTAAATTGCTTTGATGGCCATCTAACATGAATGTAGTGATTTAAGCTTTTGTAAAATTGGATCAGTCTTAGTGTGATCTCTTAACTCAAGTCTACTGGTGAAAAGATTACGCAATGACTTTGTCAAAGTCAAAAGTCTCAGCATCAAGCAGTTCTGTTGTACTTCTAGATGATCTACATTAAGGTATCAGCCAGATAGAGCATTTTGAATTTGTACTTTTGCAATTTGAGCATCATTCTTTGTAATCTTGCTGAGGCAGAATGCATAGGCTTCTTTAGAATAGTAACTAGAGGTTGATTATCAGTTTCAATCTGAATAGCTTGATCCTAAGTATAATCATGAAACTTGGAACATGCAAACACCATCGCCAAAAGCTCTTTCTCAATTTGAGCATACTGCATCTCAGTTTGAGTCAGTTTCCTAGATGCATAGGCTACTGGTCTACCCTTTTGAAGAATAACTGCACCAAGACCAAATTTTGAAGCATCACAGGAAAGAACAACTGGTTTATTCATATCGTGGTATCTTAATTTAGGTGTGGTGGCAATTTTCTGCTTAAGGTCATCAAATGCTTCCTGATGATGTTCCAACCATGGCCATGCACCATTTTTGTGTTAGCGCTCTCAAAGGTGCTGTCATTTCACTAAAATCTGGTATAAATTTGCCTAAATAGTTGATTATGCCCAGAAAATGCTGTAAACCTTGTACATTGTCTGGTGTTGACATCTCTAAAATAACTGCTTGCTTGGTCGAGTCAGGTCTCAAGCCTGTACTTGTAAACAAATTACCTACGTATGTAACTTCTGGAAGTCTGAATTTGCACTTCAGAGGGTTGAATTTTAAGTTCACTTCCCGTGCTCTGTCTAGAACTTTCTTGAGGTTTCTGTCATGCTCTGCTTTACCATTGCCTCCAACTAATAGATTGTCTACTATTATGGCACAAGCATAACCCGAAAAAAAATTGTTCCATTGCACACTGGAAGACCTCACTTGCAGAATTTTTTCTAAATGGCATCCTTAGGAACCTGTATCTGCCAAACGGAGTACCAAAAGTAATAAAAAATGAGGATTTGCGGTGAAGCATCACATGCCAAGAATGAACTCTGTCCATCCAAAACAGAAAATACAGGGGCATTTGGTATTAGAGCTGGAAATTCAACTGTGCACATTGGATGTTATGACCTTTTTAATGCTTTGTTCAAATCTCTTGGATAAATGCATATTCTGATTTAATCTGTGCCTTTTTTTATGAGCGACTACCATGGATGACACCCATAGTCAGTTGTTTCTGTGACTGGACAAATCACACCTTGCTGCACCATTTCATCCATCTGAGCTTTAACTTTATCTTGCATAGCTATAGGAACTCTTGCTCGAGTACTGTAGCGATTCCTGGATCTAACTTCATGGAATACACAACTGGAAGTTTGCCCAATTTGTCATCGAAAACATCAGCATAGTCTGAGAAAGTGGCTTTGGAAAAATTGCGACTCTGAACTGCACTCACAGGATTAACTTCTTTAGCAAAAGAAAGCAGATTCATTCTTAAATTATCTTTGAGACCAAGTAGATTGCAATGGATGTCAGACTATGTAGAATAATGAGTTGCAACAGTTCTCGGCCAAATAACATGAAAATATTACTGAACCTTCAGTTTGAATTTCTTCACCTCCATAAGCAACAAGTCTCGCACTGCTGGTTACGTTGAGTTGCTCATTAATTCTCACTCTTGCAAATGCATCTGCTGTTATAACACTACAATTTGACCCAGCGTCTACTTTAAGCTCTGTGGATTTTCCATTAATCCAGACCATACAAAACACTTCACTCATTGTTAATAAGTTTACTGCATCAACGCATGCTCCAAGCACTGATGCACCCTCTTTTAGGTTCATGATTTACACCACAATTGCAACAGTTAACAGTAAAGCTAGATTTGGGTTTTGCTGACTCGTGTTTGTTACACTGAGCTGAGGGTGGAGCTTGCTCTTTTTCTGGAACTTGCTAGAAAACCTTGTGGCATCTTTGGAAGCCCTTTAGCTGCCACGTGCTTAGGGCTGTTCTTGTTTGTCATGTGTTGAATACTGTCTGCATTTGCTCTGGAGCTCACTGAAACCATGCTTTTGTCACTTGCAAGCATACTCATATGTGTTTCTGTTGCCTCAAATCTCCATTGGTTTGCTCAGTGTTAAATTACTGTCACGAAGCAAAATCTTTCTTATAGCATCACTATTAATACCACATACAAGACTGTCCTTTATCAGCTCATCTTTTAGATCACCAAACAAACACGTTTTAGCTCTGTTTCTCAAGTCAGTTATATAAGCTGCAAATGTTTCCACTGGTTTCTGGCTCTTGTGTAAAACAAATGCCTCTCTAACATAACATTTGTCTGGGGATTGCACATTTCTCTAAACTTGAGCTTCAAATACTCTGGGTCTTCCCTTGATTCAGCTTGTACAACAATATGGTGGTCTGCATCTTCTCCTTCGTACACTGCTGGTGCATATACAAATGAACGCTCTCTTTCTATGGCCTCAAATCCTGCTAGGTTTAGCAAAATGGATGCTCTGGTACATGAATCTCTGTCTGCATAAGCTGCTTGTATGAAGATATTGTAATCTTGTTCAAATATTCTCCAGTTCTCTGCAATATTTTGATCAAACACAAGTGGTTGGGAGTTTTGAAATCTGTCTGCCATATTAACACATACCAGCAAAGGATCTTGTAACTATGCATGAATACAAACACGAACACATGTGTATAAGTAACTGGCATACATAGTACTAGCCCAATGCCTTTGTGCTCTGAACTTTTATTTCTTTCTTTCTTTCATTGAGCTTATTGAAATTATGCGAATGAATGAATTCATAATACTTTCGAATAACTGGACTTTGCAAATAAACTTCTTAGGCTTCTTGATGGTTTACTATAATTTGTGAAATAACTTTTGGGATTTCTCGATACTTTACTGTATTTTGGGAAATTGTTTTTCAGACTGTTTGATGCTTTACGGAACTTTGCAGAATAATTTCTTAGGCTTTTCAATATTTTACAAAATCCATTATTGGTAAAGGCAGAAATGCTAGTCATTTATCACTCACTACACTTTTGGCATTGGTAAAGGCAAAAATAAGTAATTATTTGGAATTTTATCGATAAAGGCAGAAATGCTAGAGTCATGTGCCATCAATTTTTAAAGTCATCACTTTACAAAACATTCGAGAACTTTATGATGTGACTGAGTAATTCACGAGCACTGTAATACTCTTGCAATCTTTTGTAAGGAACACATTTTATCAATGCAAGAAACGTATCAAGCAACTGAACAATGCGAACAAATCGAACATTTGTTGCCCAAAACTCTAGCTTTCAAAGCAGTTGCACTTTGCGAATAACTGCATACATCACATTGAAATGTTACCAAAATGAAGATACCTTGCCAGGCAACTCTTTACAGTACAAGAAGCACTCTGTAATGGCAGCACTTTGCAAATAGACACACCCAGTACAAGAACTTTTCTTCAAAATAACTGTACTGTGACTGGATTGCATGAACTAGTTGCACTTTGCATGTAACAATCTCTTTGAAATATATGTACAGTAATAAGCACACACTGTAACTACTTTTATACACTCTGAGATGCTTCAAATAACTTTAATCATGCCTTTGATGCAATATGAAGTCCAAACACATACTTGCTTTATTTTTGACTAATGTGCTCTTTTCCACTCTTATTATATTCATTTTGCTCATTTAAGCCCTTTTTACGCTCAATGGTACTCTTCTAGTGCTTGTTTTACTCTAAACATGCCCAATTCTGCCTTAAACACACTTGTTTTAATTTAAACATGCTAATTTTTTTGCTTTACTGTTGATCGTTTCATCAAGTACTTCTATCTTAAACATTTTCTTTAGTTAACAAAATTTTTCATATTTCCACTTGCCTGACAATACAGTTTGTGCCCTTGTAATGCCTCTTTTTGCTTTCTTTTGCATCGAGTAAACAATTCGTATAATTTTTCATTACCTTCGATTCTTTCTGGTTACATTTGTACTCTCTTTCTCTTGGTTTTACCTTGTTGTTGACATCTCATGGCCCCACATATTCTTCTGTCTTGCATCCTGGTTCTGACACCACATCGCTTTTGTGTTGGTACATGAATAAACGAGTCTTCACGGGTTCTTTTCAAGCAGCTTTATTCTATACAAAGACATCATTATAGAGGCTTACTGACTATAACTTAAGTAACTTGTATACACACTAACAACTGCGATTGTACATGCTCACTCCCTGGCTGTTTCTACAAAATGGCACTAGGGATTGCACGTGTCTGCAATTTATATGTGCACACAGCCTTGTGTACTTAAAGATGTAGCACACACACGTTATACTCTGATCTACAGAACTGAAAAGCATTTGCCTCACTTCATGTCATTTAATGTTTGAAAGGACTGTTGAGGGGAAGAGGAAGGAAAAAAGTAAATGTAAGTAAGGCTAGTTTTTTTTTTTTCTTAACAGTATTTCTATGAAACATTTCACAATAAAACTGCATATTTTATAGTGAAATATTTTTAGTTGTAAGTTATTAGAGTAAGCTGATGGCTTTTTTCTTCTCTCTCTCTCTGTTCTGTTTTACTCTTAAGAAATGTAGTCATTACAGTGCAAAAAGAGAAGGAAAGCTAGACAGAAAACCATGTTTTAAGTTAATAGGCTGTAATCTTGTGTTGTTGACTTAAAGGATGGAGTAAAACTACACAGACTGTAATAGAGCTTGTATGTTTTCTTTTATTTTTACATATGTGAGTTTATGGATTAACACCCTTGGCTTAATCTAATACATTTTCAGGGGAAATAAGTAACTATGAGAACACCGAATATAATGAAAAGTTATTCTTTAGCAATAAATGTTTCAGCTTGTCTATCAGGCTGCAAAAAGGACTACATTCTTCATGGAGGCAAGTTGATAATAAGATGGTAAAAGTTAATGATTTCTGAAAGTATACAAGTAGTTTTCACATCTGGGGATGGGAAATAAATATAAAAAAGAACAGACACCAATTAGTGTAAGTAGAAGACACAGCAATAACATGCATCTTAGCATTGATAACTTTAATTTCAGGTTAATTAGGGCCTGATTTAGCAGTTGTCTGGCAAAAATATTGCTTTTAAGATTAAGTTTCATTATCTGAATATGTATATAGTTATTTGTCTGTATTAATTTAACAGATTATGAAGGTGTTCTGGGGTGTCTTTTTTTGAGGGTTTTTATTAAAAAAATAAAAAAAAAAAAAAGTCTTGTAAAATGTGATGTATGTTCCAATGTTGATGATAATAAAGGGTTAACCTGCCAGACATTAATAGGTGCATGCATCACAAAAACTGGAAATAGATATTGAAAAAGCTGCCATGTGTAATACGTGGGAATAATGACTTCTTACCATAATGGTGACACTTTCTATATTATCTTGGAATGTGAATGGCCTCACAGGTATAGACAAAAAGAAAAGGATACTTAATTATAGTAATAAATGCAGAGTGTATATAGCAATGCTGCAGGATACACATTTGGAAAGAAATGAGCATGTGAATTTGAAGTAAAATAATAGTTGTGTCTTTCGGCTTATCCCGGTTAGGGGTCGCCACAGTGGAACTCCGGTCCACTAATGTTTGGTAGTGGATTTTTTACGTGCCGAGTTACCAGCCCTGACGCACAACCTTCAATGAAGGTACGCCCATTCACGCATGCCTCCACACAGAAGACTCTCTAGTACGTATATTAATTGCTAGAGGTGCTCCAGTAGTGCTAGAAGAGGATAAAAAAAGATAATAGCAGGTCTGTAGTGCCAATTGGCAACTGGCAAGGAATGAGTATTATGCTAGTAGGCATTTGTATTCCACCTAAAACTACTATTTTGGAGCATAAAAAATTGGGAGAAATAGTCTGCTTTCATTAAGGAATATTACTTATAGATAGGGACTGGAATTTAAATCGCAACAATAAGGATGTATCTGAGGGGCCTAGAAGGTAAAATATAATAAATTAGGATAGATTTCCGAAGAAATTTATGAAGAACTTTGGTAAGAAAATCATGAATTCAGTAACAGGAACTCTTGGAGAATTTGCATGGTACAGTAACTGGGCATGACTTTACAGAATTTGTATTTCACAGAAGCATGTGCATTTAATTGAGATCTTTGCACAGACAACAACTATTTCAGGTCATGTGTCAATAATTATTAATGTAAAAATGCAGGGTAATGAAGTAAAAATGAGACCTCATTATTCTATTAATGTTATCAAATGTTTGCCTCCCTTCCATAAAACCACATTGGTCCATATCTATCAGTTTTGGCAGTCCGTTGCCATTGTTTTAGCCATTACAGACAAATGTTTTATAATCATGGTTTAAATTGAAATGGACCTATATAATGCTGGATCTGATGGGTCTTTATTGTTTTTAGTTATTACAACCACAGCAGCTTTTTTCAAAGATATTGGTGCCTCGCACCCTTTTAAAATACTGTTAAGTAAAAACTTCAAGATGTTCATCGTGTTTCACTGTTGCAGTCATTACTCTTGGGGTTATCCTGCTGGCAGGCTACCCGCAGTCGGCTTGAATTCCAAAGTCCTGGTCCGGCGTCTGTTGCTGTCACCTCTTCCCTGATGTCAGTGCACCAGGGGTATAAAAGATGCAGCTGACGCCATTTTCTTCAGTCTTTCTTGCTGCACAGTGCCCGAAGCAAAAGCAGTTCGCAAGTGCCGGTCGGCCGACTCCTGAGATTTAACGAATTTCAGATCCGAAGTCTTCAATAAAGCTAAGTACTCCATTGGGGGAAACTTTTTTCTTGCTCCAGACCGATGTCAGAAAAAGTTAACAATTGTATTTCTTGTGGGAAGCAAATACCTCATAAGGATTTTCATTCTTACTGTATTCCTTGCCTAGGCCCTGACCACGACATTGCTAGCTGTTGGTTTTGTGTTAGATTTAACTAACTCACTATTAAGCATCAGTACGATTTTGCCTTTCATTACTTTGGCTGAAGGTTTAATTATATAATGCCATCAGAACAACCCATGACTGGAGTTCATAAAAAGCGCAAGGAAAAGGAAAAAGACAGGCATCCGAGATCTAAAACCGACGAGGCCTCCGCTAGGCCAGTCACCGGTTCGCCGGTTCTCAGTGAGGCGCTTTCACAGCCCCTGACACCCGCTACCTCAGAGCCACAGGCTGCTTCCGACTCCCACGTGGAGACAACTAGGCCTCTGGATACTCAAGGTATTGGACACTCAGAAACTATTCCCTTAGATGGATCCGGAGCTGCTGAGCAGGCATCAGCTTCTGACAGTGTTTTCAGACCTACACGGTTATATGTCAAGCCAACCTCAACTTCCAAGGCAAAGACTAAAATTGCCTTAAAGACAAAGAAACAAGTACAGCATTCTCCTCGACAGACTTCCATGCTTAAGAAACAGATGCTTAAAATGGCCGAAGACCAAATTACTTTGATCAGGGGTTCCCATCCCCCTCCTGATAAGATGCCTGGGCAAGACACTGAATATGATTCTTCTGATCAGGTTTCCATTTCCTCTGACTTTTCTTCAGAACAGGGATACTCTCTTCCTCCTTATGAGGATTCTGATGCTGAAGAATCTATTCCTTCAGCCTCTCCTCCTGAGGATTATTCTTTTGGGGAAACCCTGCATACCATGAGGGAGCATTTTCACTGGGAGAGCCAAGATTACTCAGAATCTAAGAAAAGGCTCAGAGACTTTCTTTTACTGCCTCAGCACAGACCTCTTGCTCTTCCACCTGTTCTAGCCAGACAGGTACTACAGGGTCCCAGATTCTCATAAAGTTCTATATAAAAACCCTGCTGCTGACCCAGAAAACTATATCTCAGGGTCCCAAAGGAAGGGGTCAAGGCATCCACTGCAAAAAACCCTGTCCCCTCTGGTAGGGATTCTAGAGCACTGGACAGATGGGGGAAAAAAGTTTACACCTCTGCTACCTTGGCTGTAAGGGCTTTAAATTGTCAGTTTCATACGCTTAAATATCAGCAATACTTAATGTCACTACTAAAACAGAAAATGTTGACAAGTTCTGAATGTTCTGAAAATAAGGAAATGCGGGATTTATTGCATGCAGCTGAACAAGTGGGAAAGCATACTTTGCAATGTGGTTTTGATTCACTGGAGGCCTCTTGCAGGGCTGCTGTTACAGGCTCTGTCATTAGAAGGCATGCTTGGTTAAAGGAACAGAATCTGCCTGATCATGTTAAAGCAAAATTATTGGATGCTCCATTACAGCTTGATACTTTGTTTGGTGTTAAGGCAGAAGAGGTGTTAAAGAAAATGGGGGATAAAGTGAAATGTATGCAGACAGTAAAGGATTTCTTACAGGTACAGCCACCCAGATTTAGCAAGAACTGGCCTTCGAAGAATTGGTCCTTTCCAGTGTCAGACAGACCACAAAGAGGCAGACCCCAGTCCCAATGCTCATACAGGCCTAAACAATGGGGTGCTTCTACCTCCAAAAGCGGAGAAGACAAATCACAGCCATATAGGAAACAGTCCCAGTGACTTTCCTCTGCCAATGCCAAGCACTTATCTTTTGGCAGCACCCTTAGGGGGAAAGCTGGCACTTTTTTCACAAAATTGGCACATGATCACCCAGGACAAATGGGTCTTCAGTATAGTTTCTCAGGGCTACAGGTTCTACTTTCACACCCTTCCAAAGACAAAAGGTATGCCAGACCTGCCACACAGTCAATGGACAGAGGCGCAAAAGCAAGTTTCATCCCTCATGGACACGAGGGCTATTCAGTGAGCACCACAGCAAGAGCCGGGACAAGGATTTTACTCAAGACTTTTCTTGGTACCCAGAAAGGACAAAGCCTGGAGACCAATACTGGACCTGTCTATTCTAAACACTTTTCTGGACGTTTCAGAATTCAAAATGTTGAATCTGCAGCAGCTTCTGCCCATGCTGGGCAAGAAGGCTTGGCTGGTAACTTTGGACCTCAAAGAGGCATACCTGCATGTCCAAATCAGACAATCCTGCAGAAGATACCTCAGATTTATTGCTGGCTCAATGCACTACCAATTCTCTGCACTTCCCTTTGGCTTATCTACTGCGCCCAGGGTCTTCACAAAATGCCTGGCACCAGTAATTGCATTTTGCAGACAGAGGAATTCAAATATATCCCTACTTGGATGACTGCCTTATTCAAGCAGAGAACAAAGACATTCTACTGAAGCATCTGGCGTTTGTAAAAAGATTACTAATTTGCCTAGGGTACACAGTAAACGTAAAGAAATCAAAACTAGTACCCTCTCAAGAGATAATATTCCTGGGTGCAAGCTTAAATACAACTGCCCAGATGGCTTATCTCACGCCAGGCAAACAAAGGCAACTGACTTCTTACTTCAAAAAGATGGCAACAAAGACCCAGTTATCTGCATGAAAAATTCTGCAGGCTTTGGGCTTCATGGCATCTTGCATTCTGCTAATTCTATATGCAAGACTGCATATGAGGAAGTTACAGTGGTATCTAAAAAGTGTTTGGACTCAACATTACCACAGCCTGGAAACATTAATTACCCTTATTCCCTGCCTACAACAGGAGTTTTGATGGTGGGCACAGGCCTGTCATCACAACAAGAGACAGCCATTCACTTTACCCACAGCTAGGCATACACTAACAACAGATGCATCAGATTATGCCTGGGGGGCCCACATGGCAGGAAAATGTATTCAGGGCACATGGCTGGCAAGCCAAATGCATCTTCATATCAATCAAAAAGAGATGCTAGCTGTACAGAATGCCCTGACAGCCTTCAAGGATCTACTCCATCCAGGACAACTGCTGATAAAGACTGACAATACTACAGTCATGTGGTACATAAACAAGCAAGGAGGCACACATTCCTACCCCCTCTGCAGACAAGCTATGACTTTGTGGAACACAGCATTGACTTATCAAGTGCACCTGCAAGCACAATTCCTGCCAGGAAAGACAAATACTCTGGCAGACGAACTAAGCAGAAACCTCATGGACCATCATGAGTGGAAACTAGATCCACAAGTCTTCAGCATGATAACAAGGAAATGGGGATGCCCAGACATAGATCTATTTGCCTCCTCTCACAACTGCCAAATACAGAGATTTTGCACAAGGACTTATCACAAACAAGCATGGAAAGTGGATGCTCTATCATTCAGCTGGAAATCCCTTACAGTAAATGCCTTTCCTCCACTGCCTCTCCTCCCCAAGGTACTCTTAAAGGACAGGCAAGAGAAGCCAAAAATGATACTGATTGCCCCAGACTGGTATCCAATCCTAAAGAGCTTGTCTCAAGGCCCAGCCTGGATGTTACCTTAAATTCCTCATCTACTGACCCAACAAAACAATCAGATCCTGCACAGCCAACTCAGAACCCTAAATCTGGCTGCATGGCGGATAATATAACCACTCAGAACACACCTCTCTCTAAAGCAGTTATGGATGTTATTTTGGAGGTCAGGAGGCCCAGCACCAGAAAATCTTATGGAGAAAAATAGAAGAGATTCTGTGCTTGGAACCAGACACAAGGAATTGACATGCTTGTACCAAATATTCCTCAGATTTTACAATACCTAACTGAGATGCTGGACAAAGGCCTATCCTTCTTATCAATTAAGATCCATGCTTCTGCCATTTCAGCTCATTACAGTACGGGCCCACCTATTTTTTCACATCCACTGCTAAGGCAGTACCTCAGAGGGGCCAAAAACATAAGACCTCCAAGGAGAGCACCAGTACCTACATGGGACCTCAACTTTGTCTTGGAAAAGCTAACACTGCCTCCTTTTGAGCCAGCCAATACATTCGAGATAAAATTCTTATCATGGAAAACAGCTCTGCTCCTAGCAATAACTTCAGCAAGAAGAGTCTGTGTTACAGGTATTAATGGCTGTGGAACCTTTTATTATCTTCCATCCGGACAGGGTTTCTCTAAGGACAAACCCAACAGTTATGCCTAAGGTAGTGTCAGCAAGAAGTCTCAGAGTTACAAGCATTAATGACTGTGGAACCTTTTATTATCTTCCATCCGGACAGGGTTTCTCTAAGGACAAACCCAACATTTATGCCTAAGGTAGTGTCCAGTGTGGCTCTTAACTAAACCATTCATTTGCCTACCTTTTATCCAAACCCACAGAATAAAGGGGAGAGACTTCTGCATTCTTTGGACATACACAGACAGCTACACTTCTACTTGGACAAAACAAAAGCTTTCAGAAAGACTGCGCAACTTTTAGTGGCATATGCTGCAGGATCACAGGGAAAGGCTATTTCAGAGCAGACTATTTCTACATGGATAGGCCACTGCATTCGTTTCTGCTATTCACAACATGGCAAATCAGTGCCTAAGGGCATTAGGCCACATTCAACCAGAGCAGCAGCCACTTCAGCAGCCTTCCTCAGAGGAGCACCAACCAAGGATATTTTGGAGGCTGCAACTTGGACTTCAGTGCACACTTTTACAAAGCGCTACCACTTACCTCTTTACTCTAAATCCAGAGCAGGCTTTGCCACTGCAGTTCTGCAGGGCCTCATAGCCGCTCCTAATTCTATTTAGACCCAGCCACCCAACCTCAGCTTTGGGATTCAACCCAAGAGTAATGACTACAACAGTGAAACACGATGAACATAGTACAGTTGTGTACCTATCATAAATGTAGATGTTCGAGTGTATTCACTGTTGCAGTCCAGGTTACCCTCCCACCATCCCCTTTCATTGCTGGGACTTATCTGTACTTCTCTATTCTATACAACCTGTGCGGTGTATTTGCTTGTAGATGGAAGGTAATATTTATGTTTGTGCATGCTTTTTTATAAGCAGAATTTTTAGCCTACCCTTTCGGGGGCACCTGACATCTGGGGCAAGAAAAACTGAAGAAAATGGTGTCAGCTGCATCTTTTATACCCCTGGCGCACTGACGTCAGGGAAGAGGCGACAGCAACTGACGCCGGACCAGGACTTTGGAATTCAGGCCTACTGCGGGTAGCCTGCCAGCAGGATAACCCAAGAGTAATGACTGCAACAGTGAATACACTCGAACATCTACATTTATGGTAGGTACACAACTGTACTATCTTTATCGCTTTCTTCCCTCTTAGCTTCCAAACTCCCACCAGAGTACCACTTATTCCTGGAGAATTCCCTGCAGAGTGGTTCTACATCTCCACTTTTATTTTCTCCTGCTATCTTAACTTTTGTTGAGCCTCATCTACCACCTTTGCATGTCCAAGTCTTCCATTTGTGCTTTTTCTTGATTTCTCTCACTACTGTGCTTTATACAAATGTTCATAAAATTTCCGAAATAACTCTTAATACCTCTACAGGATCTGTGGTTATTTTTCTTGTTATAGGCACCCTACATTTAGCAACAACACTTTGTACTGTCTGTTGCCTAAGTTGTGCCAAAGTTTTTTTGCTCTGGAGTCAGTATAAAAAAACAGTTAACAGCAATCTTTCTAAACTTGTACATCTCTAGGTACTCCCTTATTTTGTCTTTAGCACTTCACATCTTGTTCTGAGAGATTCCTCTTAATCTACAGTAGTTTCTTTGTCCCCCGTCTAAATTCTTATTTCTCAACCATATCGCTTTTTTTATTTTCCTCTGTTTTTAAACACCATTTCATTTTATTCTACTCACTATCTGTAACTTCTGCAGTACTTTGTATTCCCAAATAACTCCAGAATAATTTCCAGTACCTATTTCTTAAATTCCCCTCTTTTTAAAAGGTACGTGGGGGAAGTGTCAGTGTCTAATTTTTCCTTCATTACCTTGCATTTTTGTCTTTGTAATTGTAAGTGCATGATTTGAATTCATTGCTGGATGCATGTTAAAGCTCTCAATTAAATGCACATGTTCCTGTGAAATACAATTTCTAATTTTTCTCACTCAGTTGTACCCTGGAGAATAATATGTAAATTCTCTCTCTGAGTTCCTTCAATTGAACTCATGTCTTCCATGTAAAATTTCATAAATTTCTTCAAAAATCTACCTTCCTTTGTCATATTTTCCCTTCTGGGCCCCCCTAGACACATCTTCACTGCTGCAAATCAAATTCTAGTCCCCTCCTACAAGTAATATTTCCTGCTGAAAGCTAATTATTTCTTCCAGAGTTTTCTTAAGCTCCATTATAGCAGTTTTAGGTGTAATGTAAATACATGCCAATGTAATCCTCCTTCCTTGCCACTAGCCCCTTAGTACTACAAATCTACCATTATTATTTTTATCATCTTCTGTCATTATTGGAGCTTCTCTTGCAATTAATACATGTACTCCTCTTTTCCTTTGTCTCAGGTATACCACTGAATAACCGTCCTGAAAACCTTTATCAAATTCACATGTTCATTTCTTTCCAAATGTATTTCATGTGGCATAGCTATTTGCACTCTACATTTTTTAATGTTTGTTATTTATTGGGTTGTCTTTGTTTACTGGGGAAAGTCCAACTGGGTAATACCCATTTTCAGCAGTGGCCCGGGGAGAAAAGCTCCATTTGCTTACATTGTATTATACCAAGTTTCAGTCAAACACAGAGTAGTTACATCACAAACAGTAGGTACTTTTATACATATACATTCTAAGATTTTACAGAGATGGAAGTTACTAAAGAGAAAGCACACATATATAAAAATTGTTTTGTCATTTAAGTAAGAGGTTAAGAATATTATGTTTGAGAGTATATGGATAGTATTGTACTTTGAAAAAGTTTTAACCTGTGATGAGCATGTACAGGGCCAGGATTGGTTAAGATGTTTAAACAGTGGTTTAAAACTACTGAGTTTGTCAGTGTTTTATTTGCATGGGGAATACTATGGCACAGTGGTAGCGTTGTCGCCTCCCAGCAAGATGTTCTCTGGTTCAATTCTCGGCTGGGGTACCCTCTGTGCGGAGTCTGTATGTCCTCCCCACATTTGTGAGGATTTCCTCTGGGTACTCATGTTTCCTCCCACTTTACAAAGACATGCGTCTGGAGCATTGCTCCCTGGGCCTCCGCTGAAAATTGGCTTTGTTCCAAGTCAGACTTTCCCGGTAAACAAATGTTAAATAAATAACAATACTATTCCAGAGTTTAGCAATGCGTTGGGAGTATAGCGAGTCTCGTGCAACATTATTTGACTTATTTCTAAGTAATAAGAATCTGTTACTAGAACAGAGGTCCCTTGCTGGACAGTAGGCTAATAAGATTTGTAGTGCAGGGCATTTTTATGGATGATGAATGAGTTTGTGTTCTGTAGTTGTGAATGTTAGACAGTTGTGCAGTTTAAGCCAGTTTAATTGCTTTCAGACAGTGGTGGGACTGGTGGCAAATTTAGCTATTTTATTGCAGCAGGAGACACGTTTCTTTCTTTGAGTATTGTTTATGTTAGGATTGGAGCGGCATATAAGTGAGTCGGCAGTAAGAAGGTGGTGGCTAGAGTTTTCTTCAGCATCTGTAAGGAATCCATTGATCTTATAAAGAGAGCCTAGTTTCTGGTGTGTAGATTTAATGGTGTGTAACGTATGGTGGTCATATTTAAGATTGTCATCTATTATAATGCCTAAAGGTTTATTGTGAGTTAGTTTCAATGACATTATTATTTGCTGACTTTCTGGTAAAAGATTGCTTTTAATTTTGTCAACTTTAGAGGTGAAAAGCATTAAGTTTTCTTGGGGTTGAGTAAGAGGTTTGATTCTTGAACCAGGTTTCTACAGAGGAGAAAGATTTTTGAGTACTGTCTTGGAGCTTATTTATTGTTGAGGCTGCACATATTACTATTGAGTAATTTGCATACTGAGCTAAACTAGCATGATGACTAGAGGTGTGGAGGTTATTAATAAATGTATTAAATAGTAGAAGCCCCAGGATGGAGCCATGAGGGGTACCTGTAGTTATTGATTGAAAGGATGAGTAGGTTTGTTGCCTTCCAGATAGGTAACTAAGGAACCACAACAAGGATTATTGTGAAAGTCCTACTGAGGAGGGTCTAACGAGCAGCTGCTGATGCAAGACCGTATAAAATGTCTTTGACAAGTGTAAGAACATGGGCATAAGCAGACCATCGTTTCTGTGCCTATTATATTGGTGAAATGTAGTAGAGCAGCAGTGGTGTTGCACTGGGGCCTAAAGCCATGTTGCGTTTCTGAGAGCAGGTTATTTGAGGTTGTGTATTGTATCAACTGCATATGGATCCATTTTATTTTGAAGAGGGGGGAGAGAATCACTATCAGCCTGTATTTATTAAGCTCTGTAGATTTGCTGCCTTTGTACAGTGGTATGATGCAGGATTCTTTCCACAGTGATGGGACTTATCTTTCTGCTATAAACCTATTAAGTAGTCTGGGCATGGAAAGGCTATGACTTCTACATCCATTTTTAGGTAGTCTGATGGTCCTTGAAGTAGTTTTTAGTTTAAGGAGCAACTTTCTTATGAGTGAGGTAGGTACTGGACAAAAATTGAAGCGCTGTGGGTGGTTTTGATTGGACACGGGTAGACTAGGGGGGGGCAGATGTGTCAAGTGTCTATGAGAGAGAAGTTTTCTTGTATAACATAGAAATTAAGCTGGGGGGGATAGAGTCTGTCATATCATCTGTTTTTGGAGAGGGACTAGTGATCTTCCCAGGGTAGAGTAATTTATTTAGTGATGACCAAAAACGTTTTGAGTTATTTATATGTTTGTCTTATAGGTTGGTATAGTATGTTTGCTTGGAGTTTTGCAAGGTTTCTAAGATGTCAAAATTGCTGGAGAACATTTTGAATTCTGTATTTATGCCAGTTCACTGCTCTTTCTTTTTTGGAATGTAGTAATATAGTATATTTAATGCACATAGTAATGTATAGTAATATAGTTCACTACTCATTTTTGTATACATCTGTGAAACCATTTTCATCTAAAGATAATATAGAAAATATCATTATGTTAAAAAGTTATTGCAACCTTTTGTGTGTAACAGCTTTAAGTATCTAGTCCCAGATTTTGTGTTACATGCATACACTAATGTTTGGCAGGTTGATCTTTTATACAGTTGTTTCTTTTCATATCCATTTCAGCCTATGTCACATCTTACAAAACTTTTTGTTTTATTGAAAACCCTCAAACAAAAAAACAAATACACTCCTATAACCTAATAACTTAATACTGACATACAAAACTATGTGCCTCTTCAAATACTGAAGTTTTACCCTCCAAATAGGAACAATTGTCCCAAACTCACAGCCACACTAGACTTAGGTTAGCCTAAACATAAGGTCATCCATGCTAAGATGCATGGTTAGAGCCTGTGCTTATACTAGCTGCTGTCCGATTTGGTCTACACTTGAATGCTTTTAGAAAACACCATTACTAGCCATGGAAAGAAGTATTCTGTTTTTATTGCTCTTCATCAGGTTGTCTCCATGAGAGAACAATGAGAACCAGATACAGAGTTGCTTCTACACGTATTTAATTATTTGCAAAGGGAAAGCTTTGTTATATTCATGATTCTTTTTTACTTATTTACTTGGTCTTAAAATGTACTAGATCAAGGTAAGGGCCTTAATCCAGCCATTCCCCTATGCAAGAATGAGAAAAAACATATTTTTTTTCTTGTATCCTGCTCTTTGACCAGAATTTTCTTTTTACTTTACAATGCCTGCATTTCTTAAATATGAACAAGGAGAAAGAGAGGAAACTTTACTTCATAGCATGCAGATTACATCATGCATTATAAAAATACAACTGTTCAGAACAAAATTTTGTTTTACTTGGTTAACTCCGTCCCTCCTGTTTCCCTCTCCTAAGTGTTCTTCCAACCATTAATGACATGATATAGGACATATGCTTTTGAGTCGAAAAAGTCCAATATTTCTAGGTTTCCTTGTTCTGTCATGTTTCACAAATATAATTAATGTTTTGTAATCCCGCATTTATTTGTCAATTTCAGAGTTGCTGGTTTTATTTTTGTTGATCTCTACCTCCCAAATCCAGTCTTTGCTTCATTTCCAATGTACTCTAGGTTCTTCTAGTCATCTGTTTTGCTTGTTTCTGCCTCTCGAGCATTTTTCATTGAAACATTGGAAAAGGTTTACTGGCACAGTCTCTGTAGACTTTATTACCACAAGAACAAGAGGCAAAATCTTTCTTTCTTAATTTACTTTTTGTTGGACAAACTTTGGTATTTCCCCTTTAACATGTTCTGCATCAAAAAATGCTTTTGTTCCCCCAGGAAAGAATATTCTGAAAATAGCTGTGTGCAGCAGTTTAAATGTTGTGCCTGCTTCTTGATATTCCCTGATTAGTGGAATACATGTACTCCTCTTCTGCCTGGTGTACAGTGAGTAATCATTTTCCACAAACACTCTTCTCTCACCCACTTTTAGTACTTCTACAACAGTTTTGTCAGAATCAACTCCTTCTGCTGGTAGGATTGCATCTTTACTATTACTGGTCTAGGCTGGTTACTCATGGCTAGGTTTGGAGCATACACGCAATGTGCTCTTTCAGTTAACTCCTGCCATAGAATACTAGTCCAGTTGTTTATTTGTGCTTTAAATAGTCTGTTTCTTCCAACTTCTCTGGTACTGCAGAAAATCTCAGGTTTTTTCCCTACATGCTCTGTCCTCTAATTCTGTTGTTTTTTGAAACATCTCCTCTTGAGCAGTCTTGTATTCAGCCAGACTTTTCTTCATTTCAACTTCTGATTTTTGCAGTTTTATCACCACGTCTGTATATCTGTTTAAAGCTTCTTCCATTTTTTCCAGCCTTTTGTTATTTGAGTTGGTTTACTCCAACAGTGTTTTGTTTATTTTAATCAGCTCTGAGTACATTTGACTTATTTTTTCCTCTAGGTTACTGGAAGTCACGTCTTACACCAAAGCTGGAGCTTGCACTGCTTTTTGCTGAACAGCTGCAGAATTCTTCTCAGACAAGTGTTTTTCCTCACCTTTTGTGATTGATTTTTTTTTTCGGATTCTCTGAATTTCTTTTTCGCTGGCATCCAGGCAGTGCACTTACTAGCTAGTTACTGAAATTTACCCCAAAAATATGTTTATTGGGTCCCTCTTCTGAGTTTCTGTTTAAACTCTGGTAGAGCTGAAATTAAGCTGTTACTCAAAGTACAGGTGTCCTGGAAGTCCACTCATGTCACGGTTTTGAGCTTGGAGTGATACAGTATAGTTTGATTGCTTTTATATAAGGTCATTTTGTTTACTGCACATACAATGGGCTGTTACATAACTCATCATTTTTTGATGGATGGCACAGTGGTACAGCAGTTAACATTGCTACTTCACAGCAAGAGGTTCTCCAGTTCAATTCTCAGCTGTGGTGCCTTCTGTGTGGAGTCTGCATATCCTTCCTACGTTCGTGTGGGTTTCCTCTGGGTACTCCGGTTTTCTCCCACATTCCAAAGACAAACATCTGGAGCGTTTCTCCCTGGGCTTCTGCTGAAAATAAGCTGTGTCCTAGTTGGACTTTCCCGGTAAACAAATCTTAAGTAAATAAAAGAATAAGTAGCATTTTTAAATACAAGTGTGCATTTATTTCTATCAGAGATGCTTTCATGGTAAAATAAATAATTAAAAGACAGTATTATACCTCAGTTGTTGACATAATCAATCGGCTAATAAAATATAATTCCTTTGCTATTACTTACATTATGTACTAACTGATTTCATAATTAAGTAGCTATGCAGATACCAGTAAATACTGCATCATCAAATATACATAAAATTAACATTAACATACTATTTGTTTAATGTGCAACTTTTATTTTTCTTTTGGACGTTATCTGGGAGTCGCAACAAATTATATATTTTGTTAGCTTAAACAAAAATAACTGTTGTTGATTGACATATTTTACTATTACAAATGGGAGGCTCAGACCACTGTTCAGAATTTCTTCTTCTGAGATGCAAAGTATAAAATCTTTAATTGATTATCAGCTAATTGCCCAACTAGCAGCATTTCACAGCTCCAAATGGACTGCTTTCACATTGAAAAGGTCAACAATGACAAAAGAGCTTGCTAGCAAGTACAATTTACAGATTAAACTGTAATATAGAAAACCCTGATTCAGAACTATTGATAATTTGCATGTTGATCACTTAATATAACCATTGATGGAGGAGCTACAGCACTCCTCCTAAATCCAGCTATGGTCTTTAGTCACACACACCGCAATGGGGAAGCATAGACTCTTAAATAGAAGTGCGCAGTGGTGTCAGATACAGTGATATCTATTATGTCTATGAAATTTAACTACAGCAGCAGAAGTTTCCCGTCAGCATTTTCTTCCCCAGCCAGGTTCAACAGCAGATGTTGGGGGCTAAAGTTTGTAAAATTATTTTGAGACAACAGGCATCACATAGGTTCCCTTCAGACATAGTGAAGGAAAAAAAGAACCTCCTGATGGTAAGGACCGTAGTGGCCACTTGTGTTTCTGGAATGTCTGACTGTTCTGTCTTCCTACTACAAGCATGACTGGCATGGGTTTGACAATAAGCTCTGACAGTTGACTTGCTTGGCATGTGGGGTCACTAGCGAACAGTTTCCATATCTTAAAATGGATCAGTTTCACTTCAGTTTGCAGATCTGGTTACATTCGCCACATATGCCAGTTTCCAGTCAGCACCACAGGGGAGACTGCCATCTATCCAGAAAAAGATGCCCTAGATGTACATCTGAGGTCATAGTAGCAGAAGTAGAAAATTGGACCCAAATGTTGAGGCTAGGGTCTGGGATCCTAGGGATATTCAGAAGCTGAAAGAGATTGTGCAGGTGGAAATGCTGATGTTAGCAATTGATGATACACAACAAGCTAATAGAATATCATCAGATTCATCATTTATTTTGGGAGGTCTCAGTAGATAACCATATGTGTCAGCTTCAGTCTGGGGAGCCTGGGAGTCTCAAAATGATGCCTGTTCAAACTCAAGAACATCTACGTTTGTAGATTTTGGATAGTAGAGGAGATGGTGCCAAGCAAAGGAATACTTAAATGTCCTTCTATTCTCCTGTTGCAGTGTTCATAAACTTTGGGTTAGCCTCCGCCTAGCGACCCAAACGTCTGGCCAGTATACAAAAGCTTTAGTCACTGCAAGGTATGTGGGATGTCTGACATTGGCCGTAAGGTATGTGGGCCATAAAAGTGATGTCTGCACATACCGTCCTCAGAACTTCTCTGCTGCCTGTCTAACATTAGCTCATCCTGCCATTGGATCCTGTGATTTAAAGTTAAGTATACCCCATTGGGGCCTTTTTCTTGGTCACTGCATGCCTGCCCAGGTTCATGTCATGCTGAACAGGAAAATGTAGGTTTGGACATCAGATCCCTCATAAGGACACCATGACCTGTCTATTCTGCCTAAGGGCCCAACCACAACCATAAGGCCTGCGTGATTTGTCAAGCCTTCATCACAAAGAATCTTCGTAGCTGTCTGCACACCCTTAATATCTGTTTAGAGAACCAACGACTCAAACGTCTTACTCTTGTAATGGAAGGGACGTCCAGCCATACCGCCAAGCCACCAAAAAAGAAAGTTACCAGGCCTGAGACTACTGCTGCACCTCTTCCACCTGACATTCCCCTGTGGCCGAGGTACACCTGGAAGAATGTATGGAACCAGATAACTCTGGTAAAGTGGGTATCTTTCCAGAGGCTGCAAAACCAAGGTCTGAAAGCATATCCATTGAGGTAATGCAGACATCAGGTGCTGAAAACAAGGGGGAACCTCTGCTCATTGCTGACATCCAGACCAGTTTTTTCCCTGCTAGTGAGGCTTCTGAACCCAGGCCCTCCTTAGGACCTATGCCCTTTAGGCCTGTTTCTTCTTTAAAAAAGAAACAGAAAACCAAACATGTGACTTTACCTCCTGAGAGCTTGCCTGATTGGCAAGCTTTCTCTCCGTGTTTGTTCAATGCCTTTATGGCCCTTAGGCTTTCCATGGCTGCTTCTCCTCTGGCTGCCCCTTTTATCAGCCCTAGACTGTTTATCCTCTTACAGTAGAGGCTGAAGACTCTTCAGATTTATGTTCTGAGGATTCTCTGTCTTGTGCTTCACAAATGGCTTCCCCTGTAGGATGTACCTCCCCAGAGGAGGATTCTGCTGAGGGGATTCCCTTGGTGAGGACCTTACCTTTGGAGAAACAGCCTCTTGGATGAGAGTTTTTTTTTCATATGGGACTCCACAGAAACATCTGAAGTCCAAAAGAGGTGGTATGAACTCCTACAAATGGATACCCCTTTATCTTCTGCCATTCCACCAGTCCTACCAGCCTTCTTAGATGCCTTTTCTGCAGCTTCTAAAAATCCTGAATCCCAACCCTTGCTCCTAGAAGGCTCAACAGGTTTTATAAGGTCCCAGAAGGGGCAAAATTTGTAATAAAATGCCCTGCTGCAGATCCTGGTAACATTTCTGTCTCTGCAGACAAACCCTCCAGACTGCTACCCTCTACCTCTACCCTTCCTTCTGGATAAGGACAGCAAAACTATGGAGAAACTTGACAAGAAGATGTACACACCTGCCAGACACCCATGTCTGAGTACTCTTTGACTCAGGCTTCAAAGCTCTTGGATGACCACCCTGATTCAGCGGCAAAGTTGCAAATCTCTAATCAGATCTCCTTGTCCTCACAAGTGACAAGACACTCAATCAAATGCAGTTACGATGCTGCAGAGGCCTCCACCAGATCTGCAGCCTCTGCCTCAATACTTAGGAGGTACTCTTGGTTGAGAATCCAACTGCTTCCTGACAATATCTGGGCTAAACTTCTAGATGCCCCCTTGGACAATACCGCCTTATTTGGGGACCAAGTGGCAGAACTTTTCAAAACCCTTCAACAGAATTGGAAAGAACTACAGGACTTGAAACATGTGTGTCACCATTTCCGAAATTCCACAGGAAATTACCCTACTAAGACTCAGTTTATTAGAAAACCTTGTGCTTCTCCTCCCGCTAGGGGCAAAAAGAGTTCCAGAATGCAGAAGCCACCTTCCAGGCATGCCCAGACACCAACCCAAAAACCTCCATTTCAGGACAAGTCAGGTAGTCTGTAACTACCTGCCTCCTCCCCGGACCCTGTACCCCTTTCACAGAGACACTCTCACTGTCTCCCCTTTCTGGAAAAGCATAACCTTAGACAAGCGGGTCTTGTCAGTCATAGTAAAAGGTTACTTCAATACTTGGACTATTCCTCCACTCTTGAGGCATCCCTCAGCCACCAAAGGACCAGCTGCCCTTGTCCAACCAGTCTTGAACAGCCTCCTCTCTCAAGGGGCTGTCCAACCAGTCCCTGTGTCAGAAAAGGGAAGGGGCTTTTACTCAAGACTTTTCCTGGTCCCAAGAAAGGATGGCCCATGGAGACCCATCCTGGATCTCTCGCATCTCATCCCTTTTCTTCAAGTACCCACCTTCCCCATGCTCAGGCTTCAGACTCTATTTCCACTGCTAATGCCTTAGGCATTTTGACCACCTTGGATGTCAAAGATGCCTACCTGCATATCCCCATTCGGCCCAAATGCAGGAAGTGTTTATGCTTCTCTGTGGGTTCTTCACATTTTCAATCCTCTGCTTTATCCTTTGGACTATCTACTGCTCCAAGAGTTTTCACCAAGTGTCTGGCTCCAGTGGTAGCCTATTGCAAGGTCCTAGGGATACAAATTTTCCTATACCTGGATGACGACCTGATCCAGGCAGACTGTTACATTACCATCTCCACACAGTTATTTCTGTTCTACAGACTCTGGGTTTTATTATCAACTTCCCCAAATCCAGCCTAAACCCCTCCCAGAGCCAAGTATTCCTGGGGTGCAAAATCAGGCCAGACATATTATGATGGCATTCCTCCCACCCCAAATGGTGGATAGCCTGAAGGAATACCTGTTGTCTGTCATCCTCATCCCCTGCAATGACAGCAGGAGAATACCTCAGACTCCTAGGGCATATGGCTTCTACAATCCCCATGTTGCCACTGGCAAGACTGCACATGAGGAAATGTCAGTGGTACCTGAGGTCCATATGTACCCAACACCCCCACCCCTTGGACCACACCATTCCCTTCTTACCATGCCTAAGGAAGGAGATCCTTTGGTGAGTAGAACAAGTCTCTCTGAACCCAGGACTTCCCTTACAACCCCTAACTCCAGTCCAGGAATTAAAAATTGTACACACATGCTTCAGACTTGGGTTGGGAAGCAGCTGTGGGCAGCTTGAAGGTGCAAGGCACATGGAAAGGCCCCCTCAAGAGGGAGCACATCATCATTAGAGATGAGGGCTCTCATCTTTGCTATGAGGGCCTTCCAACATATTCTGAAGCAAGGACCCCTGAAGTTGTTCACGGACAACACTACTGTTCTTTGGTATGTGAACAAACAAGCGGGGCCAAGATCATACTTGCTGTGCAGACTTGCACTCCAGGCCTGAGAACTGGTGGTTCAGTATAGTCGTTCTGCAGACTGTCTATATCCCCCTCAGCTCAGAACACTCAGGCAGACATCTTGAGTAGGTCCACATCACAATCCCATGAGTGAATGCTACACAGGGATGTGTTTCTGGATATAGTCCACAGGTAGGGGTGCACCACAAATAGACTTGTTTGCCTTCCCACTGAACAGACAAATTCCACAGTTTTGTACCAGGGCACCCAACCCCCTAGTGAGGGCGATGGATGCCTTCTCTATCTCATGGAAGGGAATATTTCTGTACGCATCCTCCCCCCTTCCCACTCTTACAGAAAGTCCGAAAATTCAGCAGGGCTAACCAAAAAGCTTGCTGGTGACTCTCTGTTGGCCAAGACAGCACTGGTTCCCCCTCCTTCTGCATTTGGCCAGGGGCAATCATCGCAAGTTACCTCAGAGTGGACCTACTCACACAAGATAAGGGATCCGTAATCCTTCCCCACTTGGAATCTCTGAAGCTAACCATGTGTGTGATAGTTTTGATCCATTTCAGATACCTTTACTTTGACAACATGCTAAATGTCTTGCAGGAGGTCAGGAAACCCAATACTAGAAGATCCTATCTGTCCAAATGGAAAAGGTTCTCCATTTGGTGTCTAAAAGACAGCAAAACCCGTTTCAAGGAGATGTCCCCTTGGTGCTGTCTTATCTGTATGAATTGTTACAGGCAGGGTTGACATATTCCTTTGTTAAAGCCCACCTTGCTGCTATTTCTGCTTCTCTGCCTCTTGACCCTCCACTTGCTTCTAGACTTCAAGTGAAGTTATTCCTGAAAGGAGTTCTACACCTCAGGTTCCCAGGAGGCCAGTTCTACCACCCTGGGTCCTGAACTACATGTTAGAGAAGATCACCATTGCCCCATTTGAGCCAACAGTTACAGCCTCTCTAAAGTACTGCAGTTTGAAAACTGTTCTTTTGGTGCATCTGACATCGGCCAGGAGAGTGTCAGAGCTCCAGGCCCTCGTGATCACCCCACCCTTTTAATCTTCCACAGGGATAGGGTAACATTGCGAACTAAACCGTCCTTTATCCCTAAGGTGGTCAGTGAGTTGTCCCTGAACCAATGTATCCACCTCCCTACCTTTTTTCCAAGTCCCCAGATTGAAGGTGCGAGAGTCCTGCATTCCCTTGATCTTCACAGACAGCTAAGATTCTACCTTGACAAGGCCAAATCCCTTAGGAGATCAGAGCAATTGTTTGTATCCTTTCACCTTAGGGCTCTGAGAAAAGCTGTGACAAAGTAGACATGTTTCTACTTGGATTTCCAAAGCCATCTCCTTTTGTTATACTTACCATGGTAAACACCTGGACTCTTAACATAAAAATCGTATTCCACTAGGGCCATGGCCTCCTCTGTAGCATTTTTCCACGGGCTAGACACTGCCACTATTTTAGAAGCAGCTTGCCCATACCTTCACCAAACACTGCAACCTGGACCACATCTCTAGATCCAGAGCAGGTTTTGCTAGGCCAATCTTGCATGGATTTTTGGAAAATAGTTCCAAACCACCCTCTTTTTCTTCCCTTTGAGCTATTGCACTCACCCAAAGGTTATGCATACTGCACTCACCCAAAGGTTATGCGTACTGCACTTACCCAAAGGTTATGAGTACTGCAACATGAGAATAGAAGGGCATAGAATAGTTGTGTAAAATCTTACCATAACCATAGATGTCCTTCTCTTCCATGTTGGAGTATTCTATCCCACCCTCCTACTCCCTGGAAAAAAGGGGGGGAGCTTTGCTGGACGATTCAGGACTTATGCAGCTATCCTGGGTCCAACTGGGGCATTCATTTCTGAGGAAGGTACGTGCAGATGTCATTTTTATGGCCCCACGCACCCTACAGCCAATGTCAGATGTCCCAAGTACCTTTCAGTGACTAAAGCTTTTGTATACTGGCTGGACGTTCAGGTCGCTAGGCGGAGGCTAATCCCAAAGGTTATGAATACTGCAACATAGAAGAGAAAGACATCTGTAGTTATTGCAAATTTTACACAACTATTCTTTTCCTGTAGAATATAGTAATCTGCTCCAAAGGGAGCAATGCAAATAGCTATGGGATGGCTTGGGAGGAAGAGAGACTTGGAGGTCCCTACCTCCCTCTCTCAGTGTGGAATATTCTGATTTGTTTGCCTAGGTATGGCACACAATTCCACAAATACTGTTTCTTTGGTTAACATTGTGTCTTTGAATTGTTTTGTGTGCCCGCAGGGCTTCATAGGATATGCCCTGAAATTGCCTTTTTTGGAAGAGTTGGAGAGGGCTGCAGGAAGTTTGTGATGCTGCACTTTATGGTTCATTGAGCCTAACTAAATATCTGTTTTTGATCAGGTTAATGCAGAGTAGGTGAACAGACATAGGGGATAGGAGGATATTACATGTGTTATTGCTGGTGCTGAAAAAGGCACATACCAGGCAATGGAAATCAGATCACCCTCCAAAAATATCCAAGGTTATTAAGGCAGTCAGTCATTTTAGAAACATGGATATTGCAGCAGCTGGCACTAGTGACAGGCCTGCAGTTTTAGATAAGTAGAGGACATGGACCTTGCCCTGTGGCTGTTTTGCCCATGCAGTTGTTGGCTGAAGGTGTCTACACAGTGGCTGAAGGTGTCTGCACAGTGGAAGTATTCTGTACTGCACATGCTCTGTGAGATGACTAGTGCTGTATATCACATTAGTTGTCATTTAACGTAGTGTGTGATCTGTGGTTATGAATGAAGAATGCAGCTGGTGTTTTTTTTTAATTTAGATCAAGGGAGATGTTCGTTATACTGTAACAAAAAAAATAGTAGTAGTACAGTCCTTTAGTTTCAGACCACAAACTGTTGAGTTCTCTACTGGCATTTTATGGGGATTTAAGGCCCACTATCCCTGCTGTATATTTTTCAATAGTTACCCAACATGTATCAGATGTTTTCAAAGCTCATATATGAGCAGTTTCCACAACCCACCTGATACTTAGATTTTGTTGTGTTTTCTTAAGCTGTTGCAGTGGTTTTGTCAGGCAGGGGCAACGTATCTATCACTGTCCTATTAAGCCACAGGCTAAAATGTGTATGTGAGGAGAAAGCATTTGATCCACCAGTGCTTTGATGCTTCCACCTTGTCTTTTGTTCTCCCAAGAGGCATTAGAAGATCGAGGGAAGAAACCTGTAAAATTTGAGAATTTCTCCACAAAGGGAAGGATTAAGCGAAAGATTTTTTCCTACTTTTTTTTTGGGGGGGGGGGGGGGTCTGCTTTCTGTGCAGAGTAACATTTTCATTTGACTGTGAGTGAGAGGATTTTATCATAGTCCACTCCAGGTGATCCTTCATTTGTGGAGTTCTTTGGGATTGGCAAATGCGGGAATCATGTTTGGACAGTAAGCACTTTCAAGTGTTAGTATTTGCCTCTAACCCAAGTGATCAGGTTATAACTGTATATTTTAGTCTTTCTTGGGTGTATGAATCATAAGGTTTAAACTAAACACACACACCAGTCTCCAGTATTTGGTCTTCAGTTTATAAAAAACATCAAGTAAAGTATAACACTGAAACCAAGCTACCAAATCAAAGAGGGAAAAATGTTATAAATCTCAGTTAAACACTTTGGTGTCTCAAAACAGTAAAACTTCATAAGGACTGAGTATTACAACATAACAATTTGCTTGTTTACCATGTTAAGGTATGACTTCACAGGGATCCATTTCAGACACAGCCTGACAGCACTGTCTGGTAAAGTAACTTGCTCAGAGTTGCACAGTAGACTTATAGGTACTCAATAAACAGAAAAAATAGAACATGAGTAAAATCCACCATCACACAGACCCAAATAGCAGTGTATCGTAATGTCACTCATAAAAACTTAAGGAATGTAAGTAAAAATGAAAACAATAGTTCTATATTGACATGCATTAAATACTAGATTGTTAAAATGAATTGAATTAATTTTTCCTCACAGTCTTGGTCTCAACACACTGGTGCCTGTCAACCATCAGTCCAGCATGGCTGTCCTAAGAGTGTCGAAAGATAGTCTTCACTGTGACCTGTGATCAGTTAAGAGTCTTGGCTTTTTGACAGCGTAACATGGAGGATGGCCATGCTCATCTTGGAAAGGAGGGAGGGAGCAAGTCCTGGCTGTTTTTTAACCTCCACTTCCAGACATGATCCCCACCAGAGGACAGGTACAGGGTCATATGGGAGGCAACCGATGCAGGGATGACATGGGCATGGTCACATGGCCAAGCAGTGGATGGTATCCCTTGATAGCCTCATGTATAAGAGTATGTTGCAAACTACAGGAGTGGCATACATGGCCCCCATTATGACGATGCCCGTGTCACCACCCAAGTGGAGGAGTTAGGGCTATTAATCCAAACTTTTCTAATGGCTTTTATGCCAGAGAAAGCAGCATACTTCTAGAAGTTTGCTTGAGAATGACCATCCCCCTGGTTGACTCTTGACAGAGAGAGATAAGGGAGAAACAAAACTTCAGCCAAAGGGAACAAATGGGCTCTTGTTCAATGGAAGGAGACTTGATGGTTTGCAGGCAGAACAGAAGAAAGCAAAAAGAAATCCACAGCTGGCCATAGCACAAACACAGGTTTAATAAAAAAACTCAAAACTCTACTGCCTCGGCTTACAGTTTTCCAGGAGTAATACAAAACACACAAGTTTACGAAGACTTTATATAACGCCATTCATCAATTAATTATTCAATTATATAGTAATTGTTTCCAATTAATCTCTAAATTTAAGCTTACAGGTACCATAGTATATTGAACTTTAAAATATAAACAATTCTTTACAAAGAATACCCCTGTAGAAGTGGTTCCCTCTGCCAAACTTCTCCGTATTAATATTGACGAATTCCTTAGGTTCGACATACATATTCAACAAAATATTATGAAAACCCACCAAAAACTAGGTATGCTATATAGGAATAATCGCTTTCTCTCTAACTCTACGAGGAACACACTGGCCACTACTTACCTTCTTCCCTCATTATTATACGGAGCCCCTCTCCTAACCAACTTGTCATGCTGTATCACCTCCAAGCTAGAAAACTGCTGCAACAAAATCACTAAATTTGCCTACAACAGCAAAAATTCCACCCATCATTGCCTTACCCTACAATCTCTAAATTGGCTAGAACTCCCAAGCTACCTAAACTACCTAGAACTCCCAAGCTACCTAAACTACCTGCAGCTCACCACTGCACACAGACTTATATTTCATCCTACTAACTGTCCTGCTCTAGCTAACATCCTTCCCACCCTACATCCCCGATAGAAGTCTCAGATCTGAATATCAAAACCTTATTGCTATCAACAAACCTAAAAGTCCTGCTGGCCAACTTCTCCTCTCTTTCACTATTGGCAAGGCATGGAACTCTCTCCCTTCCTCTCTGAGAGCAATAGCAAACTCTGAAAGTTTCAAAACTCAGCTTTTCAAACATCTGTCCACTAAATGGAAATGTACCTGCCTTCAGCCCACCTAAAAACTATCTAGGAACATGCCGCTAGGTGCTTCTTCACTACTCCTAGGGTCTTATTCTTTTTAAAACTCCCACTGCTATTCTACTAAGAGTGTATCCTAGCACTCAAAAAGTCCTAGAGCTATTTATCCCTTAAATCCATTGTGTAAATATTGTAAATAGCATCATAGTTTAAATGAGTGCATACAAAGTGTCTTCCTACTTTCTTTTCTATGTGCACATATAGTACATTTCCCCAATAATTCTGTAAGAGTAGCTTCATAATTGTTTAACCTTTAAGATAAACTGTAATGAATTTTGTTTGACTATTTGTAACAATGAATGCTGACCCACAGTGGTGGTGCTGAGGTAGCATTGTCGCCTCACAGTAAGACGCTGTCTGGTTCGATTCTCAGCTAGAGAGTCTTCTGCGTGGAGACATGCATGAATGGGCATACCTTCATTGAAGGTTGTGCGTCAGGCCTGGCAAGCCGGTACGTAAAAATCAACTGCCAGTCATTAGCGGACCGGAGTTCTGCTGTGGCGACCCTAACCGGAAAAAGCCGAAAGACACAAACAAACAAATTTGTAACAATGAATGTTCATGTCGTGTAAACTGTTCTTCCACAATGTATCTTTTATACTTTTGTTAGTTTTGTAATTTGTATTTTCGAAGCTTTTCTCCCCGGGCCTCTGCTGAATACGGGTCCTCTGAGCCAAGTGGACTTCCCCGGTAATCAAACTGGAAATAAATAAATAACTAAGAAGTTTGTCCTTAATATCACATATTTCACCAATTTACATAAAAACTTGCTCTAAAACAGAAGCTTTTAACAAAGACTGATCAGCATTATGAACTGTTTTGTAATGTATTACAACATTACTTTCTATGTTACCATTCTTTACATCTCTTATATGTTCCTGCATTCTTACTTTAAATTTTCTTTTGCTTTCTCCTATATAAAATAAATTACAAGGGCAGCTGAGAGCATATATTATCCCTTCACTGTTGCATGAAAAGCTACCACCAGGAGAAAACATAATACCATTTATTTTCATAAAATTTGTAACACAGAAACATATAGAGCAAGTGCCCCTCATGGCAGGAATTATGTGCAGTGTCTCATTAGGCATAGAGAAATAGCTAGAAACCAAAAAATCTTTCAAACTCTTTCCTTTTTTGTAGGAAATACAAGGACTAGTTGCTATTATTCTCTCCAATTCCATGTCCTGAAGGAAATATTTCCAACAGTCAGCTATTATACACTGAAACTAAATATATCTGATTTTTGCAAGATTCAGTTATTATTCCTTTCTTCGTGTGACATTTTGACACTGATTTAACCCCAGTCTAAATGCTACAACTCTTTGTAAAGATTTCTTAACTACATTGTATTTATAACCCCTGTTAATAAACATGTAAAAAGTCTACCTGCACTCTTAGAAAATCCCACCAATCACTACAAATTCTGTGCATTCGAAGAAACTCCCCATAGGGTGGGGCTTCCAGCAAATGTTGGGGATGAAAACTAGCTCCATGCAAAAAATGGAAATTATCTGCAAATTTCCTATGTACTGATATCTTAATGCCCCCACCATTAACACCCTCTAGATTACTCCTGGAAAGCTGTAAGCAGAGGCTCTAGAGTTTTGAGTTTGTTTATTAAACCTGCGTTTGTGCTGTGGCCAGTTGTGGATTTCTTTTTGCTGCTGTTCTTCAAGTTGTTACATACTAGAACAAAAGAAAGCACCTAGAAAAGAAAACGGATCTGCCATTGAGATCGCTATAGCCCATTTGTTCCTCCCCAGGGGAGAGTTGTCTTCAACCCCTACTCATTCACACAGTATGCTTTTGAGACCATTATCAAGGCATCCATCAAGGCTTTTTTTTTGTTATACCCTACCCAAATGTCCTCATACCGCACATGTTGTATGCTGTGGACTCGGTGTAATTGTCCATGCTTAGATGTGAGTCGACCAAAGCTTTACCCCCACCCCCCTTACAGATAGCATGCATGCATGCATTACCTTGATTTCTACCAGTAGTTTAACCACAAAAGTGTGTCCTGCCACGTATTCCACTCCAGTCATCCCACCTGGGATGGGTAAGTTGACACAAGCCACTCACCTCCTTAGTAATGCCCGACTCCTCCAGCTTGCAAGCTGCAAATTGAGTGCTGGATATCTGGGTCATAGCTAGGACTTCATCACTGCATGTTATGAGGCTGGAACAGCCTTAGCACACTTTTAATGGACGTGTTCATTCAGTCTTGGAGAAAGCCCAGGAGTGTGATGACTTGCATCCAATTTTTTTTCCTAGAATACTGTCAAATCACCTCCCTCCTCTTTGCCCATTTCGATAATGTTCAAAACATAAAATATTAAAATATTTTTGACAGCTTCATGTGTTCTTGTATAAGGTGTTGTAGGCATTTTTAGTCTGAATGGTATATGGGTTTTCATATGTGAGCCGTGACCGTCTGACTTCTGACCTGCCAAGCAGAACACAGCACTTGAATTGCAGTTAAAAATGTTCTTTAAAATTCAGAATTCTATCTTAATGTGGTAACTAAATGTAAATAATTTCATGAATAAGTCTGTAAGGATGGCAAGAAGGATGAAGCCCTGGCTGTAGCCCAGGCAACCTGGGGGAGGTGCCCATGCATAGGGCTAGTGCTGCTCATCATGGGCGGGACATCCTGCTGATGTCAAGACCTTTGCATAAGTGAGGGGGCCTGGCAGGGCTGACACCCATTACAGCACCTTCCCTGGAGCATGATGGACAATGCACAGTGATGGGGAGTTATAGCAGAAAAACTCCCTGCTTATCAGTATGACACTGCATCAGATCCCTCAATCTTTTCACCAGAACCAAACTTTTATTTTATTCATTTTTATTTGTTTACCAGAGTAGTGCACTGATCTCAGTGGACCATTTGCAGGCACTGCCCAGGTGAATCGGATCACGCAAGAGATGGTGAATAGGATCACGTAAGAGGTGAACAAAACATATTTAGAGATACAAGGATATGCTAAAAAGCAAATATAAATGCTATTTGCATATTCAAGAATATGCTACAACGTTTAGTTCCAACATGGTTTGTAGGTAGTGTGGGAGTGGAATTGGTGGTTTGGTAAACTCTGCAGATAAGGAGAGGACCTTGGGTATAACCTGATGGTCATCTGTGGGGAGGAAAATTAATTTTCATGAATAAACATGAAGTAGGTGTAGAATCCATGTAGAAAAGTTCAAGTGGAATCTGATGGAATTCCTGGTTCGTCAGGTTGTGTTTTGTTATCCAAGAGTCCTTTGAAGTCATTAGATTTTATTTTTTTGTTCATGAGCACAGTGATGTCACCTAAACACTTAATAAAAAACATATCTCCTTAAAAATTATCCAGTTATTCTTGATAGTTGCATTAATCTATGAGGCATTAACAATGAAGGGGATTGCAAAGGCTGCATTAAAATCATTTACTTTTTATGTATTGAAGTGAAAAATATGTTACTACCTAGCTCATGTGGTTACTTGGTATGTCTTAGTGACAGCTTCAGCTGTAATATCATACTGAAAATGAATGTCATAGCCATTTCTTCAGCCATTTCTTCTCTTTTCTTCCCTTTTGCCCACCAACCATTGATCCTGCCCAATGGTACATGGGACCTTTGTACCCTGGCAGTGAGGATCATCCTCAGATCTGTCAGGGCAGGAGCTTGTACTGGGGTGTGGGGTTGTCATCCAGGCAGCCATTAGAGAAGCTGGTGCGTTTGCCAGCATGCTAGCAATGTAAGCGTTAGTAATAAGGCCTCAACCACTCCTCTGGCAGTGACATGCACGCCTTAATTAATGCAGGGATTGCCAAAAGGTTTACTGAGACAGCTGTGAAATGTTTAGAAAGTACAGAAAAACATGAACTATATGCAAAACTTGTCAGTTTTATACAACTGCTAAAAGTTGATGATGGTTGTGGGGTGATGCCTGTTAACGCTGCTGAAAATTTCATGTCTGGTATCCCACTTGTAAGGGTTGCTCTCAAGCTCCACCATATGGTGAGAATCTTATACAGACTTTTTTTCTTAAAACCAAAAAGTATGCTTTTTTTCTTTTCTTTTTTTTGACTTAATGACATGTTTGAATTGTTTGTATTCTGTAAGAGCTATGTTTATTTTTGATTATTCAGCAGACAGAGAGATACTTTTTAACATTCCTTCTCCAAAATGTATGACACATTTTCAGTTTTAAAACTGAAAATGCAAAACACGCAAGAATAAATGTACCAGGGAGTGTTTCTGCTTTAATTCCATACCACTGTGCACAATAGTAACACCTCAGGGAAGGTCATACAGTGTGGGTCAGTACTGCCAAATCCCTCATATCTGCAAAGGGCTTGACATCATCAGGATGCCCCACCCATGCCAGGGAATGCTATCCCTTTTGTTTGTCTGGTCTCATTGAGAAAGAACAATATGCCAGTGTGCCCCATGCATGTGCACATCTACTCAGGATGGTGGTTGGAGCAGAAAATCAAACTCCGGTCGACTGGGACATAGTCAGGGATTTCTCTCTCTACTCCACCAGCACAGGCTTATACATGCAAGATTACCTTCTCCTCCCAAATCTAATGTGTTTTGGGGGAGTGAAAACTAATATCAAACTTCATAGTATGTGTTGCTGAGAGGTGGTACTGAATAAAGCAGGCAGACTGGCAGTTAAATTGAATCGCATGCTGTGCTCAACTTTAGCTAGATAGATGCTTGTTCGGTTTGCATTTCCAACAAATCTACTGATGCGGACACTCCCTCTTGTGGTCATTTTTGGGAAAGTTTTTCCAGAAAAAAAAAACTTTTGATACAATGGAAATACTAACCTTACTTCAGTCTAATTACTGTCTGATGCAAGGGCACGTGAGGTCGAAGGAGTTTCCATTTCAACAAATTACATTTTCCACTGCATACTTACCTGAGACGGTTTTGTTTTTCCTGGCCTCCAAAGAAATCTCCAAAACTACAGAACTGCTTTTTTTTGTAATCTTTCATGATGATACCTGACTAGCTGCGTGACAAACTAAAACTAATCAGTGTGTTTACCTCTGTGCCTCTCGATAGTTGACTGCATTGTTCAGCCTTCATGTTACACTACAAAAGATATAAGAAAATTACTGTATGTTGCCCAGCAGCCTGGTTGCCCTTAATTTTTCATTGTTAATTCAGTGCATCCATAGCTTTTTGTTGTATTTTGACATTGCCTGCTATGCAATTAGATAATTCAGTCTCATTTGAACTGCAACAGGCATTTGATTTTATTTTGACTCAATTGTTGCTAACTGTTTAAAATGGTGAGGTGTCAGTTGTGTTGTAGCTTAGACTCTTGGAAAGATTAGTTTCTGTTTTGACATATATGTTGAGAGGAAGTTTCCCTTTAGACAGTGTATTTGTCTTACAGTAACTTATTTTGTATTTTACTTACTCTGGGTTACTTTGCTTGTAATTCAGCAGTTTATTTTGCTTTAATTTATACGCAGGGCAGACATCAAAAAGATTTTTATTCGCGTTTACACTTGGTCGTTATCTTATTTAGCTATCTTTTAGGTCTGTCCATTACGTTTTGTATTTTTTTTTCTAGTCCCATTTGTACTTGTATTTATATTATTCATCTTTCTTATTTTGTTAGATTTTGTTCTTTTCACTTTGTCTATCTTTCAGCATTGTCTTGCATAAACATAGACGTGACTGTTTTCTGCAGGTAGTTCTTGGTGGCCATTTCTTAATGCGTACCAGTCATGAAAGGTGAGGCTCCTTATCGTCATCCTGTGATGGAATGGTACATTGAGTTTTTCCAGCCTTTTCTCATGTGCAGGGTTCATGACTTTCAGTTCAGTTGGGTTACTGGGCCATGTCGTACTTAGCTGCTGATTTGGGCATTGTATATGACTTTGAGATAAACCCACAGCCTTTCTGAAATTATCACTGATTTGCTGCATGATGTTGACCTCAAGGTCATAATGGAGATATGGATGGATGAGAACCCTCTCTCTCTCTCTCTCTCTCTGCTTAAAAGTAACTATGCCATTGAATTTGTTGTTAAGCCAGTGCCCTAGGTGAGGACAAGAAGGGGTTATCTGTTTGTTGTAAAACTCAGTTCTGTGTAAATCAGCATGTTGAAATGCAACTTATTGGACTGCTTTGTAGTTTCAGGTAGAAAATATTGGTTTCTCCTCCTCTACCATTCCTACAAGAGGAGATGGATTCTGTGTTGAGATGCCTAAACATTTTTGTTGATTTCACCATTTGGGTTGATGAGAATCCACTTAGTCTAGTGAAGGAATTCCTCTGTCCAGTGAGGATTTTGGTTTGCTCATGTGATTTACTCAAGCTTCCAGCTTACTGTGTTGATTGTTTTTTCTGCATCAAGACCACCACCGACAACGGTATTTTCTTGCATTCTCCTCCATTCTAGATCATCACTGTTATATTAATGTTGCTAAATGTTTCCCCACTCTCCATAATAACCCACTGATCCATATCTATCAATTTTGGCAACACGTTTGCAATCATTTTAGCTATTATTGACAAACACTTTAGAATCATAGTTTAAAATTGAAATGGCCTATATAAAGCTGCTTCTCGTGGGTCTTTATTGTCTTTAGTTATTATAGCCACCACAACTTTCCCAAGATGTAGGTGCTTCCTTTCCTTTTAAAATACTGTTAACTATGTTTACATTTTTCTTTATTATTCCTGCTTATACCCTTCCTCCTCCTCTATTTTCTGTTCCTGCGCTAGTGACATCCTACCTCATTAACATCAATATTCATATACTGAACTTATGTGCAGTATCACTGCTCGTATCTCCAGGTATTACATGTTAAATGTCTCTGACTTGCATAAAATAATATAACTTCTAAAATTTATGATAAATGTCTATTTGTCTCAATACTATCTGCAAAATAATGTTTATAATGTTTCATTTTATTATTTATTGGAAATATGTATTTTACATGGAGATTTTCTCCCCAGGTCTTTGCTGAAAATGGTACTTGTGCCTAATCAGACTTTCCTGGTAAGCAAAAGACAATAAATAAATATGATAACGAAACATTTAACAGACGCTCATTATCCAAGTACAATAATGTCCTCCATAGCAGGCATTACAGGGAAATAAAGCTTACAGAGGGGGAGAGGCCTTCAACACCCCTGAGTAGTACATTGTCTGTAATGCTCATTCTGTCAGGACTATCTATCGCTTGTATAATCATAGACTAACCTATCTGGACCACAGTAACAGCTGATAAAGTGCCCACAAAAACATAACGCATACATAACAGCCATACAGAATGTTATATCCGTAAGGCAGCAGAAAGTATTCTAAGAAATTATAACCAAAAGTAAGGCACTGGAAGGTTCACCAGAATAAAATCCACTGTTTTATTGATCGCACACAAAATTAAAAAAAAACGTAAAGCACATCCAAATCGCATTAACTGTATCACAGTGTTGTCGTCACAAAAAACTTCTTCAGTTTTTTGTGACAATGCAATGATACAGTTAATGCGTTCTGGATGTGCTTTACATTTTTTTAATTTTGTGTGCGATCAATAAAACAGTGGATTTTATTCTGGTGAACCTTCCAGTGCCTTACTTTTGGTTATCAGTTTACTTTTGGCACTTTTCCCACTTTCTTTGTTTATTTATTCTAACAACTTAGCCAATGGGAGAATGGAAAAAGGAGATTCTGCCAGTAGAGAATAGGCAAGAGGGGGCTGGAATTTACTACAGAAAACTGGCAAAGGAATTGAGGTAGTGGGAGCAAATAACTAGAGAGGGAAAGGTAATAAAATTTACAACCTGGAGCCTGTTGATGAGATAGCTATGGAACCAGCTAAGGTATGAATGGGAGGAGAGTCCTTGGGAGAATAGTTCCTGGAGCAGTTGGTGTGAAACTGTCAAATGTTTTCGACATGCCTAAAAAGAAGGAGGATACTAGGTCGCCAGTGTTTTTATTGGAGTTTAAGTATGATAAAACTCAACAGAGCAGTGTGGTGTGTCGAGGTTGGAAACCATATTGAGTGTTGAAGAGATTATTATGTGAAGATGGGAAGAGAGTTGGTAATGAATGCATTTTCTAGAATGGCTATAGATTGGTAATTGGTGATGTTGATGGTGTTCCCCCTCTATGTGGAAGAGTATGATGTGGGATTTTTTCCATATGACAGGGATGTACCATTCTGTAATTGGTTTAAGAGTATAGATACAGGGTATGCATCTACAATGATCTAGAGATAGTGGCAGGCTGTCAGTAGCTAGTGTGGAATTTTTTTAGTTTTAGGTGTTTTTTGATCGAAGAGGTAGAAACTGGTTGGATGGAGAAACTACTAATCAACACCAAAATCTAGTTTGGGATAGTGAGGCTTGTAGATAGTTTAAGTAGAGAGAGGACAGAGAGCACAAAATATCTATTAAATTGGGTAGCTATTGGGAATGAGTTTTTGGTGATAGTAGGTGAAGACGTCTTAGTTTGGCCTGGGTGCAAGTCTTTTGATTACATTCCAGAAAAGTTTATGATTCTGCTGCTGGTTATCTTGGTGCTTGGAAAAGTATTTAGTTTGTCTGATCTAATTTTTTGTTTAGAAAGGTCCCTAAGCTGTCTAAAATGTTTCCATTTTGTGGTGTTTTGTCAGTAGACCATTATTTCCAAACTTTATCTCTGTTTAGCACAAGTTGCTGGTTTCTCTTGCGAGCCATGCAGTGGGGATGGATTTGATTCATTTTGATGTGATGGAAGCTAGTTTTAGTATGTTAAGGAATGTGTTATTAAAGTGAGGTGTGATGTTATCCACGGATAAATATCTTAGAATATCTCCATTGTATTTGTTGAAGTAACTAATGAAGGTGTCATTATTGAAGGAGGGCAGTGTATGCCCCATGTTATAGATTGTTTATGCACATGATTAAATTGTCTCATGGCAAAGGTCAGTAGATGGTCTTTGACTATGCTGGGTAGGCAGCCACCAGTGCGACTTTTGTGAGGGGTGGACTTTTGAGGATCCAGACTAATGTAGACTTTCTATTACTGCATTTGTATATTCGAGTAGCAGTTGTGATAATACTTTTTATTATCAGTATGCGCATGTTTTATATTTTTTGATGCAAAATAGTTCTTCTGTTTGAAAATTGCAGTAGGACATGTAGTTGTTGTTGGAAGTAGGTAGTTTACATCTAAAATATGTAAGTATTTAATAGTGTCACACATACGCACACACACACACACACACACACACACACACACACACACACACACACACAATCAAAGGAAGTCTCTCTCACTTGCAATAATGTCATTGTGAGAGACAGTGATAATCAGTTCTCACATTCCTTATGTCCCCACCCCTCCTGAATAGTCTTTTATGTGGGCATTCCTTACAGATGCAACATGTTTTGGTGGTCTCCATTCTCCTCTCCCTGCCTACACTGGATGCTTCGCTGAATCATGATCTACTAGACCCTCTGGCAAATCCCCAGAGGCAGTCTCTAAGGATATTGTCTTGGAAGCCTGGCACCATCTTCATTCTGCTTATGTGGTCCCTAAGAAGGCTAGTGCTCAGTATAGGTCTCTAGCTAGCTGAAGTGAGGTACTGTTGTAAGCAGTCTAGAACTGACTGCCCTATGATATGTACAGGTCATCAGTTTCCCTGAGGGCCACAGCTTTTGCTTTCTTGTCAAGGAGTCAAGACCTTAGTAGATGTGTTGCAAAAGGGGAAATTAGTGTTCCAGGCTAGGGACATTTGACCCTAAATTTTGTATTTTCTGTGCACATTTCAACTTTCTTGATAAATTGGTGCTAGGAAAGCTCAAAGACCTCCCAAAGTCTGTGCCTAAGGAAACTCTTTAACCAGTCTTTGTTAAATGCTGTTGAAGTGGGCTTCCAGGCGGTCCTTTGTTGTTTGGATTATATGGATGCTGTGGATTTAAACTGGGGTATGTGCTTATACAGACTAATATGATTGAGGTTTTCCTCCCTAGATGACTGGCTTAACATCTGTATTCTACACTCTCCTTTCAAGAAAGGATGTACTTTTTGGTCAAATTTCTCCATTTCTTTATCAGTTGTCTACTTAAGATTAAGTGGATCTTCTGTTCACTGAAGTGGCCATTTTACCTCTTTTGAATCCCCCTTTCTTCTTTTTCCAGGGAGAAAAGTGGATACTTTATCCTCACACTGAATAAAGGCAAGCACCTTTTAGTAGTTGTCTTTTCTTTGTTAATATAAGTTCCCTAGGGGTTGCCTTTACCAGGCCCCACACTTTCACCATGGACTGTAGTATGGGCTGTGACCATGTGATGAGGGCAGCTTTTGGTTGTTATGGCTGGGAGAGCCCATCCTTTTGAGGTTCGCAGAATTGGGAATGTGCTACCCTTAGTCATCCTTACTGCCTTCCAGTTCTTTCCTTTCTTATCTCTTATCTGTGGCAGTTACACCACATCAGTGCCTTTGGTACAGGTCCAGATCTACTGCTGTAGAGGCACTAGAGCCGGTCTTGTTATCAAGGGAAGGGTGGATTTTGGCCTCCTCTTCACCACGTTTTGCCAGAATCTGAAAAATGCTTCTATGACCTTTGGCCTTGCCTAGACTGTAAGTGATCATAGTTACCAAGAAAAGTGTAGCATAGTCCATGTTTCCCAGTCTCTACCCTGGAGATCAGAGCAGTTCTCGGTGTCAGAGACATTGTGTATAGATGTCCTCTATTTTGCTGCCCGGATATCTGAAAATCATTGGTGGTCCTTAATACCGTTCTTTCTCTTCCTGACTGTTCTAGAATTTGAGATCTTCCAGTAAGGGTGCCCCATTTGCATTTCCTCTTCCCCCTAGGAATTCCCATTGTTAATCTGTGCCATTCTTCTCTTATTGTAGCTAGACACTTCTGCTGACCTAACCTTCCTTCCTTCTTTCTTTGTTTCTGTCTGACTTTATCCCAAGCCAATTTTTCAAAAATGTTCATGTTTTAACTATATATATTTTTTTTTTACTTCTAATGCCTTTTCATCTTTAAACTGTTTTCTTTTGCTTAGTTCCGTACTTCTGTTCTGTTTAAACATACATATTTTTTGTTTTCATATTTGCATTGTATTTGCCATATGGCTTGGATTGTGACTGAGAACGGTCATAGGACCCATACATTTTGACTCTGCTTTTATTGATATGGCAGTACAGATGAAAGTAGTGTTATTGTTAGTTGACTGTGGTATGAATTGGTATTTTTCACCAGGAATAAAGAGGTTAGATGGTGTTAACCCCATTTTTTTTTTATTGTTATGTGACTAGTACTAACGATGAAGGCAAAGTGGTGCAGAAGTAAATATTACTCCTCTTAGTTTGTTTTTCTTGGATTTGGTGTCTCACAGGGTGCCTTTTAGCAGGGTCTGTAAGACCTTCCTGTGTCTACATGGCATTTTCCCAGATACTTTGGTTTCCTCCCACATTTCAAAGATAAATAGTTAAGAGTTGAGTCAGTGAGCCACTAGATTGTCAGTAGATGCTCTTCGTGTTTCACTGTTCTGCTGGCAGGTTGCCCTCAGTTGGCCTGATTAACAAAGTCTTGGGTCCTGCGTCAGTTGCTGTCCCTTCTTCCATGACGTCAGGTCGTCAGGGGTATAAAACATGCAGCCGACGCCATTACATCAGTCTTTCTTGCCGCGCGGTGCCCGAAGCAGAAGCAGTTAATTTTCGTTTTCGAGTTTCAGAACCGAAGTCTTCAACTAAAAGCTAAGTACCTCGTTGGGGAAACTTTTTCTTGCTCCTTACCGATGTCAGTAAAAGTTAATAATTGCATTATGTGTGGGAAGCAAATACCTCATAAGGATTTTCATTTGTACTGTATTCCTTGCCTAGGCCCTGACCACAACGTACCTTGCTTTCGGTTTTGTGCTAAATTTAATCAATGCACTACTAAACGCCGGTATATTTTTGCTTCTAAATATTTTGGCTCACGATTTAATTATCCAGAAATGTCGTCTGTTAGCAATCCGACTTCCGGAATACCTAAAAAACGCAAAGAAAAAGACAGAGACAGACCGTCGAGGTCCAAAACTGACAACAATGCTTCTCCTAAGCCAGTCACCAGTTCGCCGGTACTCAGTGAGGCGCTTTCGTAGCCCCTGATACCCGCTACTTCCTCTACTGAGACCCATTTGGAGTCCGGTATGTCGCGAGATGCTTCAATTATGGAACCCGTGGATGTCTCTACCGTAGATGGGTCCGGAGCCACTATGCACCGGCTTCTGAGGGTTTTTTCAGGCCTACAGATTTGTATATTAGACCGACGCCATCTTCAAAACTAAGGCAAAAATCTAAATCTATGTCTAAAAAAAACAATGCCTGGCCCACATGTGCAGACCCCTATGCCTATAAAACAAATGATCAAAATGGCTGAAGATTTAATTACTCTGATCAGGGGTAGTCAACCCCCTCCTTCTCAAAGGCCTAGGCAAGACATTGATTTTGAATCTTCTGAACAGGATTCTATTTCTTCTGACTCTTCTAATGAACAGGATTTGTCTATACCTACTTATGAGGACTCTGATGCAGAAGACTGCATTCCTTCTGCTTCTCCCCCTGAGGATTTTTCTTTTGCAGAAACTTTACATACCTTAAGGGAACATTTCTACTGAGAAAGTCAGGATTTCTCTGAATCTAAAAAGAGACTTGGGGATTTTCTTCTTCTTCCTCAGCATAGGCCTTTAGCTATACCTCCTTTTCTAGACATTGTTGATGTTTTTCAAGAATCTAGTATGGCTCCTGATTCTCTGCCTCCAGCTCCCTGTAAGCCAGACAAATACTACAGGGTTCCTGACTCCCACAAATTCCTTTTCAAAAATCCTATTGCATATCCTGAAACTATTTCTCAGGGTCCCAAGGGCATTAAGGCATCTACTGCTAAAAATCCTACCCCTTCTGATAGAGATTCCAGGGCGCTAGATAGATGGGGTAAGAAGGTTTACACTTCTGCAACCTTGGCAATCATGGCTTTAAACTGTCAATTTCATATGCTTAAATATCAACAGCATATCATGGGACTGCTTAAACAGAAAATTATGTTAATTTCTGACTGTGTGGAAAATAAAGATTTATAGGATTTATTGCATTCAGCTGAACAAGTTGGAAAACATACTTTGCAATGTGGTTTTGATTCTTTGGAAGGCTCTTGCAGGGCTGCTGTAACTGGGTCTGTGCTAAGAAGGCATGCTTGGCTCAGAGTAAACTCTGCCTGATCATGTTAAAGCAAAATTGTTGGATGCTCCTTTACAACAGGACCGTTTATTTGGTAATAAGGCTGAAGAAGTTTTAAAAAAGATGGAAGATAAAGCTAAATCCATGCAAACTGTGAAAGATTTCTTACAAGTGCAACTTCCAAGATATTTAGTAGGCACTGGCCTACTAAGAACTGGTCCTTTCCAGTCCCTTTGAGAGCCACTAAAGTCAAACCCAGACATTCCAAAGGCTCCAGGTTTCAGTCACAAGGGACTTTTAGAACAAAACAATGGGGTGCCTCCACCTCAAAATCTGGAAACAACAAGGCACCTCCCTATGGTAAACAGTCTCAATGACTTCCCTCTACACTCACCAAGCACTTACCTTTTAGCCTCCCCCTTGGGGGGGAAACTGGCACTTCATGCACGAAACTGGCAACTGATAACCCAGGACAAATGGGTTTTAAATATAGTATCCCAGGGATACAGATTTCTTTTCCACACGTTGCCAATCCCAAACGGATGGCCAGACCTGCCCCCAAATCAGTGGGCAGAAGCCCAGAAACATGTTCTGTCCCCCATGAACATGGGGGCTATTCAACCGGTACCAGAAGAGGAAAAGGGACAAGGCTTCTACCCAGAAACGACAAATCTTGGCTTCCAGTTCTGGACTTATCTAAACACATTTCTGGACATTCCAAAATTCAAGATGCTGACTCTTCAACAGCTACTTCCTATGCTAGGCAAAGATGCCTGGTTGGTAACTCTAGACTTAAAAGAGGCTTACTTGCATATCCCAATCAGGAAATCTTGCAGAAGATACCTCAGCTTCAAAGCAGGCTACTTGCATTACCAGTTCTCTGCTCTGCCCTTTGGCTTATCTACTGCGCCCAGGGTACTCACAAAGTGCCTGGCTCCAGTAATTACATTTTGCAGGTAAAGAAATATTCAAATATATCCATACCAGGACGATTGTCTAATTCAGGCTAAAAACAAGGACATTCTTCTACAGCATCTGGCATTTGTAAAAAGGGTTCTAACTTGTCTAGGGTACACCTTAAACGAAAAGAAATCACAACTGTTACCCTCTCAAAAAAATTACATTCCTGGGTGCAAGCTTGAATACAACTGCCCAGATGGCTTTCCTTACACCAGAAAAGCAAATTCAATTGGTGACCTACTTCAAACAGGTGGCCACAAAAACCCTGCTAACTGCAAGACAAATTCTGCAAGCCTTGCGGTTCATGGCCTCCTGCATTCTTCTAATTCCATATGCAAGACTGCATACGAGGAAACTTCAGTGGTACTTAAAAGGTTTATGGAGTCAACATTGTCACAGCCTGGAAACAATGATTTCTATCATACCTTGCCTGCAACTAGAGTTCCTATGGTGGGGAGAGGCCTGCCACCAAAACATGGGACTGCCATTCACTCCACCCCCTGCTGCCCATACCCTAACTACAGATGCATCAGACTATGCTTGGGGGGCTCATCTGGCAGGAAAGTGCATTCAGGGCAAATGGAGCCCAAATCAAATGCACCTTCATATCAATCAGAAAGAGATGCTAGCTGTACAGAATGCACGGACAGCCTTCAAGGAGTACCTTCATCCAGGACAATTAATGATAGACTGACAACACCACAGTTATGTGGTACATAAGCAGGGGGGGTACACATTCCTACCCCCTTTGCAGACTAGCCATGGCATTGTGAAACACGGCCTTGACATACCAAATACAACTACAAGCTCAATTCCTGCCAGGAAAACTGAATACTCTGGCAGACGAACTAAGCAGAAATCTCATGGACCCACACGAATGGAAACTGGAACCACGGATTTTCAACATGTTGACACGCAAATGGGGGAGTCCAGACATAGTTATCAGTTGGACAAATTCTGCACAAGAACTCATCACAAAAAAGCTTGGAACCTATCAGTCTATGCCTTTCCCCCTCTGCCTCTGCTCTCCAAGGTTCTACTAAAAGTAAGACAAGACAAACCAAAAATTATTGATTGCTCCAAACTGGCCTCGCCAACACTGGTACCCACTCCTGCGCAATGTGTCACACATTCCTCCGTGGCACCTGCCTCAGTCACCTTACTTGCTGTCTCAGCAGAACAACCAAATTCTGCACACTCAACACCAAACTGAATCTTTCAGTGTGGCTAATCACCCTTAGCATCCCTCAGCAAACCTGTGATGGATGTCATTTTGGAGGGGAGAAGGCCTAGTACTAGAAAATCTTATGCTGACAAATGAAAAAGATTCTGTGCCTGGAACCAATTGCAAGGAATAAGCACAGCAGTGCCCAATATTCCTCAGATTTTACAATACTTAACTGAGATGCTTCACAAGGGCCTGTCCTTTTCTTCCATAAAAATCCATGCCTCTGCCATTTCAGCTCATTACAACACAGAACCTCCCCTCTTCTCTCATCCTCTGCTAAAGCAGTACCTCAGAGGGGCCAAAAATTTAAGACCTCCCAGGAGAGCTCCTACCCCTGCCTGGGACCTCAATTTTGTATTTGAAAAACTCATTCTCCCTCCTTTAGAGCCAGCTGCTACTGCAGACTTAAAATTCCTCTCCTGGAAAACAGCTTTCCTTTTAGCAGTCACGTCAGCTAGAAGGATTTCTGAATTACAGGCTCTTATGGCAATGGAGCCTTTCATTATTTTTCATCTGGACAGGGTGTCTCTCCAGACCAATCCATCCTTCATGCCTAAGGTGGTAGCTAGTGTGGCTTTTAATCAGACCATTCATTTGCCAACTTTCTTTCCCAATCCACAGAACAAGGGGGAGCAGATCCTGCATTCATTGGATGTACACAGACAACTTAGATTTTACTTAAACAGGACAAAATCTCTAAGAAAATCAGAACAACTACTGGTGGCATTTGCTGCAGAGGCAGAGGGAAAGGCTATTTCAAACCAGACTATTTCCAATTGGATAAGCCATTGTATTCATTTCTGCTATATGCACCATGGTAAAACTATCCCCCAAGGGATCAGATCCTATTCCACCAGGGCTGCATCTACTTCTACAGCCTTTCTCAGAGGTGTTCCTACCAGAGACATTCTAGAAGCTGCTACCTGGAGCTCAGTTCATACATTCACCAAACATTACCATTTACCTTTCTTCTCTAAATCCAGAGCTGGCTTTGCCACTGCTGTCCTGCAGGGCCTTATTGCTGGTCCTAATGCTGTATAAATCCATCCTCCCAACCACAGCTTTAGGAATCTACCCAAATGTAATGACTGCAACAGTGAAACACGAAGAACATAGTACAGTTGTGTACAGTTACCATAAATGTAGATGTTTGAGTGTATTCACTGTTGCAGTCCTGGTTACCCACCCTCCAGCCCCCTGTTTTTCTCTTACTATACCTCTGCTTTCTTCTACTATGCTTAAAAGCCTTTCTGGTGTATTTGCTTTTGATTGGCAGTATATATTTTTTGCGGTTTAATTTACATTTACATGTATATAAATATATTGCTCCCCATTTGGGGGGCACCTGACATCTGGGGCAAGAAAAACTGATGTAATGGCATCGGCTGTGTGTTTTATACCCCTGATGACCTGACGTCATGGAAGAAGGGACAGCAACCGACGCAGGACCCAAGGCTTTGTTAATCAGGCCGACTGAGGGCAACCTGCCAGCAGATTACCCCAAATGTAATGACTGCAACAGTGAATACACTCGAACATCTACAATTATGGTAAGTGTACACAACTGTTAGTGTATGCATACTGCATGAGTGAATGTGACAGCTGTGATAGATGGGCATACAAAATACAGTAGAATTTGTTCAACTTTTTTTTTTTTAAATTCCCTTAAATGCCTATTGGTAATTAAAAAAAAAAAAAAAAAATCTCCCATCCACCTACCACAATTTGCTACCCTCTCTGAATTCATTGCAGACTCGAACAGATGTTAGGAGTGCCCCTCATGGGGAGCAAGAGCCTATCCCAGCACTCCTTGGGTTCAAGCAAAGAAACTAATTGTGAACAAGACTCCAACCTATTACAGGCTGTGTTACTCTTGGTACGTGTGTGTGCGCGCACGCGTGTGCACATGTATGTATATAAGCAAACTGGGTATATAAACAGACAAATATACCATGCTGTATATACAGATGAGCACAAACAGACACACACACATATACATAGCATACCTTAGATTGCCATGGTTGTCGACAACAAAATCATTGAGTTTTGATAGACTGACATAGGGCAGTTTATTACTGCAAGATTTCAAAACAGTAAGGATATTTATCTCTCCTCTCCCCATGTGTGAATTTGGAATTAATATATAGAGACTTAATGTGGCATCAGTTGTTTGGCTCTCTGTCTTGTGATCAACAGAATGATATATGTCCATTGATACTTGACATATAATGATAAAATTATGACATACGTAGTGTAGATATACACATATATATGTGTGTGTGTGTATATGTGTGTATATATATATATATATATGTATGTATATATATATATATATATATATGTATGTATATATATATGTATGTATATTGTGTGTATGTATGTTTGTGCATATATATATATATATATATATATGTGTGTGTGTATTTGTTTTTTCAAGGGTGAGCAAGCCTGCTGCACCCTACTACGTAAATCATAAGTGGGGAAATGACAAATTCTTTAATCCCCACTGTATTGCAACCTTTAACAGCAAAATCCCAGCAACCCTGAAAAAGTTCTTTTTTTAACTCTTTATCTGATATAAAAGTGCTTTTAATATACATACATATATTTGTATATAGGACTAATGAATATGATCGACAGACCCAAATGTCAGTACACGCAAGCATCAGCATGTCAGTACACATTTACAGAGGGTATTTCTCAGCACATGCAAATACAGTAAAACAATTTATGCAGAGAGAAAAAATGTACAAAAAGTTTTTATGCCCCCCCCCCCCCCAAACACACACACAAAATCATATCTACGAACTCCAAGATTACTCAGTACCAGGGAAAAGTCATATTTCCCAACACCATGGACTGTACAGTGTCGCACACCTGTTGACCATCTGTTTCTTTACTTAAACTGTCAACTAAACCGATGTTGACATTAAGTAAAATCAACCATATTACAGTGGATATAAAAAGTTTACACACCCCAGTTAAAATGATAGGTTTTTGTGATATAAAAAATTAGACCACAATAAATCATTTCCAAACTTTTCCCACCTTTAATGTGACCTATAACCTGTACAATTGAATTGAAAAACAAAAATCTGTAAAGGAAAAACATAAAAAATAAAAAACAGACAATAAGCTGATTGCATAAGTGTGCACACCCTTAAACTAATACTTTGTTGAAGCACCTTTTGATTTAATTACAACATTCATTCCTCTTGGGTACACACCTGCCATCAGTTAAAGACTCTGATTAACCCCAAATAAAGTTCAGCTGTCCTAGTAGGATTTTTCTGACATTTACTCAGTTACCTGCTATGGCAAAAGCCATGGTTCGCAGACAGCTTACAAAGCATCAAAGGGATCTCATTGCTGAAAGGTATCAGTCAAGATAAGGGTGCAAAAAATTTCCACAGCATTGGCTATACCATGGAAGACAGTGAAGACAGTCATTAAAAAGTGGAGAAAATATGGGACAACAGTGACATTGCAAAAAACTGGGGTCCCTCCAAAATTGATGAAAAGACAAGACGAAAACTGATCAGGGAGGCTGCCAAGAGACCTGCAGCAACATTGGAAGGAGCTGCAGGAATTTCTGGCAAGTACTGGTTGTGTACTACGTGACAATCTCCCGTATTCTCCATATGTCTACGCTATGCATTAGGGTTGCAAGATGGAAGCCTTTCCTTACATAGAAAAACATCCAGGTCTGGCTAAAATTTGCAAAACAATAAAGCAGGTCTCCCAAAAGCATGTGGGAAAATGTGTTCTGGTCTGATGAGACCAAGGTTGAAATTTTTGGCCACAACTCCCAAAAGGTACGTTTGGTACAAAAATAACACTTCGCATAACCAAAAGAACACCATCCCCACGGTGAAGCATGGTGGTGGCAGTATGCTTTGGGGTTGCTTTTCTTCAGCTGGAACTGGGGCTTTAGTCAAAGTGGAGGGAATTATGAACATTTCCAAATACCAGTCACTTTTGGCCCAAAACCTTCAGGTGTCTGCTAGAAAGCTGAAGATGAAGAGGAATTTCACCTTTCAACATGACAATGACCCCAAGCATACATCCATATCAACAAAAGAATGGCTTCGCCAGAAGAAAATTAATGTTTTGAAATGGCCCAGACAGAGCCTAGACTTAAATCCAATAGAAAATCTTTAGGGTGACCTTAAAAAGGCTGTGCACAAGAGATGCCCTTGCAATCTGACAGATTTGGAGCACTTTTGGAAGGAAGAGTGGGCAAATATTGCCAAGTCAGGATGTGCCATGCTGATAGACTCCTACCCAAGAAGACTGAATGTTGTAATTAAATCAAAAGATGCTTCAACAAAGTATTAGTTTAAGGGTGTGTACACTTATGCAACCAGCTTAATGTATGTTTTTTATTTTTTGTATTTTTCCTCTAACAGATTTGTTTGTTTTTCAATTAAATTCTACAAGTTATAGGTCCCATTAAAGGTGAGAAGAGTTTTGAAATGATTTATTGTGGTCTCATTTTTTATATCACAAAAACCTGGCATTTTAACAGGGGTGTGTAAACTTATTATATCCACTGTAGGTGGTCCCATATGGATGTGTGTGTGTGTGTGTGTGTGTGTGTGTGTGTGTGTGTGTGTGTGTGTGTGTGTGTGTGTGTGTGTGTGTGTGTGTGTGTGTGTGTGTGTGTGTGTGTGTGTGTGTGTGTGTGTGTGCTTTTCGTGCAGAAGCAAGCATGCTGTACCCCCATACAAATATATTCCTCAATTCCCACTGTATTGCAACTTTTAACAGCAAAGTCCTGGAAACCCTGAAAGTTATTTTTAACTCTTTATCTCTTTATCTGATATTCAAATTTTTTCAGAAAAATGTATGTGCGTGTGTATGTATATCCAAGACACCCAAAAAAAGCGAATGTTGACTCACAAAATGTACAAAAGCTGTCCAAATGAAGGAAACACGCTCCAATAAGATAAAGTAAAGTAAAATAAAATAGATTTTATTCCAAAGTTTTCCAAATGGTAAGCGCTTTCACAATAACATAGTATTGCTTCATCAGACTGTCTGATTTTGGGCAGCTTTTGTACATTGTGTGTGTGTATGTGTGTGTGTGTGTGTATGTGTGTATATATATATATATATATATATATGTGTGTGTGTTCATAAATATAACTATATATATATATATATATATATATATATATATATATAAATATATAGTTTTTAATCACCTTTCTGTTGTGTGATACTGCAAAGAATCGTTTCACCACTGTATGCTTTTGGAGAACGTGGTACTTCACAGGGCACTGCTAATTTTTTTTTTCTTTTTCCTGTAAGCCATGAGATTTTAGACTGGTGAGGTTTTTCACATAGGTTTTTTTTAAGTTGGTTTCCCAACCACAAGAAGGGGATTTACCTCCAGTAGTTATTTTTAAAGTACTGTTTGTTTGGTTTTCTTTTAAAATGCATATCTGTGTATGTATGCAGACAAATGTATATGTGCGTGCATGTACCACATTTATTTATTTGTCTGTGTGTGTAGGTGAACCACATTTAATCTAAAACACCTAACCCTGATTGCAGTAGTATCGACCGCAAAAGGCCTAAAACAATGTAACCAAGACAGAACTATGCATGTGCCGAGAAACACCCTCAGCACACGGAAAGTTTTTTGAAGGGGAGCAAGCCTCCACACCCCTCCCCCCTGCTAATTATATATGCTAAGTCGAAGATCTCACACACACTGGATAAGGGAAAATTTCCCAACCTCTGGATTTATGCAATCTACCGCGTTTTTATCAACTGCCTAGTCGACTAGACAGCTGTTGACCTAACACACACAGCCATATATGGACGTCATATGGTAAGCAAATGTATTCATCTGTGTCGCGAAACACCGAATATTAAAGTTGTAGAAAACATTAATTGAACTGAAAGTTGTCAGCATTATATTTGTATTGTTAATTGTTAGAAAAGTTGGTGAAATGGTAAAGGTGTTGTTTTATATGAAGTACAGTGCAATGTCACACTGTAGTCTCTTGTTCCTCAAATTATAAACATCTGCATTGTCTGTGCACATTTATTTCCTGGAAGGAAATTTTGAACTATAAAAGTTCAGTTTGCACAGTAATTGCAGAATCCTTTTTTTAAGCTGTAATTGTTCATTAACAGTTTAGACTTTCACACTCCTAAGTATTCAGAAAGTTTAATAAAGGTGTTATTTTTATACCTTTTAGTATATAAGGGCAATGTTTAACATGTGTTTGTGCTTGTGTGTGTTTTGCTTTATTCTGTGGTATGCTGTTGGATTCTATAGCTAGAAGTGCAGCAGTGTTATGTCGAGTGCAAGATCACAGGATAGCAGGGATCGGGAGTATTCCCTCTCCCCACTTCTGTGCCGTATTGGAGCTGGTATACATAAATCAGTGGAGTACTGGGTGCAGCTGGGCTTGCTGCCCTGCAAAAAACACTTGTGGTATGCTTCTGTGTAGTGTTTGTGCATGTGTGATTATGCTTCAGTTGAGTGTAACCTGTATGTTGTGCATGTGTGATTGTATTCTGTATGGTGCACGTGTGATTAGTTTCAGTCTTGCTCATTGTTTTAGATGAAGCGATGTAGACTCACACATCCATGTACACACACACATGTGCATTTATCTGTACACTTAACTGTCAGGTTGTGCACTCACCAGGTTGTAGTTGTGATTAAACCCTCCTTTGCAGATGTAGCATCCTGCAATCCCACATCCAGCCTCATATTTGCAATTTACAAACCTTTAACATGACCCTCTTTCTTTGGTAGTTGTGTTCTGTTACATTCTGTGAGGTTTTGAACAAATAACAGTGAATTTATATGTTAAGATTTTGAATCAAAATTTTCACTTTAACTCTGTGGGTCTCCACTTCATGAACAGGACCAGTGTGTAGTTTTGCGGTAAATTGTCCTTTATCAAGAATCACTCTGTATTTTCCTCTTAAAAGGTGATTTGATAATGACATTTCTGAATTCATGATGGACCCTTCCCCCGAAAGAATATTCTGAAATTTTTTACTCAAAAGTTTACTAAGTGCCAAAGTCACTGTTAAATGTAATTTATCTAACATTTCTCATTGTTAAGTTCAATGTTTTTACATCAAAGCTGCACAAGTTACATAGTACCATCTCTTGATGTCCTTCAAGGATGCATCTGCAGTCATCACATATGGGTTGTCCTGCCTCAGGCAGCCCTTCGGTCGGCCGGATTCCAAAGTCTGGGTCCGGCGTCGGCTGATGTCACCCTTTCCCCGACGTCAGAGTGCCTGGGGTATAAAAGAATCAGCCGACGCCTTCTTCCCCAGTCTTTCTTGCCGCGTGGTGCCCGAAGCAGAAGCAGTTCGCAAGTGCCGGTTGGCCAGCTCCTGTAATTCAGCTACCGAAGACTTCAAAAGCTAAGTACCCCGTTGGGGACTCTTTCTTGCCTCAGCCGATGTCAGATAAAGTTAATAATTGTTTAACTTGTGGGAACCAAATACCTCATAAGGATTTCCACTCTTACTGCCTCCCCTGCCTAGGCCCAGACCACGACGTCTCGGCCTGTTCAGCCTGTGCTTCCTTCAACCGACACACTCTTAGACGTCGGGCGGAGTTTGCAGAGGAATTTTTTGGGGCTAGTTTTTCGTACAATATGCCGTCGGAGACTCCGACTTCACATTTAATTAAGAAACAGAAGGACAAGGATCGACACACGCAGGCCGCGGTTTCGGCTGAAACCACGGCCAGGCCTACCGCGAGTGTCTCGGTCTTGGCTGAAACCGAGTCCTTGGTACTTCCAACCACCGAAACCGCTCAGCCGCCTAACTCGGTTTCGGAGGCCCCGGCTGAGTCTGTTATTGAATTTCCAACAGAAACTGGTGTCCTGGAACCTTCCGTCACCATACCTTTAGACAAAACTACACCAGCACGTGGTGCAGCCAGGCCTCCTGCATCCATGTCCATTAAGGCATTCTCTAGGGCTAAAGCTGCTAAACTCTCCAAAGCTTTGCCTCCCAAGGTTATCCCTCAGGGACCCACTACAGGTTCACAGATTCTAAGCTTAGCAGAGGACCTTATCTCCTTAATTAGGGGCTCTCAACCTCATCCAGACAGGGGCTCTCAACCTCCTCCAGACAAAAGGCCCAGGGTTGAGCCCTCTGATCCCCACTCCTCAGATGAGGCCTCTGATGGCTCTACTCACTCGGACCACCAGGAGGAGGCTTTTTCGGCCTATGAGGATTCTGATGCAGAGGAATCTATTCCCTCGGCCTCCCCTCCTGAAGAGTTTTCCTTTGGGGAGACACTTCACACTATGAGAGAGCATTTCCAATGGCAGGGCCAGGAATTCTCTTGATTCCAGGAAGAGATTAAGGACCTTCTTGCATTTGCCTCAGCATAGACCTTTGGCTATTCCTCCTATTTTAAATATCATTGATGATGTGTACTCTGAGTCTAGCTCAACCCCTGATTCTCTACCTCCGGCTCCTGTCAAACCCGATAGGTACTACAGGGTCCCGGACTCGCATCTTCACCTTTACAAGGCCCACTCTGCTGATCCAGAAACTATTTCCCAGGGCCCTAAAGGGGTTGCAGCTGCCACTACTAAACATCCTCTCCCCTCTGAAAGGGAGTCTAGAGCTTTAGAGAGATGGGGTAAAAAAGTGTATACTTCTGCTACTCTTTCTATGAGGGCATTAAATTGTCAATTTAATATGATACAGTACCAAGAGTATTTGTTAGATGAATTGCATAAAAAACTGTCTTCACCTGAACCCCTAGATCGCAAATCACTTCAGGATCTGGTACATAACTCCCAACAGGTTAGCAACCATTTCTTGCAATGTGGTTATGATGCATTGGAAGCTTCATGTAGGTCAGCTATGACTGGCGCAGTCATACGTAGGCATGCTTGGCTGAAGGAACGATTTCTGCCAGACCATGTCAAAGCAAAGCTTCTGGATGCTCCACTTGAAAAGCAAAAGTTTTGGCTCCACGGCTCAGGAGGTCCTAAAGAAAGTTGAAGAAAAGGCAAAATCTGTACAAACAGTCAAAGATTTTCTCCAAGTCCAACCACCAAGATTCAGCAGGAATTGGCCTTCCAAAAATTGGTCCTTTCCAGACACAAAGAGGTTTCAGAGAGGCAAGAACAGGCGTGCCAGAGGTAGTGGGCAAGCTAGAGGCTCCTACAGAGGACGTCAATGGCAGCCTCCCAACCAGAGAGGTAATGCTGGACCTACAACTGCTGCACAAGGACAGGCTCAATGACTTTACTTTGACACCGACAACCAGGGCTCAATTGGAAGCACCCTTGGGCGGAAAGCTTTCTTTATTCTCAGAAAATTGGCACAGTATTACAAGGGACAAATGGACACTACAAATAATAGACAAAGGATACAGGTTCCATTTTCACACATTACCAAAAAGAAAAGGCATACCAGACCTGCCACCGAATCAAAGGGCAGAGGCTTTGAAACAAATCTCCAGCTTAATGCAAATGAAAGCTATAGAAAAGGTTCCTCTCTCAGAACAAGGCCAAGGATTTTATTCCAGACTATTCCTTACTCCAAGAAAAGAAAAGCAATGGAGGCCTATTCTCGACTTGTCCACACTGAATACTTATCTCATTGTGCCAAAGTTCAAAATGCTGACTCTACAGCAGCTCCTTCCCATGCTGGGCAAGGGGTCCTGGCTGGTAACTCTAGACCTCAAGGAGGCATACCTGCATGTCCCTATCAGAGAAAGTTGCAGAAGACACCTCCGATTTCTTGCAGGTTCAGATCATTATCAATTCTCAGCATTTCCCTTTGGCTTATCTACTGTGCCCAGAGTATTCATGAAATGCCTGGCATCAGTAATTGCACACTGCAGACTTCAGGGGATTCAAATATACCCATATCTGGACGACTGCCTTATACAAGCGGACAGCCAACAAACTTTGGTAAAACACTTGAATTATGCCATCCACCTACTTCAGGCCTTGGGATGCACAGTCAACATTCACAAATCAAGACTTGTTCCATCCCAAAGAATAACCTTTCTGGGTGCGAATCTAGATACAACCACCCAAATGGCTTTCCTCACAGAAGAAAAACAAAGTCAACTACCAGATTACTTCAAACATCTGAAAAGACAAACTCAGCTGACTGCAAGGAAAATCCTGCAGGCCCTGGGTTACATGGCTTCTTGCATCCTTCTGATTCCACAAGCAAGGCTACATATGAGGAAACTACAATGGTACCTAAGGAGTTTATGGACTCAGCACAGTCACAGCTTGGAAACTTTGATACCACTCATTCCATGCCTTCAAAAGGAATTTTTGTGGTGGGCTCAAGCAAGCCAGTCAAACAGGGGTCTGCCCTTCAGCAAACCAATAGCCAGCCAAACCATTACAACGGACGCTTCAGACCACGGATGGGGAGCGCACATGGAGGGCAGATGCATTCAAGGTCTATGGTCACAAAAAGAGCTACGCATGCACATAAACCAAAAGGAACTGCTGGCAGTGATACATGCAGTCGAAGCCTTCAAACCTTTTCTACATCAAGGCCACCTACTAATAAGGACAGACAACACCACAGTTATGTGGTACATAAACAAGCAAGGAGGCACCCATTCCTATCCTCTTTGCAGACTGGCAATGAATCTATGGGAACTTTCCTTGAAACTCAACATAGAGCTGCAATCTCAATTTGTGCCAGGGAAAGACAATATACTGGCGGACAGCTTAAGCAGAAATATCATGGATGCACACGAATGGATGCTGCACCCAGACATCTTTCTACAGATAACACAATCATGGGGAAGGCCGGACATAGATCTTTTTGCCTCCCCCCACAATCATCAGCTGAAGAAATTCTGCTCAAGGACATACCACCCACAAGCATGGAAAGTGGACGCCCTCTCTTTCAGCTGGAGAACTCTAACAGTGTATGCATTTCCACCTCTCCCATTAATGACCAAGGTCTTACTGAAGATCAGGGCAGAGCAGCCAAAAGTGATTCTGATAGCTCCAGACTGGCCAAGACAGCACTGGTACCCACTGTTAAAGAACATGTCACACACAAAACCATGGCCTCTTCCTCAATGGCCACTTCTCCTGACACAGCACAATTACAAAACTCTGCATTCCAACCTGAAAACCTTGCAACTAACAGCCTGGAAAATACCTTGACTCCTCCTCAGGATAGGCTATCCCAAAGAGTGAAGGATATTATCATGGAAGCTCGCCGGCCTTCCACAAGAAAGGCATATTCAGCAAAATGGAAAAGATTTCACACTTGGAACACCACAAAGGGCCTAGATGCGACAGTGATGAACATGGCACGTATCCTGGAATACATGGCAGAAATGTTCCACAATGGTCTGTCTTACTCTTCCATTAAAATTCATGCTTCAGCAATTTCAGCAGAGTACAATACTGATCCACCTGTCTTCTCACATCCTCTCCTAAGGCAGTTTCTAAGAGGAATTAAAAACATCAAGCCTCCAAGGACACCACCACTGCCTACTTGGGACCTTAACTTCATGTTGGAAAAACTAACACTGCCTCCCTTTGAACCAGCAGCATCTGCAGAACTACAGTTCCTGTCTTGGAAGACTGCCTTCCTTCTGGCCATAACCTCAGCAAGAAGAGTATCTGAGTTACAGGCCCTCATGGCAGTACAGCCATTTATTATTTTTCATCAGGACAGAGTCTCATTGAGAACCAATCCTACATTTATGCCAAAGGTGGTATCCAGGGTCTCATTAAACCAAGCTATTCATTTGCCTACCTTCTTTCCGAATCCACAAAACAAAGGGGAGAAACTTCTGCACACCCTGGACATACACAGACAGTTGCACTACTACTTGGACAGAACTAAAAGTTACAGAAAAACTGACCAGCTGTTGGTAGCATATGCTGCTGGTGCACAAGGAAAAGCAATTTCCAAACAGACAATCTCAAAATGGATAGGGAATTGCATTCGTTTTTGTTACTCCTTTCATGGAAAAACTGTGCCAGCTAACATTAGACCTCATTCCACGAGAGCCACAGCCACCTCCACAGCCTTCTTAAGAGGGGTGGCTACCAAGGACATTTTAGAAGCTGCTACATGGAACTCCGTGCATACATTTACCAAGCATTACAATTTACCTTTATATTCCAGATCCAGAGCAGGCTTTGCTACGGCAGTCCTGCAGGGCATTTTAGCTACACCATCCTATACATAGATCCTCCACCCCAGATTGGCTATGGTATTCTACCCATATGTGATGACTGCAGATGCATCCTTGAAGGACATAGTACAGTTTTGTACCTACCATAAATGTAGATGTCCGATAGGTATGCATCTGCAGTCAGGTTTTCCCTCCCTCCTTCCCCTCTGTGGTATTTCTTGGGTAATACTCCCTCTTATAGCTAGCTGGGGTTATCTATTATGGTGTATTTGTTTTTTATTACTGTGCATGTTTGGAATATTTTGCATTTCTCCAAATTTAGCCTTCCTTAGAGGGCACCTGGCATCTGGGGCAAGAAAAACTGAGGAAGATGGCATCGGCTGATTCTTTTATACCCCAGGCGCTCTGACATCGGGGAAAGGGCGACATCAGCCGACACCGGACCCAGACTTTGGAATCCTGCCGACCGAAGGGCTGCCTGAGGCAGGACAACCCATATGTGATGACTGCAGATGCATACCTATCGGACATCTACATTTATGGTAGGTACAAAACTGTACTTTCCTCATCCTATAAACATCTCTGCTGTATGTGCTCATTTATTTCCAAGAATAAATTTTCCCTGGAAAGTTCAGACTGCACAGTAATTGTGGAATCCTGTTTTAAGATGTCATTGCCCACATTTGTAACACAAGTATTCAGAAAATGTATCCACAAAATATTACTAACAGTATTGAGTCTGCTTTAATTTTGCAAACCTTTCCTTATAACTTGCAGGAAATTAAACATTTTTCCACCAAAGTTGCAGAATGCCATCTTTGGGACTTTATAGACTTCATGATGTGTAGATCCCTACATACAGAATGTCTAATTTCAAGAGTATTGTTAACTGCCAAATCTGTGGTCAGTCTGCTGAAGATTTCCTACACCTTTGCTGAAGTACAACATTTTTGCATCACTTTTGGAAACTGATATGTCTGTGGCTTCACCTCTTTGAACAACTGCATTGTTCTTGCATTCCTTCCTACCTTCCAAATGAATGCTCATTGCGTATCGCCCAGGGTCACTATCCATAAGTCATGTTCACTGTTCATTGCCAAACCCTAACCTCCAGGATTCCTTTTCTCTTCCTGTTGTTCAGGGTCACTTCTGTTCCACTTCTTGAGCCTCCTAAATTCATGTTCACTGCCCATCAGTAAAGTGATAGCCATTACTTACCTATGAACTTAAACTGAGACATCTCCACAGAACTCCAGGGACTCCTGATCTTCACTTTGTGTTGTTTTCATGTATTTTTTCACTAGATAGTTTATTCCTTCATGCCTGCCACCTGTTTAGCTATCCTTTACTTATCCTTCATTTAATCATTTCCTTTCACTAAAGACTTTCGGCTTTTCCCAATTAGGGGTCGCCACAGCGGAGCTCCTGTCCACTCATGATTGGCAGTGGATTTTTACAGTGCCAAGTTGCCAGCCTGACGCCCAACCTTCAACGAAGGCACGCCCATTCATGCTCGCACCTACCTGCATGTCTTTAACGCCACTCGACCGTGGGGAGGACATGCAGACTCCACACAGAAGGTGCTTCAGCCGAGAATCGAATGGGAGAACCTCTTGCTGTGAGGCGACAACGCTAACCTCTGCACCACCGCACCTTACACTAATCATTTTGTTTCACTGCAGGTTCCTAAACCCCATATCACCCTATGTGGCATAGCTCTCAACCTTTTGCCTCCATTATTAAGGGATAGAGTAAGAATAATTAGGAAAAAGGCCTCAACTTAGGGACATTTTTAAATGTGGGTACTGTGTAACACAGAACTTCTCAAAATGTTCAATTTTATTTACTCAACAAAGTTTTGCACCAAACCAAGGTGCAGCCCTACAAATTAGTGGTAGCTGATGGGTCTGCCTCTGGAGAAATCCTCAGTTTCCATTGGAAACTTATCTGCTGGCACCTGTCTGTAGGTAACCCATGGCTTGGGATGAGATTGGAATGCAGAGGTGGCCTTAAGCTAGGAAGCCGTAAGGGGTAGTTGGGGGTTTCCCCTGACCTGTCAACCTTCCAAGTCATCCTGACCTGCTGGTGTCACAACTTCATCCCCATGGGAACATGCAGGTACCTATACTTTCCCCAAATGCTAGCCACCATTGTTACTGTCATACGTGATGAGTAAGAATATCAGAGACCTGTCTTGACACCAAGCTGACATCAGCTGCTCACTCCCACCTTCCCTCACTGTTTTCCGCAGCAGCTAGGTTGCTGACCATGGGTTGTCTGGTGTTCATTCATAGTTTTACCATCTGGTTCAGGGAGCTGGACTCTGTCCATTTGGGAGCTTTCTGAGAATTCCTGTTTCCCTCCAAAGACTTGATATTGCATTGGCTACTCTGTATGTTCTTAGTGCATTTAACTTTTGCCTTGTCCTTGCATTCTGAGTTTTGGCTTGAAATGATAGATGGGATCAATCATGTTACCCATTTATCAAATGATTAGGCAGTGGACTTTTGTGCAGAAGATGAACATGTTAAATATGTACGGCATGGGGATTTCCTGTTACCGTTCTACTTAAAAACATTTTAGTGTTCAGACACAAAAGGACTGCAAGAAAGAAATTTGCTTACTGTGTTATGTCCATGTTGTAGCCAAAAAAATTATCAATTTGTATTTTTAGTTTGTTCTCAGACCTTACTTGAATAGCTTCATTTGCAGTTGTTTGGAGATTGTGTATTACTACAAGATTTTAGCATTGTTTATGTGTTATACTGCACTTTTTCCATAAGTAGAATTACATGTAAAAGATGGCTTTTTGTAGTTTAAACCCAGTCTGGGGCCTCAGTCTTGTAGATTCATTCACAGTTGTAGCAAGACTGCAATCTACTGCCAAATTTGAGGCACATTTAGGCATTTATTACAGCATTGCTGGTAAATTTCTGCATAGTCTGATGCCTTAGTCTGCGGTGGTATTGCAGTAGTGGCAGTATTGTGAATTCTGGTCCAAGATTTCTGCTTCAGTACTTTTTATGGCAGTATGCACCTACTTAAAAGTTGCATTCCAGTGCCTTTCTGTTTACCTTGCTACTAATATTTATCGCCTTTTCTTTGAGTGTGCTCCAGCCCCACTAAGACATTAAGCTAAACGTTTCTGAAATTCTAACCATAGGACTAGAACTCCAGTTTGAAATTTTCCCCAACCCTGCCATCCTTCTCTTCTAGTTTTTAAAAGGCTGTGTCTCTGACTTTCACCCCTTATGGTAGTCTGACTTCCTAAGTCCCTCCCTCCCTCTTTCATTGCTATTGTCTGTTGTATAACCTGTTAACTACTTTCTCACACATTAATTTCCATATATCCATGGTACTAAGTGCCAACCCTGCAAACCAGTATTTCACTTTACTACAAATTCTCCAGCTCATTTTCCCAGAGTTTCCATCTTCTTGGCATCTTTGCCACACTCTGAGGGAGTTCTGTGTTGATCCTGCTCCATCATTAGCAGATAAGTGATTTATGTTATTGTTTCGCACTTCAGTTAACTGTTTAGAGTGAAACTGTTTTATTTCTTTATTTGCTGATTTTGCCTTTAAACCATTCTAAAGGTCCCCAATACTTGAAATTGCCTTGTCAAGATAGCTTAAGTTGTTTTGTTGTATTACTACACTTGCAAGCTATCTTTCCTGATGTTTTTATTATCAAGAGGTTAGCAGTGCCCTGTACAGACACAAACACAGGAAGTGCATTTTATCTATAAAACTACCCTTAGAACTGAAACCTGTTAGTGTGGCTAAAACAAAGCCATTGTGTGGAGACATGCTTAGAGCAGCTAGTTTACACATTAAACAACACAACTATCAAATCATAGCACAGTCTAACCTAGTCTAGTGCCAAACCCCAGAGACCACCCAATGAGACCTCTGTATAACCCAGTCCACGACCTACAGTAGTCCACCCAAATACAGGACTGGATAACATGGATGCGCAATTTCCAAAAGTCTCTGTAGTCCAGTTGGTAGATATTGGGCATTCTGAGACACTGTAACCACACTGTCTAATCCTTAAATAAACACGTATGTGAGAGATGCACATACACAATTCAACTGGAGGCAAAAATCTCACATACAGATAAGGTTGTCAAGAACACACACACATCAGCCATGCACATACCAATTTATAGTGAGGCACTAAAAAACAATCTTCCCAAACCTCAAAGACCTCCTAAGACTATAAACAGCAATGCCTGTCCTCAGCAATCTCTAAAGGGCTCGCCAAAAGCAACACCAAACACCACACACATGCCTATACTCGGGACCCCCAAGAGCAAAGCCCATAAGGCAAGCAAACACATAACTCAGGACTGTTGTCATCAGAGGGGACTCCCATAGACTGTCACACAGATGCCCCAGTCACCAGACTGAACAAGAAGGTAACTGTTAGTTGCTTATCTGGAGCCAGGATCCTCCAGCTTACACACACAGTCAAGTCACTACACCATGGGTACCATTATGATTCTGTCGTAGTCCATGTGGGTGTTAATAACCTGAGAAGTACTTCCTTGGGCTATATGAGGAGAGAAATCATTGATCTGAATTTGTCTCAGGCAGGTATGTACCTTGCATTGAGCAACATTGTGCTATCACCAATGACGATGCCACAGTGCGAATAAAAGATGGTTGAATTCAATAATTGGCTTAATTTCTGGTGTCTTTCCAGATGGATACAATATTTGTCAGCATGGGAGGACATGTTTAACAAATCATATTGCTTTGTAAAGGATAGTCTGCACCTGTCTCCTCTAGGCTTCTGAATATTGCTAAAACATTATCCACACCCTTGATGCCTATTTTAGGTAATGCCAAATTGACAAAACTACCAACATAATAAATGAAATCCAAAGAAACCTAAATGTGTTATTGCTTAATGCTAGGCACCTAAACGAGAAACTATGCACTCTACAAGCTCTCCTCAACCTGGAGAATTACCAAGACATGGTTTAAGTCCACAGAAAGTGCACCAGCAGTGCAAGGCCTTCAGTGCCTTTCACACATTTAGGCCATCAGCTGCACAGACAGGGACAAAAGGTGGAAGTGTCTTAATTTATATTAGCATCAAGCATAACTCTGAGGCAATCCCCTGGAATTTATCCACTTGCAAATCAATACAAAGTCCCATATCATATGCTAGCAATCTATGGGTCACCTTCTGTACCTACACTTACATGGCCCATACCCAGACCTACTGGAGACGCTCACCATTAAAGCAAATACATTCTTCATGGGAGACTTTCTATACCCCTGTATAGACAGGGAAACATACAATTTCTCAAATTCTGAGGCCCAAGGATTCCTCGACTATATTAACGCAAATTCCGTTAACCAGATAGTTTGCACGCCCTCCAGAGGTGCTTACCAATATAGGAGAGCACTCCACCCCTCCCCATGTCACATAGTGAGGTTGGATCACACAGCTATCTCCTGCAAAATAAAAATCAACTTGATAACCCATCAATTCCTGTAACAGTTGGGAACTATTCCAATGCAAACTACATCCTATTAAGTGATAGTCTGTCAAAATTCAATGCTCCTCTCACCCCCCCCAGTTCACAACAGCCTATATATATTTGTTCAGGGAGACCCTGTGCAACCATGCAAATAGCAGCATAGAGATTGCTGTACCTACCAGAAGTAAGCCCAAAACAAACTTTAAAATCAAACCCCACTGGTGGAATCCTAACCTTAATTAGGGTATAAAACAAAAGGAAAAAAGTCATGGCGAAAATCAGGAAGAATAACTCCCACAGTGATAGGAGCTCTCTAATTAAACTAAGCAGGAAACAAAGAGGACTAACTGGCCAATTATAAGGTCAGTATAGCCTAACAGGCTAAAGACTACCACAGGGCATTCTACAGCTATGTCTAAACCTCAAAGGCAGTTCGTATTCTGAACTAGTCGTCAGTGATGTCATCTTTAATGGCCACAGCAACTTAGCAAATTTGCTAGCTTGACAAATTCAGCTGAAACTTTACCCCCACTCCCCCCCCCATGAAATACCTACTAGTATAACCACCCCAACTGTTAGCACGGAGCAGGTCCTGGCAGTACTCGCTAAGGCCAAAAACACAGCCTCAGTGGACCCCCAAAATATCCCAGGATGCTTCCTAAGTAGCTTGAAATATGATTAGGACCACTTGAGTCACTTTTCAGGTATAGCCTCAAAATAAGCTTTATACCACAAGAATGGGGGACTGCAGTGATTATCCCACTATATAAGGTTGGTCCTTTAACTGACCCTGAAACTACAGAAATATTAGTCTGACTAGTCTAATATGCAAAGCCATGGAATGATTTTTCATGGGAGTGATCAGCAAAGATACAGGCAACCTTCAGTCACAAGACCCAACCCAGCGTGGCTTTTAAAAAGGAAGGTCATGCCTACTAAGCTTGGTGGACTTTTTTGAGAAGGTAACCAAAGGCAATGGTGTTTGTTTCATAAGTAATACATGTTGGTGAAACAGAAGATATCTCAGAAGAACCCCATGCTCAGGAACAGGCTCCATATCCATGGGGATGCTCAGGAACAGGCTCCATTATCCATGGGAAGCAGAGTCAAATCCAAAACCCCTATTTAAGCGTAACCTTGACCAAAAGATTGGAAATGAGAAATTTACTGTGGGTGTAGCTCCCATGTCTCTTCTATAAAGTAATGCCCAAATTAACATATCTCCCACACATAACCTTTAGAAATTTCCTAACATACCCCTCCTAATACATGCCCATGATACATGGGGACACAACTGGCTTGGGTTGCATGGCTAGGCTTATAAAGACCCTGGTGGTTGTTAGTCTAGTATATACCTAGAACCAAATACATTTTTTGCAGTAACAATGCATTTTCTTTAATATTTTCTCCACGTGACCTTCAAGCATCCTTCACACTTTGCCCATTCACTATATTTACCCCCCCCCCGATGAAATAGCCATGCAACCCATTGTTCTTCCTAATGAGCAAAGGTCAAGTGGCAGGAATGGTGCTAGCACAACCACTGGTGAGTTGGTGGGTGGGGTTTCTTCTAAGTCCTGGCCAATTCCCACTGTGCATGCTGGTTGACATACAGTGGTCATCCTTAATGGGCGTCTCTCTTGCTTCAGTGAAAGACATCACCACTATCACCCCCTGCTCTGTTGAAAGGCATCCTGTCATCTTTACCTTCACTGTGGATTCCACCTGGAGTTCATACTGTGCACCTCTGTTTCTCAAATGTCTCCTCAGAGAGATGCAAGTAGACTTCACTTTTTCATTTACACCTTGTCTTGTCCAGTTCTTCCAGCTCCTGAGCAGATAGTTGCATTGTAGTTGTCAGGATTGTAGACAGGACTTCATTCCTCTGTGTCAGCAGAGATGGCTAGCAATGCTGGTTTAACTGGTGGGTCTATGTGTTATCCAACAGGAAGCATGGAAATGCAGTGCACGAAAACAAGTTATTTTAAAATGTAAACAAAAGCCACAGTGTTTTGCTGTTCGCTGCACTGGAAAAAATCTGCATACTGTAATTCTGTGGTGAAATTCCCAGCAGTTTCATAATGAGGTAGTTGGATGTTTGCATTACTTTCTTATTATAGCTCGTCTTGTGCTCTTGTACTAAATTTACCTGTGGTCTGATAAGGCATAAGACTAATTTATTTACGCCATTAGCTGCAGGTACAAACGTATTTCAGTGTGCAAGATGTTTGCATTTCATTCCTTTATGATTTACATTAATTTAATGTTGCATATCTTGATTAACACATGAAATGCTTGTTTGGTTACATATATTTATCTTGCTCATTTCTTTTTTGTTTTTACAAGTGAATCAAAATGAAGAAAAGTACTGTACTTGGTTACATTTTTCATCACTGTGTGTGTGTGTGTGTGCGCACGCACACACTACAAGCAGCACCACTGACTTTCTCCAGAATGGCTTGTCCTGCTTTTTGCTAGTAATTAGTCTCGTCTTCCTTCTAGCATGCTGCTGCAGTTTGTCTGTGCAAGCCCACACTGGTGTTAACAAGTGGTATTCATGTTTCATTCAAGTACAATAGGCACAAATGCCTTTTTCCATGGTACCCCTAAGAACCCTGTCTAAGTGGCTTTTATATATGCCAAGAAGTAGAATTTTATGAACACTGTTTTTGCATCTTGTCAGACAAGAAAAATAGCCAACATTGTAGCAAGGTAGTTACTGAAAGGCTGTACCTTTAGTGATATCCCTGAACTGACAATGTTGGTAGCCAGTAATTAAGGTGTTTATCCCTTGCTTAGTTTCATGTTTTGCCCATTGGTAGGTGCTGCTTTAGCAAGGAGGGCCAAAATTCTTACAGTGAACTCCATGTGGAGACAACAGTGGTTGAAAATCCAACATTGCATTGTATGTCAGCTGCTGCTGTAACTTCATGAACATCTATCATCCTCTTGTATGCAACTTGTAGTAGCATGGTTAAATCAAGAAGATTTTGAAAATCACAGTACATTTGTATACAACTGTATATGCCTAAAATCCAAATTAATATATCCACTTTTATTGTAAAATATTTTATACAATTTGTGCAAGAGAAACTAGGGCACTCTGCTTTGCACTCCAACAGTAATGCCCTACAGCTCATTTACTCATAATGAAAACAAGAAGGAAACATTCGGACAGGATTTTTCAATACTCTAGGTTCTTGTGGTTTGGTGAGTAAGAGGGCAGCAAATTGTGTTGAGCTAGTCTCTTTTCAATTATTTCCTTTATTTATCTTCCTTTTATGTGGTGGAAAAAATGTGCATTTTGCATAATCTTGCAGTAAAAGCTGCTTTTTACTGTTTACATTGGATGTTGATGCTTCTCACACACCTGAAGTAAAATGTCTGGTGTAGCTACCCGTGCTTTCTTCTAAAAGGATAGCATCTCCTTGGGAGGTTTACTCTTCCTTTCCCCAACTCAAGAAGGAATGCAGTGTAAGTTCAGTTCCATTGGTTGCATTGCTTAATGGCACGCTGACAACTTTTGTTGTTGTTGTGTCTTTTGGCTTTTCCCAGTTAGGGGTCTTCACAGCGGAACTCTGGTCCGCTAATGATTGGCAGTAGTTTTTTACGTGCTGGCTTGATGGGCCTAATGCACAACCTTCAACAAAGGAACGCCCATTCACGCATGTCGCCACACAGAAGACGCTCTAACTGAGAATTATTAATTTTAATGATTATTTTGTTTTTTTGTTTTATTGTGGATATGAGACAGCCAGTAGTTTTGTAAGTGAACAGGCAGATCTTGCGCTTTGTATCCCTGACTGGTTACAAGTGGGTAATCATTTACTGACTTTGATGGCAAAGAGGTAGGCAAGTGCCTCATGGGCATATTGTGAAGTATGTTGATTGTAACTGATGGCAGAATCTCTCTAAGCAGATAGGACTGCAGAAACATGACACTACTATTTAGCAGCAGGATATGTTTTTGACTGCATATCAGCATTTGTGGTTGTACTTCATTTTGGCCTTGTGGAACCTAACCTGCAGTTCTTGTAAGATGCAGATGCTTTCGGTGCGTGGGACATGTATGGTTTGAAACTGGAAAAATGTTTTCTTATATGTTAATTATTTAGTTAGTATTAATGCCCTAGCCTTCATTCTAGATGTTTAGTATTATTTTATAATTTGTTCTTCACTGACGTGGTCATTTTTCATCTGAAGGTTATTTCTTCCACTATATAATCTTCCGACAGTATGCCATTTGTTGCCCTCTGCACCAGGTTGTTGCTCTTCATTCACTCCGTCAGAATGGGAGATCTCCAGATTACTGCTGAAGTATTGACAGTTATACTTAATGTTTTTGCTGTTTTCTAATCAGACTTTAACACTGGCCTCTCTGTTTTCACTGCACATAATGAATAAATGAGTTTCTTTTGTTAAAGAGTAAATATTTCTAAATTCTCCTCCATCACTTGTTCAGTCTGTCATCCAAATTTGTGATGTCTCTTGAGTGGTTAGAGTAAGCCTGCAGCCCTGGAGACTCAGTAGGTTTAATGTGCCCAATGGGAGGGGAAAGAAGGCAGGTCTACAGGTATCTTTTTCCAGGATCAGACATCTTAACTGCAATGAGTAGTAAGATACAAGAGCCAAGGATACAAATCCGTAAAGTATCATGAGATTTGATGCAAAGTCAACACAGTGTGTATTAAAGAAGATAAATCCCGCTGAAATGCTTCACAGTGGTAAAAGTGCAGCTAATTTTTGATTTTTTTTTTTTATGCATCAGTGTTGAGATAATACAAATACATTCTGCGATGAGGAAAAAGTTTAGGTCATAGCTGTCTTCTAAAGAACGTGAAAGTTGCTGAAAGGAAAGTGACGTTTGACAGTGGAATGGAGGTGTCTGAAGAAATTCTTCTGTACTGGGTCAAACAGCAATTAAGTGGACTGTCACGTCAGTATGATATGATTTCTGAAAAGTTTTTATTGTACATTTTAAATGTTTTATAACACAGTGAATTGTCTTTTACAGGGAGCAATAGACAAGGTCAAAGAAGGTGATAAATTGGTTGCTGCAAGTAAAATAACACAGCAGGAAAAGAATACCATGCTAAAACGAGCAAGTGTTATGTCTTACTCACTTCAAGGTAAAATCTAAAAACAAACTGATGTATTTTTGCTGCGAGCATTATATTTATATAGATCGATATCTGAATGAAGTGGTCTGTTTTCTCAAATCAAAACTTTTCCACTGAAAAGCATAAATAATGTTTTTTTTTTTAAACAAGAAACATCTTTTTATTAAATTATCATGTATGACATAGGAAAATAAACCAGAGCGACACAGTCTCATTTGCAAATATTATACATTCCAAACAATGCTGACACAACTGTAGCTGCAAACGTCATACATCACTTTTAACATATCCAATCAGTGTTAGTCAATGCTCATTCACATCCTACTTTCTTTTAAACACCGTTGCTCCTCTGCATGTATTGATCCCACAATTCCCATTTTTCCTATGTAATTTGCTCCTACTCTTTTCTAAATTTCCAGTTATTTTATCTCTGTTACTATCTTCATTACTTCTAGTAAGGTCTGTTTAGACTTTTATTGCCATTTTCTAGTAATTGCTTTTTTGGTGGCCATCATAATTAGACTCGGCAAGGCCTTACTATGTCTAGGTAATTCCGATTCTGTATCATATCTTAAAAAAATAATTTCCCTAGTTACTCTAATTTGCTTGCCCAGCATCTCCAACAGAGTAGTCTGCAGGGAATCTTTAAAGTCTGCCAACTCATTACACTCCCTTAAAATATGTTCCCAGTTATCACTTTCTTCCCCATCACAACTCCAACATTTGCTTACCTACCTGAGGAAGAATTCTTTAAAGTCTGTTTGGGGTTTAAAAATACCTATGTAAACACTTCTAGGCAAAGATCCTAAATCTTCTAGATTTTATTACGTATTTGGAAGACAGACATATATTCCCATTGTTTCTTTGTGAATTGCTTATCTAATCCCTTTTCCCAATTCTTCCTATCCTCCTCCGATTCATTCTTATAGTTGTCATGCAATATTTTATATGCTGTACTAATTATTCCTTGCTTCACAGCAACTTCTGTTCTAGATTCTATTAAAAACTTTACCAGTGCTGGTCTTTCGTTTAGGATCCCCCTGTTTCTTTCTCCTTGTCTGTACTCTGATATCAATCCCTGTTATGGAAGGCAGTCTCTAGCCTGCAGTCGAAGTAAGTTCTTGACATCTTCCCATTCTCTTACCTTTCCTTCTTTAGTTATTTGCTCTCAGTACCTTGGTTCCTTTGCCAGTTAAGCATAAATAATGTTATGCAAGGACAACTACATGCATCCAGCCCACTGGCCTTAGGAAATGAAGCAAATACCTACAGTGCCAGTTACGTTTGTGTGAGAGTAATGTTTTGAATACTAGAAAGCTGGCCACAGTGAAGTGAGAGAAATCTGAGTAGGAAGCACTCCTTTAGGAAGGGTGTGAGTTATTAATGATATTCTTTGCCTTCTTGCTACAGACAGTGGCACAAGGGTGGTGGTGAGTGGTGGCAGTGCTTGAGTAGATACATGGAACAGGTGAGAAGGCATGAGAGCTGCCACACTTACTCTCACACTGTTATTACTGCATACTCCTGGCCCTTGCATCTCGGTCCACGGGGAGGGTAAAATGGCAAAATTAAATTCCCTTTTGTAGGAATGTCAGTAGAACTAGTCCTTGTTGTCATTGTCCTCGACTTTGTCTCCCTACTTGACTGAGAATCAGAAGCTGATGGTTCTGGTTGTCCTCTTTGATCTGTTTTTTTTTCTATTTCTTCAGATTCTGTTTGTAATGTCAACATAATCTTTACTCTTGCCATTTTACTGTTGATATTTTAATTTTGCCATATGATTTCTTTATTGTTGCTTGCTTTTCTATACCATTTCTATTTTGAGTCTGCTCATGAATCCACTACCCTTTCTGAAAGAAAAAGGTGTCCTTGCATTGTCCCTTTCTAGAGTTGTTTTATAATCCAGGAAATACATATAGTTTGTCACTGTTTCACCAACTGTCTGTGCCCTCCTTTCTTTGTCATGTCTTTACTAGTTTTGATCATCATCGTTTTCCTAATAGTATATGGAAAATATTTGAAAGATCCTTAAAAATTAACATTTGATGAGCTGTTGATAAATAGGTAGTGAACCTATAGCACTGGATACTGTCATTAGGTATAGTAAGTTATGTAAGTAGGGCCTTAACCTGTATCCTCGACTGAATTATTATGTAGTGATCAATGGGTATAAATCTTTCATTTTACAGTCTTAAGTGGTCTTCCTTATCTGTGGCTTGTAATATGTGACCAATGTGTTGCATAATGGATAACCTGCAATTCTTTGTTAATTAATAATGTCCTCCTCCTGTTTCCTGCATTCCACTAGAACTGCTTTGTTTGTGTCCAGTGCATTTCTTTAATTCCTTAACAGCCTTTATGAATAAGTCATGGAATCAAAAACTGTTTTACATCTCTAGAACTGCTTTGTCTTGAAAATACATATCCTGTTATTCCATCCGTCTTCAAAGTTTGTCTTAACAGACCTACTGCTTTTCTTTTTTGTGAAGTACTTGACTGCCATGTCCCGTCTCTCTCCTTTTTTCCATGGTATATACATTAAATTTGTTTAGTGCCCACTGCCGTCTTCAAGACTGCGCACCATTTTCACTCCCCTTTACATTGCCTGCGTTCTGTCATTGGTTTATTTGTTTGTTTTTTTTTTGTTTTGTTTTTTTTGCAGAGGTGAGATATCAAGAACTTGAACGTAGCAAATCCAGATGTTAAATTAAAACCTGTTTTAGAGGACAAATATTTCTATTTTTTTTTTAAATATGATACCTCTCACTCTGAAAACCATATCTCCCCAGTTTTCTGTACTGCCTTCTAAGAGTGGCTTTTCACCTTTCGATCATGTCACAAAATTGTACCAAAGTCTTCCTCCTGTGCTTTGTTCTCCATATTTCAGGTCCAGCTACATAGTCTTCATTTTGTTTTTTATTATCCATTTCTAATGTGCATTGCTAACAGTGAAGTCGCATGACTGAATATAGGGTTTTCATCTATATTACATCACGTCATTTTGATAACAGAACACCTGTCTAGTCTGCCATGTATTGCACTTAAGTGCATTGACATTTTACCTCCTCTTGACCTTAGCTTTTCCCTTACCCTTTCTCCAACTAGCCCTTGTGCCCTCTTAAATGTCTTTTTGGATACCCCCTACTACACACTCCATTGGTCCATTCCATGGGTCCACAACAATCTGTGTGGAAAAAGCTTTTAGATCAAACGTGTACATAGTCCCTAGAAGCTGCTGCCAGTGCTCATTCCCTCTGCCTTTGTCCTTTCTGGTCAGAATGACCTTTCTGCATCTCTGACATTGTCTTCCACCTTTTCTAGTGGCTTCAAGTGACAAGAGTTCTAGCTCCTGTTCCTGTTTAACTCATGGATGCTTCTGGTGGTTTCCCTCTGGATTCCTTCCAACATCCTGATGTCCATTTCCTTGCTTGCAGAACTACACAGAGTGGAAGCATTACTGTTTTGCTTATGGAATCTGTTCCTCTGAGAATACACCACAGTATTCTGGTTGCTGCTATCACTGCCCTTTTGCTCTGTTCCCAGTGGTCCAACCTATGTATGATGTAGGTGTGATCCAGCATTTCAGACCCTTTTTCTGCTCTATTGCAATCAGTGCAACCCCCCCAAGCTGATTCTTCACATCTTCCTTGTGTGGTCTAAATCTAGTACTTTGCATTTGTTTGCATTGAACCTCACTAACACCTTTCTGCCCACTTTATCAGCCTTCCATTCCATATCCTAGCCTAGCCTTTTTCCCCATCCCCATGGCTGCACATATCTGTGTGTCATCAAAGAGGTTGATCATATTCTCTGTCCCCCCCACCCCCCATATATCTGAAAAAAACTCATTAAAGTGCGCTGGAACCAAGAGCAAGACCCCCCCACAGTACTGCATTAGTTCTTGTCCTAATTTCTGAAACTGACCCCTCACAACCCTGTGCATCCTACATTTCAGTTGTCCAGCTATATAGTTCCCCAGTCTTTGTCCCTTCTCCAAGGCTTCAAAGGCCTTACTGAAGTCCAGCTAAACTGTATCTATTGGCATGCCCCTGTCAAATTCACCTCTGTCACAGTCATAAAACATGAAAGTGTTTTGGTTGCTATCCTGGACATTGCTGTTCTATGGAAATGCTACGAGCTTTCCAATCAAAAGTCTCACAGTGTCTTTCTCTGCCACTGTTAAGCTAACTGGCTTGTAGTTCATTTTCCTTTCCCCTATAAGGGAGCCAAAGTTGTCATCCTTCAGTCATGTAGCATTTATCCATTAGCCATTGACCTGTTGTATGTCTATGTCATGAGATCTCCTAACACTGGCTAGCCTTCCAAGGACAGTGGGAGCTATTCCATCTGGCCTTTTTATTTTATCTTCCCTAAGGGTTGCCAGTTCCCTTTGAATCCTCCTTCCTGTCTGTTTTGGTGCTTATCCAATTAATGTTTTATCTTCTCTGTTGCAGTATTCCTGAGATAAGGGAGTTGTCTGTGAAGGTGACAACCCAGCGTCTGCCAGTATACCAGTCTTTTACTACTTTGGCTACGTCTGACGTAGGCCGCCAACACGTCAGCCATAAAAGAGACATATGCACTCACCACCCTCAGAACTTCTTTGCTGCCAGACCCGGATGTCGCTCTGCTGCCAGAATTGCTCATTTATTAAGATAAGTGCCCCATTGGGGAAACCTTTTTGTCTTTTTTGCAACCTTATTCTTTACTGAGGTTAATGTCCCCCAGGAAAGGGAAGTGTGACTGTGGAAGAAAGATTCCACATAAGGATAGTCATACCCAGTGTCTTTTTTGCCTTGGTCCTCAGCATGATCACAAAAACTGCTCCATCTGTCAGTCCTTCGTACCCAAGACCCTCCAAAGTCAGTTACCTCCCTTGCAATCTACTTAGAAGACAATTGATGTCCTCCTTTTCTCTGTTGCAGTATTCCTGAAATAAGGGAGTTGCCTGTGAAGGTGATGACCCAGCGTCTGCCAGTATACCAGAGTCTTTTACTACCTTGGGTGTGTGGTATGTCTGATGTAGGCCATCAACAGATGGCCATAATAGATGTATGCATGTACCACCCTCGCAACTTCTTTGCTGTCATACCCAGTGCCTTTTTTGCCTCGACCCTCAGCATAATCACAAAAACTGCTCCATCTGTCAGTCCTTTGTACCTAAGACCCTCTGAAGTCAGTTATCCTCCCTTGTGATCTACTTAGAAAACCAGTGCCTTATGCTTTTAGTGAAGTGCGCAGTGGAGCCTGCTAAGCATAAGGGCAAAAAAACATAGGCCCAAAACCGAAGCTGCACCTCTCGATTCAGAAGTCTCTAAAGAAGCACATGAGAGCTCTGAGACATGTGCCGACCAGGATCCAGACCCACAGGTCAAGCCCATTTCACAGGCCACCTTGTCTTCAGACATTTGCATGTCCACAGAGGGTTCTCAAATGTCAGTCACTGATGTCCAGGGAGATCCCAGGCTTATTGTGTCAGTAGGCCCTAAGGGAGTAACCCAGACTATCCTTAGGGAGGACATCAACTCTGATGTAGTTGAATGTAGGCCTACATCTGCCCCCCTCCTTCTTTGCACAGTGTAGATACCCAGCAAAGGGGAAACAAAAAAAAAAAAAAGCATGTTCCACCCCCAGACCCACAGAAGGCATGGCTAAACTTCTCTCTCCTATTCCTAGTTCCCAGGAAAGAAGGTTCCTGGAGGCCTGTTCTAGACCTCACCTACCTCAACAAGTTTCTCAGTCCCCTCATTCAAATGCTTACCTTGCAAACCCTATACCCTCTTATCATCCCTCAGGCATTCCTAGTTTCCATAGATATCAAGAATGCCTGCCTCCATATTCCCATCCACCACAGATACAGGAAATTCCTACGATTCTCTGTGGGTCCTCACATTATCAGTTGTCAGCTTTGCATTTTGGACACTCCACTACTTCTTCACAAAATGTCTAGCCCCAGTGGTAGCCTTTTGCAGACTCCAAGGAATCTTAATCTGTCCCTACTTGGACGACCTCTTGATTCAAGCCAGTTCTCAAACAATTGAGCAAAAGTCTCCAAATGGCAATTGCCATTCTACAAGGCCTGACATTTTACCATAAATGTCAAGAAATTATCACTGGTCCCATCCCAAGATCATACCTTTCTGGGCTGCAGATTTCAAACCCAGAGCATGATGGTGTCACTCTCATCTTCCAAGGCACAGGAAATTTTGCTGCTCTTTGCAGAGTCACTCTCCTTAGATCAGATGTCTGCCAGGCAATTCCTCAGAATTTTGGGGCTGATGGCATCCACCATCCCTATGCTTCCTCTAGTAAGGTTGCACATGAGGAATCTCCAATGGTTCCTCAAGTCAGTACAGTCTCAACATGTTCTCCCTCTAGAATCCCAAATACCCCTTCTACCCTGTATAAAGGAGGAGCTCCAGTGGTGGATAACACAGCTGTGTCTAAATCCAGCCCTCCCCATTTACCCACTGCCACCAACTCAAGTCCTGTTCACAGATGCATCGGACAATGGTTAGGGAGCAACCCTGGATCGCTACACAGTCCAAGAAGAGTGGTCTCCCTTCCAAATGAGGGACCACGTAAATGTCAGGGAAAGGAAAGCATTAATCTTTGCCCTTCAGACATTCCAACCCCTTATCAGACCAGAGAGATTGCATGTACACAGACAATGTGACAGTCTTGTGGTACATGAACAAGCGGGGGGGTGGGGGTGGGGGACCAGATCCTACCTCCTTTGCAGACTAGCCATGCAGGTCTGGGATCTAGCACTTGTCCTGGATGTATCCCTCTAGGCGGTTTACATCCCTTCCAGTCAAAGTAATGTGGAAGACACCCTAAGCAGATCCAGAGCACAAGCCCATAAGTGGATGCTTCACAGGGATGTGTTCCTGGACATTGTTCACCAGTGGGGTATTTTAGATATAGACTTGTTTGCCTCTCCCTTGAACAAAGAACTCCCTCATTTTTGTGCCAAAGAACCCTATCCTCAGGCATGGAGAGCAGATGTCTTATCAATCTCCTAGAAGGGGAAATGCCTATATGCATTCCCTCCCCCTTCCACTCATTCTGAAGGTCCTGTTGAAAATTCAACAGGAAAAAACAGAAATCTTGCTGGTGACTCCCTATTGGCCAAGACAGCATTGGTTCCCCTTCTCTTACACCTAGCCAAGAGCAATCACCACAAGTTGCCCCACAGAGTGGACCTACTAACACAGAACAAGAGCTCATTCCACCACCCACTCTTCGAAACTCTCCAGCTGCCTGTGTGTGTGTGTGCGCCTGTGTGTGTGTGCGCCTGCATGTGTGTGTGTGCGCACACGTGTGTGTGCACGTGTGTGTGCGCACGTGTGTGTGTGTGCGCGTGTCTGTGTGCGCGCACGTGTGTGCACATGTGTGTGCGAGTGTGTGCGTGTGTGTGTGTGTGTGTGCCTGTGTATGTGTGTGTGTGTGTGTGTTAGAGCCCTGATCCCGTTTACTCTGAGGATGTGCTTCAAGTCCTGCAGGAGGCCAGGAAACCTACTACTAGAAAATCTTACCTATCCAAATGGAAGAGGTTCTTCATCTGGTGTCTGGCTAGAAACCAGGACCCACTGATGGTGGACCCAGCTATGGTTCTGTCCTATCTGTGTGAATTCCTTAATGCAGAATTAGCTTTATTGTTCCATAAAATCTCATTTGTCAGCTGTCTCTGCTTGTCTGGCACTTTCTCCTCCCTTAGCTTCTAGATTTAAAGGTAAACAATTTCTCAAAGATGTCCTTCACATCCGACTTCCCAGGAGACGTGTAGCTCCACCCTGGGACCTCAACTTTGTGCTGGAGAAATTGACTCAAGCACATTTTGAAACCAACTTCTTGCAATTCTCTCAAACACTTTACTTGGAAAACTGTCCTCCTGGTGGCCATTACCTCTGCCAAGCGGGTATCAGAATTACAAGCCCTTATGGCATCTCCTCCTTTCCTGTCTTTCCACAAAGACAAGGTCTCTCTACAGACCAATCCGTCCTTCATGCCCAAGGTTGTCAATGAATTGTCCTTAAACTAGGCAGTTCACCTCCCCACCTTATTTCCCTCTCCCCAGAACAGCAGTGAGAGGATCCTTCACACCCTTGCTGTTCAAAGACAACTCTGGTTCTACTTGCACAAGACTAAACCCTTTAGGAAATCAGACCAATTGTTTGTGTCCTTTCACCCCTGGGGCTGTGAGACTGCCTGTGTATAAACAGGCCATCTCAAGTTGGATATCAAAATCCATTGCCTTTTGTTATGCTCACCAGGGTAAAGTTCTTCTAGGCTCAGAGCTCACTCTGCCACGGCAGTGTCTTCTTCAGTGTTTAGACACAAACTCTATCCTAGAAGCTGCTACTTGGACATCTGTCCACACCTTCACTAAACATTGTAAGCTGGATTCTGTCTCCATATCCAGGACAGGGTTTGCCAGGACCATTCTCCACGGCTTTATAGAAAATTCCTCTGCCATTTCTTCCCTTTCTTCATGAGCTTTTATACTCTCCCTTATGCCAGAAATGCTGCAACAAACAGAAGGACATGGATTAGTTGTGTAAGAACATACCATAACAATAGATGTCCTTCTCTTCTCTATTGCAGTATTCCAACCCTCCCTCCCTCCTTCCCCCACTTTCTGGCTTTCTTGGATGCATTGATCCTCATCCCCTTAGGCTGTTTGTCTGCCTGGGGCCTTAGTTCTGAGGGTGGTGTATGAGTATGTCTCTCTTATGGCCAACGTCAGATGTAGAAGAGAATGACATCTATCGTTATGGGAAGTTCTTACACAACTAATCTTTCTTCTCATTCTGCCCTGCCTCCCTCACCATGCATGGCTGTTTCCTCTTCACTTTTTTATGTGAAGACTGAAGCGGAGTACTCCTCTAATTACCCCTGCTTTACCCAGTCTGCTGTGATCTCCCTCCCATCTTTAGTCAGCTTATCCAGATGTTATTTGTAGTCACTTTTGCATCACGAGTCTTAGAAATTTTTGCCTACAGGTGTTTGCTCTCAGCCTAAATGCCAGAAAATTTCAGTATCTGCTAGCCATTGGATACCCTCCCTATCTGATGTCAAGGGTATAAAAGAGTTTTCACCCTGCACCATCTTCAGTTCTTTTCTTGCTTTCCTCAGACTTGTACAGAATGCTGTGAAGTTATTTTGTTGGTTAGGCCTGATGACCGGAGTTCATCAAAGCTAAGTACCCTTGCTCTGTCCTCCCACACTGGCAGTCCCTTTTCCCTTCCAAGAAGTCTGAATCTTCACTTTTCTCTTTGGTAGTGGATAGTTTCAGACAACTGAGCTCTGAAGATCATTTGTCAAGGTTACAGATGGCAGTGGGAGGAAATTCCTCCTTTCGTGGGTAATTCCTCAAATAGCAGACCTCTTTTTCCCCAGTACTTCAGCACATGCTTTCTCAGCGAGTCCGAGAGCCTTTCCTCCTTCCCAGGTTAGGAAAAGTTTTTATTCAAGAATGTCTTTAATACCAAAGAAATAAGGTGCTTGGAGACCAGTTCTGGATCTATCTTTTCTAAACCTGCTTGTGATGGTGTCCAAGTTCAAAATGCTGTGACTTAACCTGTTACCTCTTCTCCCTCATATAAGTTTCCTGATCATACTAGTTTTAAAAGATGCTCATCATCACATCCCTATTCATCCAGGCATCAGATGATTCTTAAGGTTTTTGTGTCTGGTTCACTTTATCAGTTCTCTGCCTTACCCTTTGCACTATCCACTGCACCAAGAGTGTTCACAGAGCATCTAGCGCCGGTTATTGTTCATTGCAGGCTACAGAGTATCCACATTTTTCCATATTTAGACAATTTGCTTGTCTTTTCTGAGTATTTAAATGTTTCAGTAATCTCTTTTTTGGGGTGAGAGATCTCCTTGCACAAGCTGGGATTCCAAGAGAACATTCAGAAGAGTTTTTTTTTTTTGTTACCTTTTCACACAGGGTCATGTTCTTGGGGTGTCAGCTAAACACTTCATTTCAATGAGCTTTTCTTATGTAGTAAAAAAATTAGGTGTATACCTAGATCCATTTTTAAGGTTTTCTGCTAAGATTGTGGTCATTGTGAGGGAATATCTCGAGATTTTCAGTCTCATGGCATCTGTGAGTGTTGTGATACCCCTGGCAAAACTCCATGAGAAAGATACAATGGTATCTGAAGTCTCTCTAGTCCCAGCACTAACATCATTTGTCTTTTTAAATCCCAGTACCTAGGGTTTGCTAAACCAAAGCATTCAGTCACCACAGACATCTTGACTTTGCTTGGGTAGCATTCAGGAGAGAGAAAAGTGGAAGGTGTTTAGGACACCAGGAACAGATGCAAGCACATAAATATAAAAGAAACTCTCTGAATCACCTTTGGTCCCTTGCACTTGTTCAAGTTGTTACAGATACTAACACGGTCATGTGGTATGTCAGTAAGCAAGGAGGAACCAGGTCATATCCCCTTTGCAGACTGCCCATGTTAGCTTGGGATAAAGCTTCACAGCACACTCTCACTCTATAGGCATTCTACTTTCTGTTGGAGCAAAACTGTGTGACAGATAAGCTGAGCAGGACAAGGGCAGACTCTCATGAAAGGAAACTAGTTCAGAGTGTCTTCCAAGATTTGATCCATCTATGGGGACTTCCTCAAGTAGAACTAATTGCCTCCTTTCTGAACTGTCAGCCGGCAAAATTCTGCTTTAGGACTCCAAGCAAGGCGGCTTGAAATACAGATTCCTTTTCCTTCCTTTGGATAGGAATATTCCTGTATGCTTGTTCAACCTTTCCACTGATATCCAGGACTCCAGGACTTTTAAAGATTCAGAAGTAATCCCCTCAAGGTTATTGTGGCAAGGATGTACTGGCCCAGGCAGCAGTGGTTCTCCCTTCCTTTGCAATTGGCCAGGGTTAATTACCATTAGCTTCCCCACAGAATGGATCTACTCACACAAGATCAGGAGTGTTTGATACATCCTGGCCTCCGTCAGTTTCAACTGACTGCATGGATGACAGAGTCTTAATTCCCTTTAGGGACCTGTTTACCGAGGATGTGCAGCAGGTACTGATGGAAAACTGTTTTACTAATTGCTCTGACTCTGCAATAAGAGTGTCAGAGTTGCAAGCTGTTGTGGTGAGTCAACCCTATCTCATTTTTCTGCAGAAACAGGTTTCCTTTAAGAGCAAATCCTTCGTTTATGCCTAAATCAGAATCCAAATTTACTTTATGCTAAATTATCCATCTCCCATTTTCTTTCCTAAAATTTAAAAATGAGGAAGAAAAGATGCTGCATACCTTGGATGCCCACAGACAACTCTGATGCTAGCTTGACAGAAGCAAGTCTTTCAGATCTGTGAATCTGTTCATTTGTAAAGGTAAGAAGGGACAATCTGTATCAAAACAGACCATTTCCAATTGGCTATCTCCAGCTATATTACCTTTTGCCAAACTCACTACAACAAAAATATTCCAGGCAGGGCCTTGACTTCACCTGTGGCCTTTTGGAAAGGGTTTGATTCTAGGTGTATTCTGGAAGCAGCACCTTGGTCATGTATACAACTGTTTTCAAGGTTTTACAAGCTTGAGTCCTCCTCAAGGTGTATGGTTAGACTTTGCTAGTACCATTCTCCTGGGACTTCTGGACTCTTCTTCCACCTCCCAAATGTAGTAATCTAGGGTAACCTCCCTATATAGCTATATATACAGTTGAGTAAGTAAGTTTACCATAACAGTAGATGTTGAAATGGTCACTACTGCAGTAGCAGCTCACTCCATCCCCCTTGTTTTTTGATGCATTGTTTATACCAGGGTGTGAATACTTATTTATTTTATTGTTCCAAGTGTTATCCTTTCTGGGTTCAGCTACCCCCTCTCTAATAGCATGAAAGCTCTAAAGGACTTGACATCCATATACCTGTCTTTTTAGTGAGCGCTGACTAATGGGGGGTTGTGGAAGTTGCACTGAAGCTTCAGAAGCTGGACGGCTGCTATATCCTTGGCAGGATGTAACCCATATAGTTAAAATTACTGCAGCAGTGATCATTTTAACATCTACTGTTTTGGAAGTTTACTTACTTTCCTGAAAAATTAGAAATAAGATGCATGACCTAGACCTGGGGATCCAAGCACCAGGGACATGGATAGTAACTGTCACACAAAGCTTTTACACTTCAAAGCAGGAGGATCCCAGTTCTAATTCTATGCCTTACCATTTGGCTTATTTGCTGCTCCCAGTACATTCAACAAATGACGGGCACTCACTGTAGCCTTTCGTAGGACCAAAGTGGTGCACATCTGTTCATTTCTGGATGACTGAATCGAGCAGCAACCCTAGAGGAGCCTCACAAGCCATGCAAATCACCACATAATGTTTTCAGAAAGTACGCTTAACTCTAAATGTCCAAGTATCTGAACTTTGCCCTATCACAGGAGTCACCTTTCTTCCAGGGGGCAGTACTAGACTCTGTCCAACAAAAAGCCTTCTTGACTCGAGAGAAAATCTGGTCCCTGTCAAATTCAGTCTCATCCACAGCAAAGAAGCCATCTCATCTGGAGAGTTCCTCAGGCTGTTGTGGCCTATGAAATTGTGCATCTTGACAGTTCACCATAGCAAAGCTCCACAAGAGAAAGTTATAGTGATTCCTATAAAAAGTGCTGATTCCAGCACCAGGAAGTTTGACACTCCAGTTTCCTCCTCCACTGTCTTGTGTTGGACAAGAACATCACAAAAAACAAGGTACCCCATTCAAAACCTAAGTGCCTTGCCAAGCACTGACCACAGAGAGCTCAGATGTGGCCTGAGGCACTCATTTGGCAAATGTAAGAGTTCAATGAACAATGGGACAGGTGTAATGCGAAACAACACATAAACATAAAGAAGATAGCGCAGAATCAGGCAGCTCCGCTTAATTGGGTTTAAACCATTCTCGGCTTCACAAAGTCTGCTCTTCACTTTTTCCCTTAGAACTGATCTAGTTCTCATAATAAACACCCTATTCCTACTCTAAAGCCTGGCACTTGCTCACTAAAGCAATTATATAAGTCAGCACTAAAAAATTAAAAGCACTACACCCTCACAAACTCCCCTTGAGTACCTTGTTCCCCATTGGCCCTTTTTTCCAATTATAAAGGAATTCCCAATACTATTCTAGCATGTTCAAAGGTCAGTTGTCAATCTCCTCTCCGGTCCAGCTGGTGAATCTGGGAATCTTGAGGCAATGTTACAACTGCCTCGTACACAGACAACCCTCTCCTCCTCCCAACAAATTCCAACACATGTGAGAGATGCAACCATATAGCCAAACTGGAGGCTAAGCTCTCTCAACTCAGTACTGGTGTAACCAGTCAGGATGAGAAGGAAACCACAGTCACTACAATTCCAGTCTCACATAGACCTACCACGACAGCAAACCAAACACATAAACATACTCGGAGGCTCTAAATAAAAATCTGCTTAAGCAGCAGAGACCTTCAAAGCAGACATCCAAGCAACCGCTACCCCAAAACAAAACACGTGCAACACATATCTCACAAAGCCAGTGTGCCAAACAGTCACAGCCCTTAAGGCTAAACAACACACCTGATACACTTGTAATAGGTGACTCTATCGTCAGGCACACTGACGTCCCACTCACCAGGCTGAACAAGGAGAAGGTCATGGTGAGCTGCCTGTCGGGCACTAGGATCCGCCACATAACACAAGCACTCAGGTCACTCCAAGGCAAGTACAAATATGACTCAGTCATTGTCCATGCTGGTGTGAATGACCTGAGACGTACCTTCCTGGACTACATGAAAAGAGACATAGAGGAGCTCTCTGAGCATGTAGCCCAAGCCGGTATGACCCTGACCTTGAGTAGCATCTTACCCTCACCAAGAATGATGCCACAATATGAAGACAAAGATGATCAATTTCAACAATTGGCTTAAGTAAAGGGTGTCATTCAAAGGGGATCAAATGCCTGTCAGCCTGGGATGACATGCTCGACAAGCCACAATGCTTCGCTAGGGACGGCTTGCACCTGTCACCCCTCGGCTTTCAGATATTGGCAAAGGCTCTTGCCACCCCCCCATAGTGCCTTTTTTAGGCAAGGCTCAAAAGACAAACCCACCTCCATAGGTATCACAAGGGATAAGAAACTAAGAGTAATGCTACTCAACACCAGAAGTCTAAACCTCAAGATGCACGCACTCGAAACTCTCCTTAGCATGGAGAACATAGATATCTGTGCAGTAACAGAAACCTGGTGCAAGGCTCCCGAGAGCACCCCAGCTGTGCCAGGTTATACCTCATACCATGCTTTTCGGCCCCAAAATTTGGAACGAATCACAAAAGGAGGGAGAGTATTAATATTCGTCAAGAGATACCCACACCTCCAGGTTGGTGGCATAGCACGAAGCATCAGAGACTATCCATGTGCAACTAATAGTGGGTAAAGCTGCCTTCCAGTTTATAGCCTGCTACAGACCACCCTCCCAAACCCAGGAACCCCACGCGGCCTTCCTGAGAACACTGGAAAATATGAAGGTCTCCAAACACCATTATATTGGGCGACTTCAACTACCCAAACATAGTCTGGGAGCATTACTCTAGCTCCAACACCCTAGCCCAAAGGTTCCTAGAATTTATAAACTCAGATGCTATGGAACAACTTGTTACCACTCCCACAAGAGGGGAAAACATACTGGACCTGATCATCACCAACATGGGGGCTCTATGCTCCAGACCAGAAGTGTATCCCTCACTGGTAAGATCAGACCATAAACTAATGTCACTGGATATTCACATCCCGACCCCACCCCCTGCCCAGAAAACCACATTGAAAAACTTCTCTAAAGCAAATTTCACACTGCTCAAAACTGAGGTGGAATCCTTCAAAGCCCCCTAGCCTGTGGAAAATACGGCCCAGACCGCAGAATCCTTTATAAACGCATTCTATGAACACCTTCAGGAGTGCATGGATCATGCAATCCCAAATAAAACCAAGACCCAATCCTCCAAAGGCAGGCATCCTGTCTGGTGGACTCCAGCCATAAACAAACTATACAATAGAAGGAGGAAGCTACTACATGATAGAGCAAAATCCCAAAAAGGGAAGGCATCTCTGATCAGTATTAGTAAAAACCTAAGGGCACTCATAAAATCGTCTAAGGCCAGCTTCGAGAGAAAAATTGCACAGGACACTAAGGATAATCACAAGGCTTTCTTTAGTTATGTTAGGAACCTGGGTGGGAATTCCCAGATATGCTCAGAATTAGTCCAAAATGACAAAAAATACACCAAACCCACAGACATTGCCAACATCCTAGCTGACAGGTTCAGCGCAAACTCCCCCCACCAAAAGGGCAAATATCTATCCCAGCAGAGTGCTGCCCCCCTGACATCTCAGATGCTCAGGTAAGAGCCGCCCTCTCCAAAGCAAAAAACACAGCATCAGTGGGACCAGACAGTGTCCCGGGCTGCGTCCTACATGAACTCCAAGAAGAGCTAAACCCAAACATAAAACTACTGTTCAATCTCAGCCTTACTACAGGATTTGTACCCAAAGAGTGGCGAACAGCAACAGTGGTCCCTCTCCACAAAGGTGGTGCCTCAACAGATCCTGGAAATTATCGCCCCATAAGCCTGACTAGCTTGGTCTGCAAAGCTATAGAAAGGATCATCATGGACTTCATAAATAAAGATATTGGGGACCTACAGACACTGGATCCTACCCAGTTCGGCTTTGTTAAGGGCAGATCCTGCCTCTTAAACCTAGTCGATTTCTTTGAAACAGTCACCAAGGCCATTGACAAGGGGAAGGTGGTCCACACAGCCTACCTGGACCTCGCAAAAGCCTTTGATGCAATACCCCACTCGGGCATTATAGATAAGCTCACCAGCTTAAATATAAACCCCTATGTCACTAGATTGGTTGCAAACTGGCTCAAGGACAGAGCCCACATGGTTAGAATTGCTGGAGCCATGTCAGACTCCAAACCAGTTACAAGTGGCGTCCCACAAGGCTCAGTCCTGGGACCTCTCTTGTTCGGTATATATTTCTTGGAGGTACAGGCCAACACGAAAGGACTGTGGCTGACCAAGTTCATAGATGACTGCAAACTAGGCGCCATAATCGACTCTCCAGCTGACACAAGCATCCTACAAAAGGGCCTCATAGAAACAGACAACTGGTGCCAGAGCCATGACCTCAAGCTAAACGCCAAAAAGTGTATAAACATCCCATTTGGCAAAAACAAAGTGCCCACAAATTACCACATAGGTGGCAATCCATCAAGTACGGAAGAAGTAATTAGGGACCTGGGACCCAAGTTGATAGCAATCTCATTTGAAAACCACATGGCCAAAGTGGTTAGAAAAACATTTTATATAGCCCACCTAATCATGAAGGGATTCACATCTAGATCAGGGGAGGTCATCGTGCCTCTTTACTCATCCCTCATCAGGCCCATAATTGAGTACAATGCCCCTTTTGGGATGTACCTTACCAGACACCTGCAACAACTGGAAAGACCCCAAAAGTACGTCACCAAGAGGATCAAAGGGCTCAAACAGATGCCATATGCTGCCCGGTTAAAGAAACTCCAGCTCTACTCAGTGGCATACCGCCTGTTCAGAGGTGATCTGTGCCTGATGTATATAGCCATATCCAACCTGGAATTAATGGACACCTCAGAAAATCCAAATCCCATCGAGCTACGCGCTCAAGAGACTTGAACCTCAGCACTGAAATAAATAGGACATGCTGGAGGGACAGATTCATAACCCAGAGGCTCCCTTCACTCTGGAATAAAATCCCAGTCCAGGTTAGGCAGAGTCCCTCATTGACTCTCTTCAAGAGGAATCTTGATGAGTGGATGGGAGATCGTAGGTTTACCCCGGGTATCACTTCTGTGTCACTGTTAGACAGAGGCACAGTATACTAACCTCGAAAAAGGGCATAGCAAAATTCATTTAAAATGGGTGGCGAAAGCCAAACACACTCTGGCTAGGCTTATAAATGCCATAGGGCAGATAGCCTAGTATGAACCTATGAACCTATGAAGATGATGGCATTTGTTCTAGCCATGAAGATTTTCAAAGACAAACTGAGACCAGGACCGTTAAGAGTCCTGACAAACAGCAACATGGTCATGTAGTATGTAAACTAGCAGGGAGGGCAGTACAGACTTGCAGTGAAAAACTGAGATCTGGCTCAGGAACTGTACTTTATACCCATAGCCTCCTTCATCCCAGGCCAGCAGAACCTTTCCAGACCTTGTAATATGTCAGAGGTAGACCTTTTTGTGTCCAACCAGAAGAGACAATAAACAAAATTTTGTTCCAGAACCCTTATGAGAGGGGCTTGGAAGATAGATGCTTTCTCCTCCTTTCGGGAATGACTCTTTCTATATGCTTGGTGTCAGACCCATGGCCCAAGCTCAATGCCAAAAAGTGCAGTGTCATTCCCTTTGGTAAAAACTCTGTACCCATGAACTACCACATAGGCAGCAATCTACTTAACACTGAATGTGTGATAAGAGACCTTGGGACCCAGGTGGACAGTCCTGTGATAGTCACATCGCCACAGTAGTCAGGAAGTCCTTCTATGTGGCACACCTCATCATAAAAGGGTTCTCATCCAGGAAAAAAAGAGGTCTTTGTTCCCTTCTACTCGTCACTCATTACACCTATTATAGAGTACAACGCCCCTTTTGGAATGTACCTCACAAGACATCTACAGCAGCTGGAAAGGCCACAGAAGTACCTCATAAAGAGGATTACTGGTCTCAAACAAATGCCCTACACTGACCGCCTCAAAAAACTCCAGCTTTACTCCATAGCATATTGCCTACTCCAAGGTGATCTCTGCGTAACATATAAAGCTATGTCAAACACAGAGCTGTTGGACAAGCTACACCTAAAGAAATCCCAATCCCTCTGAGCTACACGCTCTAGGGACCTAAACCTTGTCACCACAATAAACAGGACACACTGGAGGGATAGATTCCTGTCCCAGAGACTTCCTGTACTCTGGAACAAGCTTACCCATCTATGTCAAGCAAAGTTCTTCATTAGCACTCTTCAAGAAAAATCTTGATGAGTGGATGGGAAATGGGAAATACACCCCGGGCATCATTTCTGTGTCTCTGCTCGACAGTGGCACAGGAAAATAACTTTCTTGGGTGGCGTAATCTATGGAACATTGCTGGCTAGGCTTACGTAGGCCCTTGGGTCGATAGCCTAGTACCTACCTATGAACCTATGCCTTTCCTTCATTATCCCTTGTCTCTTAGTACTTCAGAAAATTGGGGAGATGGGCCAAAGATGATGATTACACCACACTGGCCCATACAATAGTGATTCTACCTCCTGTCCTCCCTCATCAAAGTGAAGATCAAACCCTTGCTTCTGTGCATGGGCTTTCTTTCCCAGAGCTAACCCAAATATCAAAACTCTGAACCTCACAGGTTGGATGACTTGTCAATATTCTCTGACAGTGTGGTCTACATTCTGAGAGAAGCCAGAAAACCAGGTATGAGTACACTTCATCTTAAGTGGAAAAGGTTTTCTCTTCTGTGCCACTCGGAAGGGTTACTTTTTAAATCAGTCTGTTTAGCACAAGTCATGGAATGTTTATCCTTCCTGTACAAGGAAGGTTTATCATGCCTCTCAATTGCCCAGATTTTCACAGCATGGCCAGATTTTTGCCTCATATTTTTGGTCTGTTCCTCATAAAACTTGTGGTTTTCTGTCAAATCACTGATGACTGAATCTACTAAATAACTGAATGCATTTGAATTTCAGACGTTATATCTTTCAGAAAATACATGCTAACACAAATAGCATCTTTCTAGGTTTATAAGAGCAATATTTAAAATATGCCCCTATTTTGGGCCTTTGTCCCCCCATTATTTTAGTCTTTGTCCAGATTTCTTGCACGAAGAAGTTGAGAAGTATGTCTGCCGTATGCTTCCTTCAAAGTACATGCTTTGCTATGTCCTCACCCCCCCCAACCCCTATTCACATCCTGACATAAAACTTAAACAGTTTTGAAAAGGGATATTGCACTTCAGACACACACACCCCATGCACCCCCCCCCCCCACACACACACACAAAGCACCACACTCCTGCCTAGAACTTTATCCTAGAGAAGCTCATCCCTTTGAGTTCTGACTTCGGCTAGATGCATTTCTAAACTGCAAACTCTCAAGTGCATTGAGCTTTCCTGATTTTTCTATAAAGAAAGGGTCACTTGCAGGACCAGGCTATTCAACTTCCAGTCTTTTTCCTAAACCATCGCAGTAAGGGTGAAAGCATCCTCCATTCCTTAGATATTCACAGACAGCTGAGATTCTACCTGTACAATGCCAAATTTTCTAACAAGGCAGACCAGCTCCTTCTTTCCTTTGCAGAGGGCAAGAATAGGAGGCCTGTGAGTAAACAAACTATATCCAGATGGATTACCAATTGCATTATCTTCTGCTATTCCCATCATGGCAACCAACCTTCTTTACCCATTATTGCTCATTCTACTGGGGCAAAAGCAACCACTTTAGCCTTTTTAAAGGGGGGGGGACTCTACACAGTCTATTCTAGAAGCAGCTGCCACATCCTCAGTTCACACCATTACAAAACATTAAAGCATTACAACTTTGGTGATAACAGCAAAAGCCAGAGCTGAGTTTGCCACTGCCAGTCTGCAGAGCATTATCTTGCCATCTCCCTACTCTGACCAGCAATCCACTTTGAAACTGTCTTTGGGAGTCTTCCCAAAACTCAGTACTGCAACAATGACTGTGAAAAAACTTAGCACACTTGTGTCAGGAACTTGCCATAACTAGAGATCACTGTCACAGTACCCTTTCCCCTCCTAACTTCTCCTTTTCCTTCTCACTCCTGGTGTTGGGGTAGGGCCCCTGTTCATCACCGTTCCTTCCTGCCACTCTCCACCTGCTATCATTGGCCTGACCTTTTAGGATATAGTTGGTTATATGACCTTAGAGGTCAGTTGAACCTTTGGTCTCTGGGCAAGACCTGAAGGTGGTGCTGTATGTTGACTCCTTTATACCCCTGATATTGGAATTAGAGGGCTTCTGCTGGCTTGGAGATGGTGACATTTTCTAATATTTGGATTAACCACAGACTCCCAACAGGCAGGAATTCCTGTAGAGTCACTACCACAATAGTGATCTGCTCAAACATCTGTACTTATGGTAAGTTCCTGAAACAACTGGACTTACTGTTTTTCCCTTCCTTCTTTCTGCTATATAGCTTTAAAAAAAAGCCCCCGCTTTCCTTCTTGATCTTTTATGCTAGTTTCCTTTTAACATTTGTGCATTCTGTCTTTGCTGTATTTGTTGCTTTTTTGCCATTGTCCATGTACTGTGCTCTGAGCACTTAACCACTTCCAGCAGTCCACTTTGTGTTGGCCCTACCTGTTGCTTTAATTGCTAGCCTGAAATTCCTGGGCAGCCACATTGGGCTTCTCTTTCTTACACCTTCCTCATGTCATTGTCCATTGCTATGAGCAGTCATATGTGACCTAGTCCCATAGCTTGCTTGCATCTTTAATTTACTACTGTGTCTCGTCTCATCCTTGACTGCTTCCCTCCACGCGCACACACACAGCATAATCCAGTCTTGTAAAATCAATCCCACACATACAACCTGGACACCATGATGTCTCCATCATCTCCTACTCATTCTCTACCCTGGAGCTCAGAATCTGCCCCTCTGCCCCAGACAGCTTAAGACCCCTTGTGAGTATTATCTTCTTCCTCCTTCATTCTGTCCTCCAGTCTCTTCAGTTCTCTTGTTGTGTCTGCCCAGCTGTTACCCTGCCTTAACTGCCAGAGTATTTTAACCTGTCTTTCACCTGACTGCACCCTTTTTTTAACACCTTCATTAAATTAATACTTATGATATAGGCAAGCATACATGTATATGAAAGAAAACAAACCTTAACATGTTCACAGTTAACCATTATACAGCACAAATATTCTGTACAATTATCAATCCAGCATTACTTAAATTGCTAAATTCCTGCCTTCCCTTAAACCTCACTCCTCCTTCAAAACATTATTCTGCATGTATTTTCCTACAATTTTCATTTTTTCTATGTAAGTTGCTTTTATCCATGTTTAAATATCCCACTTTCAGTTTATTATCTCGATTACAATATTCGCTACTTCAAATATGATTGGTTTACACTTTTGTTTCCATTATCTAGCAATTGCTTTTTTATTAGCCACCAGAATTAAACTTAACAAGGTCACATGTATAGGCAATTCAGATCCTGTATCCCAGCTCAAAAAAAAATATTTCCTTAGTTACACCCATTTGCCTACTCAGTATTTCTGACAGAATCCACTACAGAGAAATTGTTTAAAGTTAGCCAAATTGTTATATTCACAAAGCATGTGTTATCGGTTAACTGTCTCTTCCCCATCACACCTCCAACATTTGATGTCTAAGTGAGGAAAAATTCTGTGGAGTCTGCTTGGAGTATAAAATATCTGTGCAAGCACTTGCAAGCAAAAATCCTAAATCTTCTAGACCTTGCGTTTTGGGAGCTATGCATATGTCCTCCATTGTTTCCTTGTGAATTGCTTATCCAGTCTCTTTTCCCAATCTTTTCTAACCTGTTGTGATTGATTCATATTATCATGCAATATTTTATATGCTCTACTCATTATCCCTTTTCTAACAGCAGCTTCTGTTCTAGATTCAGCACCCTGGCTGCACCCTTATCCCATTCTTGCTTTAGTTTTCTTCCTCTTCTAACCTCACAACGGATGTCCTAGTTTATGTAGATTGCTATTCCACATAATCTCTTCCCTTCTCTTTCATTTCTGTACAAGATTTACCCAAACACCTCCATGTGCCATGTACTTTTATCACTGATCGTTGTTTCTGTGATACCAACAATGTTCACTCATCCCTCCTGAATCTCTGCTTACAACTCCTGGATGTTCTTCGTGTTTCACTGTTGCAGTCATTACACTTGGGTAATCTGCTGGCAGGTTGCCCTCGGTCGACCTGATTAACAAAGTCTTGGGTCCTGCGTCTGTTGCTGTCCCTTCTTCCTTGACGTCAGGTCGTCGGGGGTATAAAACATACAGCCAATGCCATTACATCAGTCTGTCTTGCCGTGCGGTGCCCAAAGCAGAAGCAGTTTGCAAGTGCCGGTTGGCCGACTCCTGAAATTTTCATTTTCGAGTTTTAGAACCGAAGTCTTCAACTTAAAGCTAAGTACTCCGTTGGGGAAACTTTTTCTTGCTCCTTACCGATGTCAGTAAAAGTTAATAATTGCATGACTTGTGGAAAGCAAATACCTCATGAAGATTTTCATTTGTACTGTATTCCTTGCATAGGCCTTGACTGCGACATACCTTGCTGTCGGTTTTGTGCTTTATTTAATCAGCGCACTATCCGTCGTTGGTACATGTTTGCCTCTAAATATTTCGGTTCTGGGTTTAATTATCCAGAAATGAAGTCTGTTAGCCATCCGACTACTGGAAAAAACGCAAAGATAAAGACAGAGACAGGCCGTCGAGGTCCAAAACTGCCAAAGACACTTCTCCTAAGCCAGTCGCCGGTACACAATGAGGCGCTTTTGCAGCCCCTGATACCCGCTACTTCTGACTCGCAGGCCTCTACTGAGACCCATTTGGAGTCCGGTATGCCGCGAGATGCTTCACCTATGGAAACCGCGGATGTCTCTACCTTGGATGGGTCTGGAGCCGCTGTGCAGGCACCGGCTTCTGAGGGTGTATTCAGAGCTACAGACTTGCATATTAAACCGACTCCACCTTCAGTACTAAGGCCTAAATCTCGATCTTTGTCTAAAAAACTGAAGTCCAGGCCACATGTTCAGGCCCCTATGTGTAAAATACAAATGATCAAAATGGCTGAAGATCTAATTACTCTAATCAGGGGTAGTCAACCCCCCCCCTCCCTTCTAAGAGGCCTACGGCTGAGCTTGACTATGAATCTTCTGATCAGGACTCTGTTTCTTCTGACTCTTCTAATGCCCTGAATTTGTCCATACCTACTTATGAGAATTCTGATGCAGTGGATTCCATTGCCTCTGCTACCACCCCTGAGGATTTTTTTTTTTGGGGAAACTTTACATACCTTAAGGGAGCATTCCTACTGGGAAAGTCAGGAATTTTCTGATTAAAAAAAAAGGCTTAGGGATTTCTTTCTTCTACCTCAACATAGGCCTTTGGCTATACCTCCTGTACTAGACATTGTGGATGATGTGTTTTCGGAATCCAGTATGGCCCCTGATTCCCTGCCACCGGCTCTTAGTAAACCTGACCGATACTACAGGGTTCCTGAGTCCCACAAGTTCCTTTTCAAAACTCCTGTTGCAGATCCAGAAACCATTTCTCAGGGGCCCAAGGGCATTATGGCTTCTACTGCTAAAAATCCTACCCCTTCTGATAGAGATTCCAGGGCGCTGGATAGATGGGGTAAAAAGGTTTATACTTCTGCAACCTTGGCAATCAGGGCTTTAAACTGCCAATTTCATATGTTAAAATATCAACAGCATATTATTGGACTGCTTAAACAGAAAATGATTTCTGACTGTGTGGAAAATAAAGATTTACAGGATTTATTGCATTCTGCTGAACAAGTTGGAAAACATACTTTGCAATGTGGTTTTGATTATTTAGAGGCTTCTTGCAGGGCTGCTGTTACTGGGTCTGTACTTAGAAGGCATGCCTGGCTTAAGGAGCAATCTCTGCCTGATCATGTTAAAGCAGAATTGTTGGATGCTCCTTTAAATCGGGGCCACCTGTTTGGCAATAAGGCTGAAGAAGTTCTAAAAAATATGGAAGATAAAGCTAAATCTATGCAAACTGTAAAAGATTTCTTACAAGTGCAACCGCCAAGATTTAGTAGGCACTGGCCTACTAAGAATTGGTCCTTTCCAGCTCCGTCCACATCCTCTCAAGCCAAACCCAGACGCACCAAAAGCACCAGGTTTCAGTCCCAGGGGAATCTCAGAACTAAGCAATGGGGGGCCTCCACTTCCAAATCTGGAAATAACAAGACACCCCCATATGGTAAACAGTCTCAATGACTTTCCTTTAAAATTACCAAGCACTTACCTTTTAGCCACCCCTTTGGGGGGAAAGATTGCTCTTCATGCAGAAAACTGGGAACTCATAACCCAGGACAAATGGGTTTTAAATAGTGTCCCAGGGATACAGATTTCATTTCCACACGTTGCCAACACCAAATGGGTGGCCAGACCTGCCCCCAAATCAGTGGGCAGAGGCTCAAAAACAAGTACTTTCCCCTCTTAAACATGGGGGCTATTCATCCGGTTCCAGAAGAGGAAAAGAGACAAGGTTTCTATTCCAGACTTTTCCTTGTACCCAGAAAAGACGAATCATGGCGTCCAATTCTGGGCCTGTCTACTCTAAACACCTTTTTGGACATTCAAAAATTCAAGATGCTGACTCTTCACCAGTTACTTCCTATGCTAGGCAAAGATGCCTGGTTGGCAAGTCTACATTTAAAAGATGCATACCTGCACATCCCAGGCAGGGAATCTTGCAAATGATACCTACACTTCAAAGCAAGCTTACTTGCCTTATCAGTTCTCTGCACTGCCCTTTGGCTTGTCTACTGTGCCCAGAGCATTCACAAAGTGTCTGGCTCCAGTAATTGCATTTTGCAGGCAAAGACGTTTTCAAATATATCCATACCTGGACGATTGTCTAATTCAGGCAGAAAACCAGGGCATACTTCTAAATCATCTGGCGTTTGTAAAAACGTTCTGACTGGTCTGGGGTACACCATAAACAAAAAGAAATCACAGCTGGTACCCTCTCAACAGATTACATTCCTGGGTGAAAGCTTGAATACAACTGCCCAGATGGCTTTCCTCACGTCAGAGAAGCAAATTCGTTTGGTAACTTAATTCAGACAAGTGGCCGCAAAAACCCTGCTATCTGCAAGACAAATACTACAAGCCTTGGGGTTCATGGCCTCCTGCATTCTTCTAATTCCATATGCAAGACTGCATATGAGGAAACTACAGTGGTACTTAAAGTCTATGGAGTCAACATTGTCACAGCCTGGTAACAATGATTCCTATCATACCTTGCCTACGCCTGGAGTTCCTATGGTGGGAAGAGGCCTGCCACCAAAACAAGCGACTGCCATTCACACTATCCCCTGCCACCCAAACCCTAACTACAGATGCATCAGACTATGCATGGGTGGCTCACCTGGCAGGGAAGTGCATTCAGGGCAAATGGAACCCAAATCAAATGCACCTACATATCAATCAGAAAGAAATGTTAGCTGTACAGAATGCTCTGACAGCCTTCAAGAACTACATTCTTCCAGGACAACTAATGGTAAAGACTGACAACACCACGGTTATGTGGTACATAAACAAGCAGAGGGGTACACATTTCTACCCCCTCTGCAGACTAGCCATGGCATTGTGGAACACAGCCTAGAGCTACCAGGTGCACCTACAAGCTCAATTCCTGCCAGGAAAATTGAATACACTGGAAGACTGACTAAGCAGAAATCTCATGGACCCACATGAGTGGAAACTGGAACCACGGATTTTCAACATGTTGACAAGCAAATGGGGGAGCCCAGACATAGTTCTATTTGCATCCCCCCAGAACTACCAGTTGGACAAGTTTTGCACAAGGACTCCACACAAAAAAGCCTGGAAAGTAGATGCTCTGTCCTTCAGCTGGAAAAACCTCAGTCTGTGCCTTTCCCCCTCTGCCTCCGCTCTCCAAAGTTCTTCTAAAAGTCAAACAGGACAAACCAAGAATAACTTTGATTGCTCCAGACTGGCCATGTCAACACTGGTACCCACTCCTGCACAGTATGTCAAAAATATCTCCATGGCACCTGCCTCAGACACCTTCTTGCTGTCTCAGCAGGAGAACCAAATTCTGCACCCTCAGCTTCCAACATTGAACCTTGCAGCCTGGCTAATCAATTAACTTCACCCTTAGCATCCCTCAGCAAACCTGTGATGGATGTTACCTTGGAGGCGAGAAGACCTAGTACCAGAAAATCTTATGCTGACAAATGGAACAGATTCTGTGCCTGGAACCAATCTTTAGGGATGAACACAGCAGTGCCCAATTTACCTCAGATTTTGCAATACTTAACTGAGATGCTTCACAAGGGACCGTCTTTTTCCTCTATTAAAATCCACACCTCCGCTATTTCAGCTCACTATAACACAGAACCACCCCTCTTTTCTCATCCCCTGCTCAAGCAGTATCTCAGAGGGGCAAAGAACTTGAGACCACCCAGGAGAGCTCCTACCCCTGCCTGGACCTTCACTTTGTTTTGGAAAAGCTCACTCTACCTCCTTTCGAGCCAGCTGCTACTGCAGACTTAAAATTTTTTTCTTGGAAAACAGCTTTCCTTTTAGCAATCACTTCAGCTAGAAGGATATCTAAATTACAGGCCCTTATGGCAGTGGAGCCTTTAATCATCTTTCATGCGGACAGGGTATCTCTGAGGACCAATCCATCCTTCATGCCCAAGGTGGTTTCCAGTGTGGCTCTTAATCGGTCAATTCATTTGCCAACCTTCTTTCCCAATCCACAGAACAAAGGGGAACGGATTCTGCATTCCTTGGATGTGCACAGACAACTTAGATTCTACTTGGACAGAACTAAATTTCGAAGAAAATCTGAACAATTGCTAGTAGCATTTGCTGCTGGGGCAGAGGGGAAGGCTATTTCAAAACAAACCATTTCTAAATGGATAAGCCATTGCATTCATTTCTGCTATAAGCACCATGGAAAACCTATCCCCCAGGGGATCAGATCTCACTCCACCAGGTCTGCATCTACTTCTGCAGCCTTTCTCAGAGGTGTTTCCTACCAGGGATATTCTAGAAGCTGCTACCTGGAGTTCTGTACATACCTTCATCAAGCATTATCATTTACCAATTTTCTCTAAATCCAGATCTGGCTTTGCCACTGCTGTCTTGCAGGGCCTTATAGGTCCTAATGCTGTATAAATTCCTCCTCCCAAACATAGCTTTGGGAATCTACCCAAATGTAATGACTGCAACAGTGAAACATGAAGAACATAGTACAGTTGTGTACACTTACCATAAATGTAGATGTTCGAGTGTATTCACTGTTGCAGTCCTGGTTACCCTCCCTCCAGCCCCCTGTTTTTCTCTGACTATACCTCTACTTTCTTTTACTATGCTTAAAAGCCTTTTTGGTGTATTTGCTTTTGGTTGGAGGTATATATTGTGTTTTTAATTTTGTTTGCTCCCCATTTGGGGGGCACCTGACATATGGGGCAAGAAAAACTGATGTAATGGCGTCGACTGCATGTTTTATACCCCTGACGACCTGAAGTCATGGAAGAAGGGACAGCAACCGATGCAAGACCCAAGACTGTTAATCAGGCTGACTGAGGGCAACCTGCCAGCAGATTACCCAGATGTAATGACTGCAACAGTGAATACACTCTAACATCTACATTTATGGTAAGTGTACACAATTGTACTGTCTTTATACCCAGACTCCTGGCACTGCAGACTAGAAGTACCAAGTCAACAGTTTGAGTAACCCTCCTTTGTTCCTCATCTGTATCCTGCTTATCTTTTTACCTTCACTGTCTAGTGTCTGAACACCACCTTCAGCTTCTTTCATGTCCCACTCACCATCCATCTTGGTTTAAATCTACAATCACTGAGAATTACCTTTCCAAGCCAGCACTAAGCGCCAACGTTCCTTCTCAGCATGGAGTATGCCCTTTACACAGAGCAGGTCTTTCTGCAAAGTCTCTTTCCACATTCTTACTAGTTCTAAGCCTTTGTGCCTTTTCTGCTGTAACAGCCAGTCGTCAAACTCCCTAATCCTCCTTTTCCTCTGTATGCTAGCTAATAATAAGTTCATCGTGGCAGTGTCACAGATTTACCCCAAAGCCCTTCCAGGAATACTGACTCCCTTAGTTTTGAATTATAAGCATCCATTCCCACCCATGTGTCAAGATTTCTTTTGAAAAGATGCAAGTTCTTTGAGCAACAAATAAATGGTTGAAGCGTATTCCATATATTAGGAATCAGATGAGTTATATATGATTTGCTTGTATTTTAGTCCTGTTATGATCGATTCTTATTTTTAAGTTTTAACAGAAGAGATTTCTAGGTTAAACTTTGAGTGCCTCACTTTTAATTGCCATATAGGCCAATGCTAATTTTTCCTGGTGATATCTATAATTGAATTAATATAATTTAAGCAGGAAAATATCTGCAATGTTATAGGTTCATAGGTTCATACTAGGCTATCTGCCCTAAGGCATTTATAAGCCTAGCCAGAAAGTGTTTGGCTTTCGCCACCCATTTTAAATTTATTTTGCTATGCCCTTTTTCGAGGTTAGTATACTGTGCCTCTGTCTAACAGTGACACAGAAGTGATACCCGGGGTAAACCTACGATCTCCCATCCACTCATCAAGATTCCTCTTGAAGAGAGTCAATGAGGGACTCTGCCTAACCTGGACTGGGATTTTATTCCAGAGTGAAGGGAGCCTCTGGGTTATGAATCTGTCCCTCCAGCATGTCCTATTTATTTCAATGCTGAGGTTCAAGTCCCTCGAGCGCATAGCTCGATGGGATTTGGATTTTCTGAGGTGCAGCATGTCCATTAATTCCGGGTTGGACATGGCTTTATATGTCAGGCACAGATCGCCTCTGAACAGGCAGTATGCCACTGAGTAGAGCTGGAGTTTCTTTAACCGGGCAGCATATGGCATCTGTTTGAGCCCTTTGATCCTCTTGGTGAGGTACTTTTGGGGTCTTTCCAGTTGCTGCAGGTGTCTGGTAAGGTACATCCCAAAAGGGGCATTGTACTCAATTATGGGCCTGATGAGGGATGAGTAAAGAGGCACGATGATCTCTCCTGATCTAGATGTGAATCCCTTCATGATTTGGTGGGCTATATAAAATGTTTTTCTAACCACTTTGGCCACGTGGTTGTCAAATGAGAGATTGATATCAACTTGGGTCCCCAGGTCCTTAATTACTTCTTCTGTACTTAATGGATTACCACCTATGTGGTAATTTCTGGGCACTTTGTTTTTGCCAAAGGGGATGACTATACACTTTTTGGCATTTAGCTTGAGGCCATGGCTCTGGCACCAGTTCTGTTTCTATGAGGCCCTTTTGGAGGATGCTTGTGTCGGCTAGAGAGTTGATTATGGTGCCCAGTTTGCAGTCATCTGCGAACTTAGTCAGCCACGGTCCTTCCGTGTTGGCCTGTACCTCTGAGAAATATATACCGAACAAGAGAGGTCCCAGGACTGAGCCTTGTGGGACACCACTTGTAACTGGTTTGGAGTCTGACATGGCTCCAGCAATTCTAACCATGTGGGTTCTGTCCTTGAGTCAGTTTGCAATCCATGTAGTGACATAGGGGTTTATATTTAAGCTGGTGAGCTTATCTATAATGCCCGAGTGGCGTATTGTATCGAAGGCTTTTGCGAGATCCAGGTAGGCTGTGTGGACCACCTTCCCCTCGTCAGTGGCCTTGGTGACTGTTTCAAAGAAATCAACCAGGTTTAAGAGGCAGGATCTGCCCTTAACAAAGCCGAACTGGGTAGGATCCAGTGTCTGTAGGTCCCCAATATCTTTATTTATGAGGTCCATGATGATCCTTTCCATAGCTTTGCAGACCAAGCTAGTCAGGCTTATGGGGCGATAGTTTCCAGGATCCATTGAGGCACCACCTTTATGGAGAGGGACCACTGTTGCTGTATGCCACTCTTTGGGCACATATCCTGTAGTAAGGCTGAGATTGAACAGTAGTTTTATGTTTGGGTTTAGCTCTTCTTGAGTTCATGTAGGGGCAGCCCGGGACACCGCCTGGTCCCATTGATGCTGTGTTTTTGCTTTGGAGAGGGCGGCTCTTACCTGAGCATCTGAGATGTCAGGGGGCAGCACTCTGCTGGGATAGATATTTGCCCTTTTGGTGGGAAGGGGGGAAGTTTGTGCTGAACTTGTCAGCTAGGATGTTGGCAATGTCTGTGGGTTCATTGTATTTTTTGTCATTTTGGACTAATTTTGAGCATATCTGTGAAGTACCACCCAGGTTCCTAACATAACTAAAGAAAGCCTTGTGATTATCCTTAGTGTCCTGTGCAATTTTCTCTCGAAGCTGGCCTTAGACAATTTTATGAGTGCCCGTAGTTTTTGCTAATACTGATCAGTGATGCCTTCCCTTTTTGGGATTTTGCTCTATCATTTAGTAGCTTCCTCCTTCTATTGTATAGTTTGTTTATGGCTGGGGTCCACTAGACAGGACGTCTGCCTTTGGAGGATTGGGTCTTGGTTTTATATGGGATCGCATGATCCATGCATTCCTGAAGGTGTTCATAGAATGCGTTTATAAAGGATTCTGCAGTCTGGGCCATATTTTCCACAGGCCGGGGCTTTGAAGGATTCCACCTCAGTTTTGAGGAGTGTGAAATTTGCTTTAGAGAAGTTTTTCACTGTGGTTTTCTGGGCAGGGGGTGGGGTCGGGATGTGAATATCCAGTGAGATTAGTTTATGGTCTGATCTTACCAGTGAGGGATACACTTCTGGTCTGGAGCATAGAGTCCCCATGTTGGTGATGATCAGGTCCAGTATGTTTTCCCCTCTTGTGGGAGTGGTAACAAGTTGTTCCATAGCATTTGAGTTTATGAATATAATTTCAAATATTACATGTTGCTTTATAAACCAACCAACGAAAGAATACCTGCATGAACGGCTTGTGCACGGCTAAATAGTATATCCAACCAAAAAAGTCACAAAAGCCAGCACCCAACATTTCCTGTGGCTTATACCAAAAACATATTTATTCCATGACCGATAGCCAGCAATACATCAGTACACCAGTAAGGTTGGTCATTTAACCCAGGAGAAAAGAGAGCCCCCAATTTAATAATCCACATTTTCTCTTTATTTGTCAACATTTCATGTAATCTGTGGGCCTCTTTGTTCCTAAATATAATCTGGTCAATGACCATAAAACTGAAAAATCCCGTTGGATGCTTAGACATATGTTTGAATACAGAGCTCGAACCTTTCTTATTTTTGATGTCACTTAAGTGTTCCTCAACCCTTATTTTAAATGGGCGAGACGTTTGTCCAACATAAAAAGCCTGACAGCTACATTGGGCTAAATAAATAACCCAAGTCGTATTACAATTGGCAAAAAAATGGGACATTGTATACATATGGAGAATTATGAGATGTAAAACTATGGGACTTCAGCACTCTTGGGCAATAAACACAATGACCACATGGATAACAACCCAGTGTCATTTGTTTAGTTAAACATGGACCTTTATCATAAACTCTTTTATAGTGATCCAAAAGACCACCCCTTCTGAAAAGAATACAGACATCGATCCCCAATATAATTATTTAAGATGTCATCTGATCTTAATAGATGCCATTGTCTATGAATGATATTCATAAAACTATTGGTGTTTCTTCCATAGGTTGTAATTAATCTGAGTACCTGTGATTTTTACGTATCCCGAACCCGATATGACAACAACTGCGATCTATCCTGTTGATCGGCAAACCAACTGGCCATAGTGATGTCACCCACTTGATATCCCCTACTCTTGAACCTAGGTATTAGATTGTGTCTGTGATGGTTGTAGGTGGAGGAATTTGAACAAATCCTTTTAATACGAAGGAATTGTGACTTGGGGTTATTCTTAATGACATGTTGTGGGTGAAAGCTTGTAGCATGTAGTAGGGTATTGAATTGTGGAAACTTCCTAAATACTTCACTCTCCAAAGTGTCCAGATCTGTTCTCCTAACTGACATATCCAAAAAGGTTATATCTGATCTAGAATAAGTCAACTTAAATTCAATACCCAACATATTACAATTCAAATATTCCAAAAATTCCAAAAGGAATTCCTCATCTGCTCTCCATACCAACCAGCAGTCATCAAGATAGCTCCTCCAAATGTCCATTTCATTTATATGTATATTGTGACTGGTGTCATATATCAACTGTTCCTCCACGCACGCCATAAATAGATCCGCATAAATGGGGGCAAAAGAAGCCCCCATAGCAGTGCCTTGAAGTTGCCAAAAGCACCTATCTTTAAAATAGAAAATATTGTGGGTCAGGACCATTTCTGCCATGCAAATTAGAAGAGTATTATAACCTGGTTTGTACATATTGTCTCGATCTAGCCAATATTGCAAGGCCATTAGTCCTGCCCAATGGGGGATGTTGGTATACAAGGAGGTGACATCTAATGTGCATAAGAGCCAGTCTGATTCCAATTGTATGTCGGATATGATGGAGAGAAATTGGGTCGTGTCCTGTATTCTGGACCGTATTAATGCTAGTAATGGTTTTAAATATAAAGTTAGAAATTCAGACAAGGGCTCAGTTAAAGAGCCTCTGCCTGAAACAATTGGTCGACCGGGCGGTCTGTTGGAATCTTTATGGATCTTGGGCAAGAAATAAATATGCTGTTTTTTGGGACGATCTACCTTAAGATGAAAACAGACTTCTTTAGTGATAATGCCCTCATCTTCTGCTAGATTGAGGAAGTGATCAATATCCTGTTTAAATTTATTAGTTGGATCAACAGCCATTTCCTGATAAGATTTATCATAAAGTTGACGCTCACCCTCCGCTTCATAGTCCACCAAATCCTGACCCACCACTGCTCCACCCTTGTCCACAGATATGATAACAATATTCTTGTTGTTAACAAGGTTTTCAACATATAATCTTTGCTGTTTGTCCAAATTATCCTTCACCATATCTTGTTTACTCAAATGTAAATGCAAATCTCTAAGAACTTCATTCTGAAAAGTTTGTACAATGGGTAGCATCGGTGGCTTAAACAAAGAGGACCTGAAGCGAAAGTTTCTCAATTCAGAAGAACACATCTTGGTCCCCTCAGAGTTGTGAAAAAAAGATTTTAAATTAGGACTACGACAAAAATTCACAATATCTTGTGAAAAATTATACTCCTGGACAAGGAAACCTGGCACAAAGCTTAATCCTTTATTTAGCACCTCCATTTGTTGTTCATCCAGTCTAACAGAAGATATGTTATGCACATTGTTCACTTTAGTATCTAAAATTTGGTCATGTTTTGAAGAATCTCCTCAAGACCCATAGTGTTTTTGATTCTTCCTGCCCCCTCGTCTCTGAGACTTTTGCCTAAAGGGATTCCCCCTACCAAACTTTGCTCCAAATTGTTCCTTTTGGGAACAGGGGAAACTCCAGTATGGCCACCCTCCCAATCCGTATTGAATGATGAATCTTCACCAGGTATAATAGACTCCCTATTTCTTTTTTTCAAAATAGATTTGGGCCGTGAAGCTCTCGATTTCTTGGGGGTTTGAACAGGCATAACAAATTTAACCCTGGGACGCATTTCAAAGGGCTTGCCCCTATCATAATCCCCAACATCACTGGGAAACTTCTTAATTTTTCTCTCTCTAACAACAGAGTCCAGTTCTGACAAATCCTTGCCAAGTTTTTCAATACAATTTTTATGACATGAGAGTGTAGAAAACTCATCAAATGTTTTACTGGCCCCCCAAAACATGAGCAGCTTCTTCCTCCACCTTCCTCTCATAATAACTGGTCAAAATGCATATTAATGCATATGCATAGGTTAATGCATAGGTTAGTACTAGGCTACCTGCCCTTTCAGGCCATTTTAAGCCTAGCCAGTTACCCCATGTGAGAATCAAACCCTGCACTTTGTGTGTGTAAGGTAAACACCTTAACCATTAGGCCAGTCTCCCACCCTCCAAATGTTTATAAAGGTCATAGAAACCTGTTGTGCCTCTGCCCATTGTGCCAAAAGGCACTCATCTGGTTCAGCAACCATAGGCTGCAACCTAGTTCTTAATCCCCTTGGAACTATTTTACTCCGTTGGTATGCCCTAAAGAGTTTGAGGTGCCAAACTTTTTTCCCCAAGGGTGATCAAATTTTTGGTTAACTTAGCAAAAGCAGATCTACAATCCTGAGTTTGATCCTGAACTCCAGAACCATTATCAATATTACCGGACCCTATGCCAAAAATGCCCAAGTCCTCAGAGTCTGAAGAAAGACCCTTAATAAAAGTTGCCAATTCCATCATTGACCAAAACCAACTACTAAACCACAAGCTGTCCACAATGTAAAACTACAAATCTTATTTTTAAGCTGTAATATATGTCCAAAAACCTGAGTTTTGGTAAGTCAATATATAATATAATATAATTCTCTTTACTAACTGTAGGCATTCATAATTGGCCCAAATGGGTACAATGATGGCCAATAACTATTCGCCCCAAACCCGGGGAAAAATAGTTTGTCAAACCTTACAGTGGTCCAAGTCCAATTAACTGGAATCCAGAAAGGCAAACACAACATATATATCATGTCTTCCTGGCCTATAACTATCCACTTGGACTACTTGTGTCCGCTACTTAGCCAAAATGGGCCAAAACCAAATAAGAAAAATAAAAGAATTTTGGGACAGTGAACAAAATTAATTTGGTCAATGTTGCTAAGGCAAGAACTCCAAATAATTATTACCCTATACTGATATGTTAATATCTGGAGCCCAGTATGTCACCTTGGATAATCATCAAAAAACTATTCAATGATTTTCAATCCACTGGACTAGCTGGTAATTTGTTGTCCTAACTTTAATGACCCAACCCCTATCATAATGGGGCTGATATAAAAATAATGAAATATTTTTATTATCATGTCTATAGCCCAGTATCATATATGTTATGGAAAACAAACTAATAATGAAGATCCCCTATCTATCCACCATGTCCCCAATACAAACTAATACTGACAAAGGGAAAGATTATAAGCATTAGCATCCACAAAAAATGGTTAACATTCACTTGATATCCAATTGTTGAAACATAATATGAAAACCAAACAAATATGACATTCTAAATCGCATTCAAATATGCCAGGATGCCTTGGATAACTAAACATAAACAGCTAAAGGCATGCTGGCCCTAATAGTGAATCCAAACGGTCAAACATACAGCCTTGATGGCAACTTATGAGTGCTAATATTGAACTTTGTTTGGATTGGTAGACCTAAAAAAAGACCACACACCAACCCACCAAATTCAAAAAAGCACTCTAAGGGATGAACAGGAAACATGTATAAATACACAGTCTTGACCACATATAGCAATGCACAATCGCGACTTAGTATTATAACATTAATAGACCAATGTTAAATGTCCTGAACATCTTCCGATGGTATAATCGAACATGTTTAGAAAAACGCCACCAAAAAGAGTCCTTGAATTCAAACGACAAATATATTGCCACTCAAAAGTTCGAATAACACTGTTTCTTATGTCTAGACCATTTGGTTCAAAATTCGATTGTGGTAAATGCAGAAAATACAAAGTATTGAATGTAATGTAAGTAAAGAATGTGGTAAATGCCACAGAATGTCAAATATCAATGTCCCGAACCAAAATATGGAAAAGATGTAACCATTCACTATTCAGGGTCCGAATCCACTCACCGAACTCAAAAAGGCAAAAGCCTTCTTCAGCAACCAGACTTGATAAGTGTTCTTTGTTTTGTTTAGATAATCATGTTTGTAGCATGATAATTATTGTATTTATATGGTAATATTTTTTATGTGCACTAGAGGGCGTCACAAGACTTCACATATAAGGGAGAAACAATGCTAGTTGCATTTTCTTATCTTATCAAGTTTGGTTGCTGAAGAAGGCTTTTGCCGAAACCGGTACAACCTTACTGGTGTACTGATGTATTGCTGGCTATCGGTCATAGAATAAATATGTTTTTGGTATAAGCCACAGGAGATGTTTGGTGCTGACTTGTGTCTTTTTTGGTTGGATGTTGCTTTATAATTCAATTTGTTCACATAATTCTTTCTGTGAATTTTCTTTGTGCAGTTTCTAATTGTATTAGTTGTTCTGATGTATATAAGCAAAGTGAATTGTATTTTAACAGAAGACTTATAAATGTCTTATGTAAATAAACTTGACAGTTTTAATCTCTGATGGTGATACTTCTTAATAAGACACTCGTCTTATCTAAATAAGGTAATAACTGTTCAATGTACATGGTCACCAAACTAGATTCGCTTGTTACTAATGATGCCTAGATATTTGGGCTGATTTACCTCTTCTAAACACGTGTTGAAATATTATGGAACTCCTTATTAAACTGTTAATACAGTAATGGTAACACTTCTAAAAATGTTACCTTCTCCCCATCTCTTGAGATCTCTGCACTCTGCTGTCACAGATCATTAATACCTGCATTTAAAACCACACTTGTCTAGTTGTCCCCATTTTGTGATTAGTTTGGTCATCATCATCTACATTTTTCTCAGTCTACGCTCTGAGAGATGTTCCACTGAAATGTGGTCTCTCCTTTCTCAGTTGTGGAGATTTTTATATCACTTTTGTGATTGTGTTAACCACAAAACCCTCTCCTCTATGCCAACACTGGCTGTGCTCCCTACCGTTTCCCATCCCCTGCCAGTGCCCCTCCAGTCTGTAGCATTTCCATGTCTTCACTTTCACTATTCTTTGTCTTTCTCAGTGTCTCTGCTGGTAGCCCTTCTGCCTCTGGTGTGTACAAGTTTTTCTCCATACCTCCTATGCTCTTCATAAAAGGCATCATAGGCTCATAGGTGTGTACTAGGCTGATGGCCCTGGGGCCTTTACAAGCCTAGCCATAGGATTACCCAGGCATTGTGCCATCCGACCTTGGTTCCCAGTGCCTCTGTCAAGTAGAGCCACTGGAGTGATCCCTGGGTGAATTTTTTATTTCCCATCCACTCATCAAGATTTCTCTTGAAGAGGGTCAGCGAGGTGCTCTGCTTGACATGTATGGGAAGTCTATTCCATAGCATGGGCAGTCTCTGAGTTATGAACTTGTCCCTCCAATACATTCTGTTGATTGTAGAAATGAGGTTGAGGTCTCTGGAGCTTGTGGTGCGGAGGGATTGGGATTTCTTTAGATGTAGCATTTCTGACAGAGCTGGGTCAGACATGGCTTTGTAAGTCAAGCAGAGATCGCCTCTAAGTAGGCGATATGAGACAGAGAATAGTTGGAGGTTTTTTGAGTCTGTCCATATAGGACAAGTGTTTAAGGCCTTGTATCCTCTTTTGAGGTACTTTTGCGGCCTCTCCAATTGTTGCAGGTGTCTAGTGAGGCACATGCCAAATGGGACATTGTACTCTATGATTGGCCTAATGAGGGAAGAATAGAGGGAGACGATGACCTCTTTCTTCCTGGATGCAAAACCCTTAGTAATGAGATGTGCCACATAGAAGGACATTCCTGACGACAGTGGCAATGTGGTGATCAAAAGAGAGGTTGCTGTCAACCTGTGTTCCCAGATCTCTTATAACACCTTCTGTATTCAGTGGACATCAATGTGGTAATTCATGGGAACCAAGTTTTTCCAAAAGGGGATGATGACACATTTATCATCACCATTTTCTCTCCCCCATTTAGCAGTGTGCCCCCCCTTCCACTTTCCTTCTGCTCACCTTGCAGTGTTTGTCTCTGGCTACCTCTGCCACTGTGCCCCTCTTATCACTTATCTTTACACTTTGCATTTGCCCTTTAATCCTGGCTTCTTCCTTCTTTTTCCACCCTTCATGGCTGAATTTTCCACATTTTCCTTTCCTGTGTGCCTTCTCACTTGCTGTACTACTGACATCCCTTGTCTATGTACTCTTATTCACTGCCTTCCCCCAGCTTTTCTCACTCCCCCGTTCTGCAGACCTCCTTTCTAGTCCTTCTCAATCCTTTCATGCCTGACTAGCTCATACACTAACACTTCTGGCTTCCATATTAAGTGATGAAGCTCCCCCATTCACCTGCAGACTCCAATTCTATGCTGTCTGTACACCCCCATTCACCTTCAGACTCCATATTCTGTGCTGTCTCTACACACCCATTCACCTTCAGACTCCAGTTCTGTGCTGTCTCTACATCCCCATTCACCCACAGATTCCAATTCTATACTGTCTCTACACCCCCATTCACCTGCTGATTCCACATTCTATGCTGTCTCTACACCCCCATTCACCTGCAGACTCCACATTCTGTGCCGTCTCTAAGCCCCATAATCAAAACAGCTGCTCTACATCTTAAGCATCTAACAGATCTTTCCCAAACTTTCTCCAGCGTGTCCCATTCCTTTTCTTGACCCATTCTTGGATCACAAATTTTAATTTCTAAGATTTTAAAAATCAGCTGGAAAAGTATTTAAAGTTACATATATTGAAAGATGCAGTTAGTGACTGAAAAGTTCATAGGGAAGATAACCAGAAGTTTAATGGGATGACCAAGGCCATGGCCTTCCCTCTATCATCTTGTACTGATCACTAATACAAGCAGATGTGATAAAAGTGGGAAGGGCTTCTAAAGTCATATTAATATAAGGGATGTGCAGCTAAAGAACACAGCAGTGACAGGGTGGATGGAGTTATGGATAAACAAAAATCATCAAAAAGCAGTTTTACTTGGCAACTATTTTAATTAAATCTTGACCTGTCACCTTACCCTCAGTGAAAGTACTATTTCTCTGCTTATTCCACAGTTCCACAATTCAGATACAGTTAGTCCCATTGAGATGAACAGTCCAACACTTCCTGGCCCTAACCTGGAACTTTGAAAACTCCAAGAAAAACATAATTGAAATTAAAATAAAACAACATTGTGATAAAATAAGAGCATAAAAATGGGAACCATGTACTTTTGGAAAATATAAGCCAAAAAATCAAAAATTCTCACAAATCAGCCTTACCTACAAGTAGTCTTAATGAAACTTTGATGCAGTTTCTTTAACCTAAATAAAAATATTTCTCAGCTCTTCCCACAGTTTAGCTAGATTTAACTCAATTTGAGTGAGAAATGCAACAGAAAGATGGGTTTATTTGCACTTGCGTAGAACTTCTAAGAAAAAAAAATTAAGTAATAAAGCCTTGCAGTAAAACAAGAGCAAAAGGCAAGAGTAAAATATCCTCTACCAGTGCCTTCCCCAACCCTTTATACAAGTTGTATAGGCATCAAGGTCCCTTAGTGGGCCTCTGATTCAGGGTCTTTGGGGAAGGTTAACAGTAGTTACATGTCTCATGTAATTCCAAGCACAGTTTATCCATAACAGTCTCATCATCCTGTCTTCAGATTGCTCTTTTCAGCATTCATTAATTGCAGAGATTAACACTTTGCTGCTGCTAGAGAAAATGTAATTGTTTTCACTACTTTTTCAAGTAGTATTTTTAAAAAGATGTATGTTAATAGTTAGGTCTTGGGAGGTTTTGTGGTGTTTAGTATTACTGTCCCACAAGTCATTATTAGTGTTGGTTTAATTTAGTAGATTTGTATTCTTTACTCTGTTATCTTTCACTGTAATGGTCTGGAAATCGAAAACCGCATGAGTGCACTGACAACAGTTTTTGATACACTAATAAAATTGTGCACAGAGGATGGAGATTATTGATATCGAGAAAAAGATTTGGTAATGGCTTCCCTAGTAACACTACTTAAGGTGTTTAACATAAACACAGTTTCATTCAGGTCTCGTGCTAGGGTCTAAAAGTGGACAGAGATAGCTGGCAAAGTACAGCAGCAGAAGGTAAAACAGCTTCATTCCTGCTCACTGTCCATGCCTGTCAACTCTCTCCAAGTTTGTTTCATAGTTTTGCCCTGTCCCTCATAAATGTTTTGATTTTCTGATAAGTCACTGACTATTACATCTACTGCAGTCAATCAAAAAATGCCAGACATTAGAGTTTACTTGCTATTCAAAGAATGAATATCGATGCAAAACCTGTTCTATTTATTTCTTAAGTTAATAAGAGCAATAGAAACAATGGTGGGACATATGTATATCTCCCAAATATGCAGCCAAGTGTAGAAGTTTTAGGATATTTGCTTGGAAGTGTTTACATAGGTACTTTTATACTCCAAGCAGACTCCAAAGAATTTTTCTTCAGGTAGACAGCAAATGTTGGAGGTGTGATGGTGAAGAAAGAGGTAACTGTGAATATATTTTCTGAGATTGTAATGAGTTGGCAGACTTTTAAATATTCCCTGTAGACTGCTATGTCGGAGATGCTGGGTGAGCAAATTGGTGTAACTAAGGAAATTATTTTTTTTGAGCTATGATACAGAATCCGAATTGCCTAGATATATATTGTAAGCCCTTGCTGAGTTTGATTATGATGACTGCAAAAAAAAAAAAACTAGAAAATGAAAAAGTCTAAACAAACTTTACTAGAACAGATAAAACTGGAACTGGTTCCTTTAGAAAAGGGTAGGTGGAAGTTACATAGGAAAAAATGGAAACTGTGGGATCAATACATGCAGAGGAGGAAGAAGGTTTAAAAGAAGGCAGTAATTGAATGAGCTATGTAATGGCTGACTGACGATGACTAGATGCAAGTTATGCATAATGTTTGCAGCTACAGTTGTCAGCATGGTTCGTAATGTACAATATTTGCAAATGACATTATATCAGTATGGTTTATTTTCATTTATATAAATGTAAGATTGCCTGTGTCATGCATGATAATTTAATAAAGATGTTTCTAGTTTAAAAAAAAATGAATAAGAGCGGTATTTGAAATCTGTCCTAGATTTTAATTTTGTCCCTCATTATTTTTGGATTTGTCAGTAATTTGTAAGCGTAGACGTTGAGAATTATGCTCTGCTGTTTGTCTGATAGTGCTAAAACAACACTGTGTGCTCCTACATTTCTTTCTGTAATTGGTAGTACATAGAGCAGGTAAAGCTCCTTGCACTGCAAAGACTTATAGGATCGACATGGTTACACAGAGATTCCTGGTTTTGTAAATGCAAACTCCCTCGACCAGATTGTCAATACACAAAACGGGTGCAGCCATACTCGTTGTGCTCCTCGCTAGTATGGAAAAGTGCTGAACACCCCCTAGGGTAATGTCTTCCCTGGTACAAAATGGTCTCCTTTGAAGTAAAATTAAATCATGGACCCCCAGCTAACCCTGGAATATTCAAGAATTATTCCAAATCTAACTTCCTGCAGTTGAGTGATAACCTGGCAAACTGTCAAGCCCCCATAAACCCTGAGAACACGCTGCCTATGCAGAACTATTCACAGAAACCCTATATAAGCATGTTAATAGCTGCATAGAGGCAGCTGTACCCACGGGAAGAAGTACAGAACTAACTAAAAAAACACACCATCCTGGTGGAATCACAAATTCAGTCAGCTGTATAACAGAAGGAAGAAAATCATGGCAAAAATTAGGAGATGCAGCACCCAGCAGGACTAAAGCACTCTCACCAAACTAAACAAACAACAGAGAGGACAAATAAGTCTACCAAAGCCAAATTTGGCCCCCCAAGCTAAGGACAACCACAAGGCATTCTTTAGCTATGTCTGCAAACTCAAAGGCAATACACAATTGTGTGCAGAGCTCATTATTAATGAAGCCACTTATACTGAGCCAGAAGATATAGCAAACCTACTGATTGACAAATTCAGCTCCAACTTTACTCCTCTCTCCCCTTCAACCTTCCTTCGGGAAATACCATCAAATATCACACCCCCTGCTGTCACTAGGGAATAGGTCCTTAATGCTGTCTCTAAGACCAAGAACACTGCATCAGTGGGCCCAGACAGTATCCCAAGATGCCTTCTGAACAGCATGAAACATGACCTATCAGGTTGTCTGGAATTGTTGTTTAACTGTAACCACCAAATAGGCTTTTTGCCTCAAAAATGGAGAACAGCAACAGTCATACCTCTGCATAAAGGTGGCCCATCTACAGACCCTGGAAGCTACAGACCCATAACTCTCACTAGACTTGTATGTGAAGCCATGGAAAAAATTGTCATGGAAATGATCAATAATGATACAGCAAACCTCCAGATATTGGACCCAACCCAGTTTGGTTTCATCAAGGGCAAGTCATGTCTCCTCAGCCTGGTGGACTTCTTTGAGAAGGTCACCAAAGAAATGGATGAGGGCAGAATGGTTTGCACTGCCAACCTTGACTTGGCCAAGGCATTTGACACAATACCCGACGTGGGCATTGTTGACTAACTGAAGAGGTTAGGTACAAACTTGCATGTCATCCAGTGGACAGCCAAATGGCTCACAGGCAGGACCCAGGAAGTTAGAATTGGGGAGTCCACCTCTAGAAAGAGGCCAGTCACAAGTGGAGTCCCTCAGGGATCGGTCCTTGGGCCTCTTCTTTTTGGCATTTACTTGTCTGAAGTCAAGGCCAATGTCTTTGGCTGACTAAATTTGCAGATTATTGCAAATTTAGAGCTGTCATTGAATCCCACACTGTCACAAGTGTTCTTCAGGAAGGAGTGACACAGACAAACAACTGGTGTCAGAGCCATGGATGTAAACTAAATGCCAATAAATGCATAATCATATCCTTCAGGAAGTCATCCACCCTGGTAACTATCATATTGACAACCCATCTGTTAGAGCTGACCCAGTAGTCAAGGACATAGGGACACACATAGACAGTAATTTAGCCTTTGACCATCATGTGTCTACAATAATGAGGAAATCATTCTGTGTTGCGTGACTTGCAAACAAAAATATGGCATCTAGGTCCAGGGAAGTCATTGTTCCACTATATTGGACATTTTCAACATTCATCAGACATGTCATTGATTACAGTGCCCCCTTTGATATGTACCTAACCAGCCATATCCAAATATGGAACCTCCAAAGAGGCTCCTCACTAAAAGACTACAGGGTGTAAGTAAAATGCCCTATGCAGACCGCCTCAAGGCCCTATTCCTCTATTCTGTCTCATAAGGCTGTTGAGGGGAGATCTTTGTCTGGCATACAGGGCATTGTCAGACACCACCATGATGGACCTTTTGCATATCTGCAAGACAGACAGCACCAGAATTACCAATTCTAAAGACGTAAACTTGCTTGTGATATAAATTCTACCTGCTGGAGAAACAGGTATGTATCCCAGAGACTACTCCGTCTCTAGAACAAGCTCCCCATCCATAGGAAGCAGAGTTCCTCCCTAACTCAATTCAAGTGTAAATTGGATGGGGAACAGGAAATTCATCCCTGGCTTAGCACGTATGTCTCTAATGGACACGGGCAACCTGTAAATGGTTCATCTCCCAGACCCCCCTGCTTCTAAATGTTTCATCTCCCAAGCCCCTGTTTGCACTCATAAGTGGTATCAGAACTTGGAGATTTGGGGTGCATGGCCAGGCTTAAAAAGGCCCTTATGGTTGTTAGCCTATTAAGCCCTTATGAACCTGTGGAATACATGGACCAGTTGAGCTACTTGGTCAGGAATTAATGGGCCATAGAGCTGTTGCCTAGCCCAGGAGTTCCCATCTCTCATCCACACAGAATGAATGGATCAACTGAGTGCAAGCAGCAGAGGCCAGTCCTGTGGAAACAGAAAAAAGCTTGAAACTAGAGGAAAATGGTTTTACTGTAGAAATGTTGTATCAAAGTGGTTAGAATTCCTAGGGACTGAAGGGCATCAGCTTTAGTAATAGTATGATAAGTAATATGTCTGTGGTGTCCCTTCTCCTCTTCATTGGAAAACACAGCAGCTGACTTAGATTGTTATGATTAATTGATTGATCAAGAAATTCAGATTCATTTCATGTATTGCTTTTGTGGTTTTCAAGATGATATAGGATAAATTAAATCTCTTACAAGGATCGAGTCCATTCACAGATGCATTAAGTAAAGTTCTTAGGAAACCTAAATGCTGATCATGAAGTAATCCGAGTTCTTTTTATAACAGGTAGCTGTTTTTTAGTGAAGGCAGATGATGGAAATCCTGAATTTTGATAAGCATAATTTCACATAGTTCACCTCTAACCATCTAGTTAAGTATAGAACACTGCAAGAATAAACACTTGTGAGATGCTCCACGTGACAAATTCCATGCTTCTGTTATAATATTGAATTGATTTTAAGTAATTGTAACGTGTACGACTTCCTTTTGTTCACTCGTACTCGTACGCATACTAAATTTTTTAAACAAAAAAAAAAAAAGTATAAGAGCACTGGGTAAAACAATACACTGTTTTTTCAGTTTTTTTTTTAAATCATTACAGAGGTGTGTTATTAAAAACTTGCAAACCACTGCTGTTTTGTTGGGTCTGTTTGTAATGTAATAATAGCTGTCTTTTGATTTCTTGCCCTGTCTGTCTATATTTTATGTCATTTGTAGCTGAAATGAATCATTTTCATAGTAACCGAATCTATGACTACAACACTGTGATGCAGCTGTATCTACAGCAACAAGTTCAATTTTATGAAATGGTAAGCATGTGATTTTAAGTTTTTACATTTCACCAGCTTGTTGGGCCATGAATATGATTATAGAAAAAAATAAGTTCTTAAGAAAAATTACTTTTTAGGTATCTTTGCAAGGCTGTTTAATGCTTGTTGCACAGCACGCATGTCTTGTAAATAGAAGCTGTGAACACTGTGGTATGACTGATTTACAGATGCACTTTAATTCCATTGTCCTTATTTGCATAGCCTTTGTGCACTTCTTTATCAGTTGTGTATTTTCTCTTTCATTCTTCTTCACAGAGCCCCTCAGTAGTAGGTCGCTACAGTTAGTTATTTTTAGTTTATTAACCAGGTAAGTGAACTATTCTTAATGACAGTTGATGGAAAAAGTGTCACATTTATGGATGCTGGCAGGCTGGACAACAACTGCCTGGACCTCAGAGTCAAAGAAAATTTAAATATGAATTTGAAGAAATTAAACACGGTTATATGTGCTAGCATGTCTGGCTGAGGTTTTGTACATAATTTCAGATTAACCTACATGTCAAATGCCAACATGATTAGCTATGATATTGTAAATAAGTTCTTGCATGTTGATTTATGATGTTTGTACCGAATGTTTTAAAGACTTCAACAGTGTCCTTTTACATTTTTAACTGCACGTTTGTGAAGAAAGATTCTAAAGGCAAACTGTTTTACATTCAGCTGATCTGCACATCGGAATATTGACAGTTGCTATGTGTTACTGTCAGAAGCTGAAAGACAGGAAGGAACTCTAGTAAACAGCTGTTGGTGGATTTTCAAAATACTGAAATGAAAATTAGAACTGGAACAGTTGACAGGCTACTCTGCAAAAGATAGTTGAAATCAGTTACAGAATTCAATTACAGTAGACAGTTGTCAGTTAATAGCCAGTTGTGAGTTGTTCACAGAGGTACTGTGCAGTGGATACCCAAAAAGGACTTGCCAAGAACTGTAAGCCTGCCTTTGCTCTATTGTAGTAATTTAATTTAGATCATGGGACAGTATTCTTTAGTCAGATAGGGAAGTTATAACTAATCAGAGTTTTTCTGAATGTTGGATTTCTGTCCTACAGTATTGGTTTAATTTTCCTGGTGATTGAGATGTGTTTGTTTATTGGAAATTACTGTTTTATATTTTTAATAATTTTGCTCATTATTAAATATTTTTATTAGCTTACATTGTAGCTAGTCAATTAGTGTTTTCTTTAGTGATTTGAGAGTGCTTATACTGCCTTGATATCTTCCTGGTCCACTCTGAAAGCCTGGCTGCTTAGGTCATTTGATCCTACTTTTTTAATGTCTAATTTTCGTAATTGGACATGCTTTTAAAAGGGCATGAAGACACTTTGATTGGTGGCAGCATTACTGTATTATTTTGGGAAAGGGACATAGCTGGAAATCTGTGTCAAGCTTTCCCAGAAGTGTTTGGATGTGTGAGCTTTAATTTGTGTGTGTATATCAGATGTTTTAAACTGGGACACATTGCTCTGAAGTGTGTAATGAGTTATATTTGGGGTGGACAGAAGAATACAGTCCAGTCCCAAGTTATAGAGCATGTTCTATTGTGCTCTTAGGGGAAAATTGTGGAATATTACTCCTGTTTAAGTGACAGTCTCACAGTATAGTCATTAGTGAGGATTGAAGCTCATTTGCTGACCCAGGATATAGGGGATGTCACATTATTTGGTGGTAGGTCAGTTGGATATTATCAGGATGTCACAGTGAGAAAAATCATTTAAACTGATTAAGTAAAACAGCATTTTGACATATTTGTTCAGTTATTTTCTCACATTTAAACTGATAAATTACATCACTGTTGTTGTTCAGTGCTGTAATTTAAGTTGCAATTAAATAACACCACTATGTGTTTTGATGCGTTTCAAGCAGTGTAGGCTTGAATGAGACAAGGCCAAGCACACAACTAGTACTGCATGCTAAAAGAAGAAAACAGCTTTAGTACTGTGGTTGTGTCTGTTAATGACAGATCATTTGAGGAAATACCAATGTATAGATTGGTTCCTTTACAGCTGGTGTTTCTCAAGTGTTTTCATGTTAGGCTGTCCTTTATCACTAGTGATCTGCCTGTTGATTTTAGAAACCTTAACTGCATTCTTTATGCTGATTATATTGACCTGTTAAATTCTAACGGTTGTATTACTAGACTTCAAAACTCCCTACAAGACAATAGAAGTCAAGTATTGTCTTGGCTTAAAAGTAGTGAATTGGCAGTAAATGTCTCTCAAACTATTTTCATGTTGTTTGCAGGTGGACTAGTCAGTCCCCTGACTATCTGCCAACATCTCTGTATGATTGTTTTACAGCAGCTAAAGGTTTTCTGCTGAATTCTCACCTTCTAATGCTTAAAAGTAGAAAGGCCATTGTTAAACACACCTTTACCAAGGCTGGAATGTTCTCTTCCAGTAATCTGAGCACACAGTTGTGCTTATTCCAAACCTATAGAGAGTAAAGTATTGAGATTTATTTCCTTTGAGGTGTCCTTGACTACTTGCCATCTCATACCTGTCAGCTACGATGTTCCACATTGAAAGGGTCTGTCACACATTTATTGTTAGGAAAATTTTTTTACTGATTTCCATAGTAAGTAATACTGTATCATTAATTCATTAAAAGAACTTTTTCATTATGAAGTCGCACATTCTAAACATTGTCACCTTCTTAGTTGAAGTTGTAAATATTCCACATTTTGCCCATTCCACATCTTGAGAGGTAGTGTCCCATATTTTAGAGCTCGAAGGTTGAGAGCTATACTTTGTCTCAATAAATTGAGCAGAATGGCTTCCTGTAACTCCTAGGTTTTAGACATGAGCACTTTGCAGCTCAAAGACTCGCATGTCTGTGGAAGTAAACTCATTATTCTAAGTAAACCCAGCCCATCTAGCCATACCTTCAGGAAGGAAATGGATGACAGCACAGACACCTGTAGGGTCCAGTATGAGACCTTGGGGCATCAAGCTACTGTATATACAATAGCCCTTGAGCTTCTTTGATGACCCTCTGTAGTACCAATGGAAGGCGGAGCATCTTTAACACTGGAATCCTTTGATCCAAATCCAGGAAGAGCACTTTCCATTTTACAGCTAAAACTTCACATTTTTGCATCAAAGCTTCCTATGATATTTCTAGTATTTTTCCAGTATAGGGACAAGGGACTAACCAAATTCCCTGGTAATCCATAAAAGCCATGACCTCAGAGAAATGAGAATCTAAGTTGCAGTTCCTAGAGGAATTATTAGTTTGCTGCAGTATCCTGGATTTTTCCTGAATGTATTGCATAACCAGACACTTGTTTGAATAGCACCAATATATCAAATAAGTTAAACCTGTACCTGGATCAACCAGTTTACACCAGTAAGTAATTGCAAATAACAGTATTTTACCTATGTTACCAACCTGATCACCCTGCCACCTTCTAGCACTTTAGTAAACAGCTTGTTAGCAACTCACCAAGCTATTTTATCACTTTTATGGACACCTTGTTAACAGTTCTGTCACTGGATTTATAAACAAAAAAAAGAGAGAAGAGAAATGGAATTCTCATCTTGTTCTTCCTTCTGATGTAATGAGAGAAGAAAGTCCTCCATTAACTTTTACCCCAGTTCTTTGGCAGGCCTATAGTTATCTTCCTAAAGCTCTCCAGAAGACTATTAGTGCAGTAATGTTGTGGATTCTAACATTAGGTACTACCATTAAAGTCTTTTGTTTGTCCCTGACAGTCTGGATCCATAGAAAACAAACTTACTAATAAATGTATATCTTATATTAACTGCACAGCTTTGGTAATACTGTCATGTATTTGAAAATGAAAAATAAATCCACTTTGCTCTACACTAATGAGTACAGTGATGCCAGCAAAGCTGATAATGTTTTATAGACATAATTTAGATTATTTGTAAGACCAGCATTGTTTATCAGACCCTGGATATGTGGAGTATGTTTCTTCGTGAGTAAGTAAAGTGAAGGCTCCTTCCCAGGTTTATGGAACCACTTTACTGCCTATAGCCTCACTAAAGGGGTCTAACAACCACTTCCACATTTGGTCCTCCCTAAATCATATAGCTACAGTGGAAGTCCATCTTATCCATACAATTTATTCCTAACCAGCGTTTTTAACAAAATCTCAAACTGCTCCCACATCACTTTGTTGAACAATGCTTTCCATTGGCCAATGGAAAAAGTAGCTCTCCTGTTTTTAAAATTTAGTAATAGCTCTGCTATACTTTCTAGATTTCAAGAGGGATCCCTTAATGGGACTCTACCTGTGTCAGATAATAGTTGCACGGCATTCTGTGTCCTGTCATTTGCCTTAACCTAAGAACTCCAGTGGGTTGATTTAGCAAGATACTTAAACTGGCAAATCTCTCTCTCTCTAATTCCGTTTTTTTATCTGCAATCTCTTTGATGTCCCATTTAGCTTTATTCTTTTTTACTTGTCATAATCAGATGCTTAATTGCTTGCTGATGTTGAATTTTGCTAAGCCATTCTTGCCATGTATCAAAACTTACATTAGTCTACTTTCATGCTTCTTCTATTCAACATAATTCAGTAAATGGCATCTTATGTCTTTTTGACCATACTTCCCCATTGTTTTTTTGCTTTTACCCATTCTTGCAGATGAGATTAATATCATTCTTGAAAAACTGAAAATCCCAGAACTTTTAAAACCTCCAGTGTTGTGGGGGGCAAGGGGTTCCAGCAATGCAGATGACTTTAACCTCCTAGGCAATACCCATATTGGCATTGTTTCTAATGACTTTACTTTGTACAAATACTTCTTAGTGCAGAAAGGTTTTGACAGTTCTGAAATATACTCTGTATTTAAGGTATTAATAAGTAAAGCCTGTATAGATTTTGGCCAAGAAATTAACATAGGACTGTGATACCTACATGGTAAATACCCATCAGGCCCAGCATTGTATAGACCCAGTTTAATTTTAAACCATGATTATAAAGTGTTGGTCTGTAATGGCTAAAAGAATGGCAAAGGTGTTGCCAACATTGATAGATATGGATAGCTGTGGTTTTGTGGAGGGGAGGCAAACATTTGGTAATACTTAAAAGAACAATCGTGATCAAGAGAGAGACAGAATGTTAAAAAAATTATACAGAGAAAGTATTTGACAGAGTAAGATAGGATTTTATGAGTAGGGCAATAGAAGCATTTGCATTCCCTGATGCAATAAAAAGGTTAATTAGGAGGATTTGTGTGAGATCAGAGGCAAATTGATGTTCTGCCTGAACAGAGGAACCAGGTAGGGATGTCCTCTTCCCCCTTATTTGCTTTATATTTAGAGCCATTGGCAAAGAAAGCAAGGAGCACAGAATTTCAAGGATATAATTGGTATGGTAATCAAGAAACGGCTTTGTTTGCAGACAATATTGTTTTTTACCTGATAAAACCAGAAAGGGACATCTCAGTGCTGAACATTCTGAGACAATTTAAAGTGTTTTGGGTATAAAATTAATGAAGACAAAACAAAGGTTATAGTTGTAACTATGTACCCACACATGAATTGATTCAGCAATACCCATATTTTTGGAGACATGAAATGAAGTAATTAGGAGCATGAGTTAATAAAATGATTCTGTTACGGCAGCTAAGGATATGTATGAAGACTCTAAGCAAAAGATAATAGAAAAATAATAGAAAAACTGAGAAATTGAAAGATCTTGTGTATGGATAGCAAAGTACGAGCAATGAAAATGTTTTTAGTCCCTTTAGATATGTATGCAGGTCAGGCATACTTTTATCAAGCTGATGAGAAGTTATGGACCGTAATTAATAAATGAAGAGTTGAAGGGTTTTATCTTTGAGGGGAAGAGGGAGAAGATAATCCTGCCAGCAGAACAAGGTGGTTTAGGGTTACCTGATTTGAAGGGATATTTTAGAGCTACACAGTTAAGAGATATATACATTCCCCTTAGAATTATAGCTTTCTTGTGTTAAGAGATGATGATGAAGCAGGTGGGGAGGGGATTCAAGAAATAGAGAGAGAGGGATTTTGGATGCAGATTCTTAAGGAGCATAACAGCCATACTGAATGTCATATTCATAAAGTAGCAGAAAGTATTCCAAGAACTGAGCCAACATGAAAATGGAGGAAGGAGATTCTGCCAATAGGGATGACTGTAGTTAGGGGTACAGAGAATAGGCAGGTTGAATCTAGAACAAAAGTTGCTGTTAAAAAGGGATAATTAGTAGGGCAGATAATATACTGCACAATAAATGTAGGACTCGGAGGAGGTTAGAAACGATTGAGAAGAAAGACTGGATAAGCAGTTCCCAAGGAAACAATGGGAGGATATGTGTATAGCTCCCAAATATGAAACAAAATCTAGAAGATTTAGGATTTTTGCATGAAAGTGTTTGCGTATTTATTTTTATACTCCAGACTCCAAAGAATTTTTCTTCAGGTAGATAGCAAATGTTAAGTGTGACTGGGGAAGAAATAGGTAACTGGAAATGTCTGTTTCAGAGTGTAATCAATTGGCTGACTACAAATTCCCTACAGAGTACTGTGCCCAAAGTCTTGGGTGAGCAATTGGGTGTAACTAAGAAAATGACGTTTTGAGCTGTGACACAGGATCTGAATTGCTGTGGCTGCCAAAAAAAGCAATTACTAGAAAATGTAAATCAAAGTCTTAACCAACTGTATTTGAAGTAGTGAATATCGTCAGAGATAAAAGAACTGGAAGTGGGATCTTTAAAAAGGGTAGGAGCAAATTGCATAGAAAAAAATGGAAATTGTGGGAACAGTACATGCAGAATAATGTGTTGGAGGAGGAGTCAGGTTTAAGGGAAAGCCGGAATAATTGATCAATTTGTGTATTTTTGAATTATTTATAATTTTATAAAATAATACATGTAATATGTAATGTTTGTAACTGTGAACATGTTAACATGGATTGATTTCTTTTATATAAATGTATGTTTGCCTATATCTTAAGTGATAATTCAATGAAGGTGTTAAAAAGTAAATAAAATGAGTAGCTTTTAGTAGAGTCATCAAGTTACAACACACAGCAGAACATCTGACAACCCTAGATGGCCTCAATACCACAGGACTTTGACTTAAGTGGGAAGATAGAATCAAATTTAATTTTTCCACTAGAACCACTACCCCTTTTGAAAATTCATCTTCTCACTTACTGTTTGAATTAGGTGTACATGTGTAACCACTAAGAGATGGTAAACACTACCTACCTTGGCCTTTATTGGAATAAACTAATCCTTGCAGTGCTGTAAACCCACCTTGTTGATCACTTGTCTGCTTTCTTTCAAAAAAGAAGTATTTCTCCATTTTCTTGACCTTTTTACTGTCTAAACTAAGTATTTCAGTGCTCAGAATCACCCAAGTGGGTTTCTTCTTCAGACCTCAAGAGTGCAATATTTCCTTTGGGCAGAAACTGTTTTGTTAGTGAAAAGTACACAGAACTTTTAGATCAATATAAAAATACTTGTCTAGTATTTGGACTCAGCCAGGCATGCCTGTCCATTATGTAACCAAACACATGAAAGAATCCGAATTCTGCACAGAAGTATAGATTGTTGTCATTGGACTGCTCTGTCCCCCATGTTTAGATAAAGGAGTGGGCCAGACTACTGTGTATATGATGTTCTTTGTGTTTCACTGTTGCAGTCATCACACTTGGGTTTATCTGCCTGCCGGATAGCCCGATGTCCCCCCGAATACCAGAGTCTTGAGATTTCTGTGTTGGATGCTGTCACCTCTTCCATGACGTCAGGGGTATAAAACATGCAGCCGACACCATAACATCAGCTTTTCTTGCCACACAGGAGCCCGAAGCAGAAGCAGTTTGCAAGTGCCGGTTGGCCGCTACCTGAAATTTTCATTTTTCAAGTTTCAAACCTGAAGTCTTCCAAAACTAAGTACCCCATTGGGGATTCTTTTTTCTTGCTTTAACCAATGTCAGAAAAAGTTAACAATTGTCTTGCCTGTGGAAAGCAAATACCTCAGAGATTTTCATTCTTACTGCATCACCTGTTTAGGTCCAGACCACGATGTCCCTTGCTGTCGGTTTTGTGCCTTGTTTAATGCTCAAACTATTTGACGGTGGGCTATCTTTGTTGCTAAATTCTTTCGCTCTCGTTCTCCATATTCTTAAATGGCTTTGGTAAGCCATCCGACTACCAATCTTCTGAAAAAATGTAAGGATAAAGACAGAGACAGACCGCATAGGTCCAAAACTGCAGACGATGCTTCCATTAAGCTAATCGCCAGTCTGCCGGTACTCAGTGTGGCGCCTTCCCAGTCCCTGATATCAGCTTCTACAGATTCGCAAACCTCTGCTGAGACCCATTCAGAGTCCTGTATGCCACGCGATGCTTCTTTGATTATGGAATATGCGGATGTCTCTACCTTGGATGTGTCTGGAGCCGCTGTGCAGGCACCGGCTTCTGAGGTTGTATTCCAACTTTCTGATGTTCGTATTAAACCAACTACTTAATTTCAGACTAAAACAACCGCATTTCTCAGTTCCAGAGTTTGCACTACGCCTAGAAAACCAACGACCAAAGCACATGCTCAAGCTCCCATGCCACAGAAACAAATGCTTATAATGGCTGAAGACCTTATAATTCTAATTAGGGTAAGCCAGCCTCCTCCCTCTAAAAGACAAATAATTGGTTTCCCTTCTGATTCAACAGACCATGTGTCCGATGACTCTGATCCCTCTGATTACCAAGACAACCCTTATCTACCTATGAGGATTCAGATGCAGAGAATTCCATTTCCTCTGCCTCCCCTCCAGAGGACTTTTCTTTTGGTGAAACCTTGCATACCTTAAGAGAGCATTTCCACGGGAAGTGCCAGGACTACCTATTGTCCAAAAAGAGACTCAGAGAATTTTTAGATTTGCCTCAGCACAGGCCTCTAGCTATACCCCTTGTCCTGGATATTGTAGATGATGTTTTCATGGAATCCAGTCTTACTCCTAATACTTTACCACCAGCTCCTAGAAAGCCTGACAGGTACTACAGGGTACCTGACTCTCACAAATTTTTTTTTAAGAATCCCACTGCAGATCCAGAGACCATTTCCCAGGGATCTAAAGGTATTAAGGCTACAACAGCCAAAAATCCTACCCATTCGGACAGGGATTCGAGGGCTTAAGACAGATGGGGCAAGAAGGTATATACCTCTGCAACTCTTGCCATCAGGTCTTTAAATTGCCAGTTTCACATGTTGAAGTACCAGCAGCATATTATGGAACTAATTAAACAAAAAATGTTGTTGCTTCCAGATTTTGCAGAAAATAAAGATTTACAAGAGTTAATGCATTCTGCAAACCAAGTCAGTAAACATACTTTGCAGTGTGGTTTTGATGCCTTAGAAGCATTTTGCAGGGCTGCTGTCACTGGGTCTGTACTGAGAAGGCATGCCTGGCTGAAGGAACAAATCTTGCCAGACCACGTCAAAGCAAAATTACTAGATGTTCCATTAAACCAGGAACATTTGGCACAAAAGCAGAAGAGGTTCTTAAAAAGATGGAGGAAAAAGCTAAATCTATGCAAACTGATAAAGATTTCTTACAGGTACCGCCATCTAGATTCAGTAGGCATTGGCCTTCAAAAACTGGTCCCTTCCAGTCCCTATCAGGTCTTCTCAGCCCAAACCCAGGGGCAACAAACCAAGGCTACAGTCTCAGGGTACACAGAGATCTAAACAATGGGAGTGCTTCCCCCTGAAAAACAGGAAGTGGTAAGCCACCCCCTTTTGGAAAACCTTCACAATGACTTGTCTATCATCCTTCCAATCATGCCCAAATACTTGCACCCCTAGGAGGAAAACTTGCCCTGCATGCAATGGATGTCCATTACCCAGGACCGATGGGTCCTAAACATTGTATCCCAGGGATACAGATTCTACTTCCACTTACTGCCAATCCCAAGCAGGTTGCCAGACCTTCCTTCAAACAAACAAAAGCAAGTACTTTCTCTTCTCAGTATCAGGGCTATTCAACCTATTCCAATAGAGCAAAGAGGACAGGGTTTCTACTCCAGACTGTTCCTGGTGAACAGAAAAGAGGGGTCTTGGCGCCCTACCCTAGACCTGTCCATTCTCAACACCTTCCTGGTGGTCTCAAAATACAAAATGCTTTCACTACAACAGCTGCTTCCTATGCTAGTCAAGGACTCCTGGCTAGTCATCCTAGACCTAAAAAAAATTGTCTCACATCCCCATAAGGGAATCTTGCAGGAAATATCTACATTTAGGGCAGGCTCTATGCACTATCAGTTCTCTGCACTTCCTTCCTATACTTCTGCACCCAGGGTATTCACAAAGTGCCTGGCAACAGCCATTGCATACTGCAGGCAGAGAAAAATTCAAATGTATCCATACTTGGACGATTGCATGATAATGGTGGACAATCGGGAATTGCTAATTCAGCACTTGGTATTTGTAAAGAGACTTCTAACTTCTCTGGGTTACACCATCAACATAAAGAAATCACATCTGGTGCCCAGCCAAAAGATTGTATTCTTGGGAGCAATCTTGAACACAACTTCCCAGATTTATTTATTTATTTATTTTTATTTTACATTTGTTGACCGGGATAGTCCAACTGGAGGCATGTCCATTTTCAGCGGAGGCCCGGGGAGAAAAGCTCCAAGGGTAAGCAGATACAGCATTACATATTACAAACAGACTATTTCCAGAGATTACATAAGTAAGCAAGTTAAACAAAGTTCCACAGGTTACAGTTAATCCTGAGCACAAGTCAGGATTAAATTAAATTACACAGTAAACTGGTTAACAGATTTTTACACATTCTAGAGAGAGTTAGCCAGGCTTGATACATTGACATAGCCAGTTAAGTGTCAAATGTTGTTTGAGTCTAGTTTTAAATTGACCTAAGGTGGAACGTAAGGTAATATCAGCTGGAAGAGAGTTCCAGGATCTACTTAGAGTTTGCAAAGAGAGAATCACCAGCTGTGTTATTAATTTTGCTAGTCTGAATTAGTAGTTTGTTAGAGGACCGAAGCGGTCTAGGATTGTTATAGGGGGTGATAATATTTTTAAGTGCAGGAGTATTGTCCGGATTATAGAGGATTTTATAGGCCATAATCAGTTGGTTATACTGGATTAGGCTGGGTAGTTCAAGCAGGTTTATTTGACAAACTACTTCAAACTAATGGCCACCAGAACCCAGCTATCTACAAGAAAAATACTGCAAGCCCTAGGGTTCATGGCCTCATGCATTCTACTAATTCCATATACAAGACTGCATATGAGGAAACTTCAGTGGTACTTAAAAGTCTCTGGTGCCAACATTCTCAGGACCTGGAAACAATTATTCCTATCATTCCTTGTCTAAGGGCAGAGTTTCTTTGGTGGGCAGAGGCTTGCAACCACAACAAGAGACTCCCTTTCACTTAACCCCTCGCCGCCCAAACCCTGAAAACAGATGCATCAGACTATGCATGGGGGGCTCACATGGCTGACAAATGCATTCAAGGAAAATGGAGCCCAGGACAAATTCAACTACATATCAATCAAAAAGAAATGTTATCTGTACAGAATGCTCTGACAGCCTTCAAATACCTTATCCTTCCAGGACAATTCTTGATAGACAGACAACACCAAAGTTATGTGGTACATAAACAAGCAGGGGGAACTCATTCCTACCCACTCTGCAGGTTAGCCATGGCCCTGTGGAACACAGTCTTGAGGAACCAAGTGCACCTGCAAGCTCAATTCCTACCAGGCAAACAAAATTCACTGGCAGACAACTTGAGCAGAAATCTACTGGACCCACACGAGTGGAAACTGGAGCTCAACTCATTCAAACTTGTAACCCACAGGTGGGGGACACCAGAGGTGGACCTCTTTGCATCCCCCAAAAAACATCAATTGAGCAAATTCTGCACCAGAAATCCCCACAGCCAAGCATGGAAAGGGGATGCCCTATCCTTTACATGGGAAAATCTCTCAAATTTATGCCTTTCCCCCCTCTGCCCCTCCTCTCAAAAGTACTTCTCAAGATCAAACAGGACAAACCAAGGGCAATCCTTCTTGCATCGGACTGGCCCCGCCAGAACTGGTACCCACTCCTACGCAGTCTGGCAGCAGTGCCACTCTGGCACCTACATCAGACCCCCCCCCTCCCTGCTGTCCCAGCAGGAGGGACAGATTTTGCATCCTCAGCTGCAAACCCTGAACCTTGCAGCCTGGCTTATTCCCTGAATACACCACCAGCAACCCTCAACAAATGGGTACTGGATGTCATCCTTGAGGCCAGAAGGCCTAGTACTAGGAAATCCTATTTAGAAAAATGGAAAAGATACTGTTCTTGGAACCAGTCTCAAGGAAAGGACACAGCCGTGCCCACCTTACCTCAAATCCTAGATTACCTAGCAGAGCTGCTCCACAAAGGCCTATCCTTCTCTTCTATTAAGATTCATGCCTCTACCATCTCAGCTCATAATACTGAGCCACCTCTCTTTTCTCACCCTCTGGTCAAACAGTTCCTGAGAGGAGCTAACAATTTAAGACCCCCGAGGAGAGCTCCCACCCCTACGTGGGACCTTAACTTTGTACTAGAGAAGCTCACGCTTCCCCCTTTTGAGCTAGCTGCTTCAGCACAGTTAAAATTCCTCTCTTGGAAAACAGCCTTACTTCTAGCCATCACTTCAGCAAGAAGAGTGTCCGAGTTACAGGCACTAATGGCTGTGGAACCCTTCATTATTTTCTATGCTGACAGTGTTTACCTCAGGACTAACCCATCTTTTATGCCCAAGGTGGTATCCAGTGTGGCTCTAAACCAATCCATCCATTTACCAACCTTTTTCCCTAATCCTCAGAATAAAGGGGAAAGGATCCTGCACTCTTTGGATGTAGACAGACAATTCAGGTTCTACCTTGACAGGACTAAGCCTTTCAGAAAATCTGACCAGCTGCTTAGTCAGCTTTGCTACAGGGGCAGAGGGCAAGGCCATTTCATAGCAAGCCATTTCCAAATGGATAACTGACTGCTTCCATTTCTGCTACAAACACCATGGAAAACCTACCCAACAGGGGATCAGAACTCATTCCACTAGGGCTACCTCAACCTCTACAGCATTTCTCATGGGAACCCCTACCAGAGACATCTGGAAGCTGCAACCTAGAGTTCTGTACCTACCTTCAGCAAGCATTACCACTTAACCTGTCTTTTCTAACTCCAGAGCTGGTTTTGCCACAGCAGTCCTACAAGGCCTGCTAGCCAGCCCTACTATTACTTGACTGCCTCCACCCTTCCTCAGCTTTAGGGAATCAACCCAAGTATGATGACTGCAACATTGAAACACAAAGAACATAGTACAGTTGTGTACACTTACCATAAATGTAGATGTTTGAGTGTATTCACTGTTGCAGTCCTGGTTACCCTCCCTCCAGCCCCGTGTCTCTTTTATGCTTTCTACCTATCCTCTTTTTGGCCATATCTTACGGCTATGGTATTTACTTTTTACTGGAGGTGTTCCACACCATGTAATTGCTTCCTATTTTGGGGGCTCCTGACATCTGGGGCAAGAAAAACTAATGTAATGGCGTCGGCTGCATGTTTTATACCCATGATGACCTGACGTCATGGAAGAGGCGACAGCATCCGACACAGAAATCCCAAGAGTCTGGTATTCGGGCCAACTGAGGGCTACCTGCAGGCAGATAACTCAGGTGTGATGACTGCAACAGTTAATACATTCGAACATCTACATTTATGGTAAGTGTACACAGCTGTACTTTTACCATATTTAATAACAAACATTAAGTAACTTTAAAAAGAAACAAAGCTTCGTGATACTACTTCAGTATTCCCGATATTTATGTAAAATAAATTGCTGAACCTTATTAATTTGGTCAGTATAATGCTGCAACAACTTTTTCCTAAGAAACTATTCATATCAAGCAGGTGTTCTTTGTTCAGGTCTCGCTCAGTTAACAAGAATTCCAGATTACCCAAGGGTGACCCCCCTTTGCTGGGGCACATCAAAACATATCAGTCTACATCAAACAGTATGGTAGCTTCAGTGAACAAGATCTCAACAACCTCTTTAATGATGTCATTATGTCTCTCATAATAATGTCATATGTGTCTCATAGTCCCCCCCCCTCCATTGTCGTTCCATGATATCCTCACAAAGCATGATGTACACTGGCTAAAAACCTGTAATGAGACCAAAGTAAAATCAGTACAGAACACTGCTGGCTTGGCTATACCACATTGATCAATGGAGTTCTGCTATTACTTATGCCAAAATCTACAGTTCAGTCAGTACTGGACCTTTAAGATAATGCACACAGTCCCTTTGTCGGATTATGCCTGCAGTGCTGCATACATACTTCAGGTGTAACAAAAGTATTTATAAATGTGGTATGTGCTCACAATATCCATTTAGTAACACTGGAAAGTCTGGCAGTGTACAAACCACAAGTAAAGCACCAAAACGTTTGGTTAATTTTAATTGTGCCACAACTAAAATAGTATATTTGGCTTGCTGTGCCAGTTGTCTTGCTTTTAATATTGGAAAGACTGAGAAGTGTGTGAGAACATGTATGTCATTATTGTAGTATATGTAGGAAGCATTTAAATAATGCTTTATGTAAGCATACCTTAAAATGTTTGCATTTTAAATGCTTTTTATTTTGTATACTAGAGAAAATCATTGTTGTTGAAATGGATGGCAACTAGCAAAGTAGATTGCAGGTTTAGGAAATAAAATGGGCAGATTAAGCTTGATGCTTGTAAACCTCCGCATTTGAGTGACAATATGAATTTTGCCAGTGTTTTAAAAGCAGGGTCAAGTATTTTATAAAGGGACACCTTTTCTTAGGAGTGAGTTTGGCAAGATTAATCTTAAAGTATTTTTATGGTGTCCTTGCATCTGTTTTTAATGTTATATGTGAACTTCAAATGAACTAAAGGATAGTTTTTGCTGATTTAACAACAGGGTCATAATTTATATTAAGCGTAATGAAATGTATGCCTAATTACTTGCAGTATATCTTTAAGAGCAATGAAGGATGAGCATGTGATTGTTTGGGGTGGGTATTTAAGTAGTTGTCTCTTCATTTTAAATTGATTCTGATGAAGTCTTCTAAATGAGACAAAAGAACTAAACTTGTCCAACTATGAGCTGTGTGTCATTTGTTTTCCTCTTACTTGATGAACAATTCATTTTCTTGTTTTTGGCTATTAAGTTCCTTGAGAAGTTTCTGTTTTTTGTTTTTTTTTTTAAATCATCTTGTAAATAATATACTGGAAAAGCTCCACTGTACATTTCTCTTAGTCATTCTGCCTGTTGACATCTTAACCACAATGTGCGCATGGTCTAATATTGCTATGGGTTCTACTTCTGTCTAATTGTATTTACATGTTCTAGTAGCAAATATTTTATTAGTTTTACACCAGCCGTTTGTCTTGGGCTATAATATGTATCCTGACTTACTGTTTCCTGCGTTTCCCTCCAGACTTTTAGCAATCCAGTGGTTTTGAGCATTCCACTGACCACCCTCTGTACCTTATTTTTCTTTTGCTTCATTTTTCTAGATTTAACTTCATCCCTTGCAAACACCCTATTCCACTCTCTCCATTGTAATTAACACACACTGGTTCATAGTTAAGTATTAAGCAATTTGTCTGCAGACCATTTCTAGCCTATCTATATATAAAAAAAAAAAAAACTATTCAGAATTTCCTTTAGCTTCAAGGAAGGCAAGATAAAATAGATCTGGAGAGAATTTGAGGCTGCCCATCCAATTCTAGGTTTTTCATGAAGGTGACAATTGTGCTATGCTACTCTGCTTGACATGTAGTGGAAGTTTGCTCCAGAGGTGAGGGATACACTGGGATGTGAATTTATAACGCCAACCTGTTTTATTTATCTGCAGATGAAGGTTCAGATGTTCATCGTGTTTCACTGTTGCAGTCATTACACTTGGGTTATCCTGCCGGCAGGCGACCCATAGTCGGTTATCCTGCTGGCAGGCGACCCGTAGTCGGCCCGAGTTCCAAAGTCTTGGTCCGGCGTCGGTTGCTGTCGCTCCTTCCCTGACGTCAGTGCACCAGGGGTATAAAAGTTGCAACAGACTCCATTTTCTTCAGTCTTTCTTGCCGCGCGGTGCCCGAAGCATAAGCAGTTCTCAAGTGCTGGTCGGCCGACTCCTGAGATTTTCAAAATTGAGTTTCAGATCCGAAGTCTTCAATAAAGCTAAGTACCCTGTTGGGGAAACTTTTTCTTGCTCCAGACCGATGTCAGTAAACGTTAATAATTGTATTTCTTGTGGGAAGCAAATACCTCATAAGGACTTACACTCTTACTGCATTCCTTGCCTAGGCCCTGACCACAACGTCACTAGTTGTCAGTTTTGTGCTAGATTTAACAAACGCACTGTTAAACATCTGTTTGATTTTGCTTTACATTATTTTGGATGAAGATTTAATTACATAATGCTGTCAGAACAACTGACGACCGGAATTTATAAAAAATGCAAAGACAGACGTCCGAGGTCCAAAACCGATGAAGCCTCTTCTAGGCCAGTCGCCGGTTCTCACTGAGGCGCCTTCGCAGCCCCTGACACCCGCTACCTCAGAGCCACAGGCCGCAACCGACAGCCACGTGGAGACACCTAGGCCTGTGGAAACTCAAAGTATTGGGCTTAAGGAAAATATATCCTCAGATGGGTCCGGAGCCGCTGAGCAGGCTCCGGCTTCTGAGGGTGTTTTCAGACCTTCACAGCTTACAATTAAAACTACTACAGCAGCAAAGGCAAAGTCAAAAACACCTTTAAAGACAAAGAAACAAGTGCAACATTCTCCAGAACAGTCACCCATGCCTAAGAAACAGATGCTTAAAATGGCTGAAGACCTTATTACCTTAATCAGGGACTCCCATCCCCCTCTTGACAAAAGGCCTAGGCAAGACACTGATTGATTCCTCTGATCAGGTTTCCATTTCTTCTGATTCTTCCTCTGACCAGGGCTATTCTCCCCCTCCCTATGAGGACTCTGATGCAGAAGAGTCAATTCCTTCTGCCTCACCGCCTGAGGATTATTCTTTTGGGGAAACCCTGCACGCCATGAGGGAGCATTTCCATTGGGATAGCCAGGATTACTCAAAATCCAAGAAAAGGCTCAGAGATTTCCTTCTGTTGCCTCAGCACAGGCCCTTGGCTATCCCCCCTGTGCTTGATATTGTTGATGATGTTTTCTCTGAATCCAGTCTGTCTCCAGATTCTTTACCCCCTGCACCAATAAAGCCAGACAGGTACCACATGGTCCCTGACTCTCATATATTTCTTTACAAAAACCCCGGTGCGGACCCAGAAACTATTTCTCAGGGTCCAAAAGGGGTTAAAGCTTCCACTGCTAAAAATCCTGTCCCCTCAGATAGGGATTCCAGAGCTCTGGACAGATGGGGGAAAAAAGTTTACACTTCTGCTACTTTAGCTGTAAGAGCTCTAAACTGCCAGCTTCACATGCTTAAATATCAGCAGTATCTCATGTCTTTGTTAAAGCAGAAAATAGTTACAAATGTAGAAGGTCCTGACAGTAAAGAAATGCAGGATTTATTGCATGCAGTTGAACAAGTGGGAAAGCATACTCTGCAATGTGGTTTTGATTCATTAGAGGCTTCTTGTAGAGCCACAGTTGCAGGCTCAGTTATTCGAAGTCATGCTTGGTTAAAAGAACAAAGTTTACCTGACCATGTTAAAATGAAATTATTGGATGCTCCACTACAGCATGATACTTTGTTTGGTGTTAAGGCAGAAGAGGTTTTAAAGAAAATGGAGGATAAAGCAAAGTCAATGCAAACTGTGAAAGATTTCTTACAGGTTCAGCCACCTAGATTTAGCAGGAACTGGCCTTCAAAAAAGTGGTCCTTTCCAGTGTCAGACAGGCCACAAAGAGGCAGATACAGACGCCCAAGAGGCAGATCTCAGCCCCAAGGGTCCTACAGACCTAAACAATGGGGGTGCTTCAGCCCCCAAAGGAGGAGAAGAAAATCACAACCTTATAGGAAACAGTCACAATGACTTCCCTCTGCAAATGCCAAGCTCTCAACAATTAACAGCACCCCTAGGGGAAAAGCTAGCACTTTTCTCAAAACATTGGCACATGATCACCCAAGACCAATGAGTGTTGAATATAGTTTCTCAAGGGTACAGGTTCCACTTCCACATGCTTCCAAAACCAAAAGGTATGCCAAACCTGCCACAAAACCAATGGGCAGAGGCACAAAAACAGATTGCAGCTCTTATGGATATGGGAGCTATTCAAAATGTTCCACAAGAAGAACAGGGCCAAGGATTTTACTCACGACTTTTCCTAGTACCCAGAAAGGACAAAGCATGGAGACCAATACTGGACCTGTCAATCTTAAATACTTGCCTGGATGTTCCAAAATTCAAGATGTAACACTACAACAACTCCTGCCCATGTTGGGCAAAGAGGCTTGGTTAGTTACTTTGGATCTCAAGGAGGCATACCTGCATGACCCAGTCAGACAATCGTGCAGAAGATACCTCAGATTCATAGCAGGCTCAATGCATTATCAATTCTCTGCACTGCCCTGTGGCTAATCTGCTGCGCCCAGGGTCTGCAAAATGCCTGGCACCAGTAATTGCATTTTGCAGGCAAAAAGGAATTCAAATATACCCCTACTTTGACAACTGCCTTATTCAAGCAGAGAGCAAGGACATTCTTCTAAAGCATCTGGCATTTGTAAACAGATTACTAATTTGCCTAGGGTACACAGTAAACGAACAGAAATCAAAACTAGTGCCCGCTCAAGAGATAATATTTGTGGGTGCAAGCTTGAACACAACTACCCAGATGGCTTATCTCATGCCAGACAAAGGCAACTGACTCATTACTTTCAAATGATGGCAACAAGGACCCAGCTCCCTGCAAGAAAAATTTTGCAGGCCCTGGGTTTCATGGCATCTTGCATTCTACTAATTCCGTATGCCAAACTGCATGTGAGGAAACTACAATTGTATCTAAAAAGTGTTTGGACTCAGCATTGTCACAGCCTAGAGATAATCATAACCTTGATTCCCTGCCTACAACAGGAGTTTCGCTGGTGGTCCCAGGCCTGTCACCACAACAAGGGACAGCCTTTCACCTTACTTACAGCCAGGCAGACAATAACAATGGATTCATCGGATTATGCCTGGGGAGCACATATGGCAGGAAAATGCATTCAGGGCACGTGGCCCAAGGAACAAATGCATATTCACATCAACCAAAGAGAGATGCTAGCCGTACAGAATGCCCTGACAGCCTTCAAGGACCTGATACATCCAGGACAATTATTAATAGACAGACAATACCACAGTTATGTGGTACATAAACAAACAAGGGGGTACACATTCCTACCCCCTGTGCAGACAAGCCATGACTCTGTGGAACACAGCACTGACTTACCAGGTACATCTGCAAGCACAATTCCTGCCAGGAACAAAAAATACACTGGCAGACGAACTAAGCAAAAATCTCATGGATTCTCACGAATGGAAGCTAAATCCACAAGTGTTCAACATGATAACAAGGGAATGGGGATGCCCAGACATAGATCTTTTTGCCTCCCCTCACAATTGCCAATTACAGAAATTTTGCACAAGGACTTATCACTCTCAAGCATGGAAAGTGGATGCTCTATCTTTCAAATGGAAAAATCTGATAGTATATGCCTTCCCTCCGATGCCTCTTCTCACCAAGGTGCTTCTAAAAGTCAGACAAGAGAGGCCAAAAATGATCCTGATTGCACCAGACTGGCCACGCCAGCACTGGTACCCCATCTTAAAGACTTTGTCCCAAGGCCCGCCATGGCCTCTACCTCAAATCTCCCTCATCTTCTGACACAGCAAAACAATTAGATTCTGCACAGTCAACTCAGAACCTTAAACCTGGCAGCATGGCAGATGTAGCCACTCAGACTGCACCTCTTTCTAAAACTGTTATGGATGTAATTTTGGAAGCCAGGAGACCCAGCACTAGGAAATCTTATGCGGACAAATGGAAAAGATTCTGTGCTTGGAACCAGGCACAAGGACTCAACCCACTGATCCCTAATATGCGTCAGATTTTACAATACCTGACTTTGATGTTGGACAAAGGCCTATCTTTTTCTTCTATTAAAATCCATTCCTCTGCCATTTCAGCTCATTACAATACTGATCCTCCTATTTTTTCACACCCTCTACTACGACAGTATCTCAGAGGGGCAAAAAATATAAGACCCCCTAGGAGAACACCAGTGCCTACTTGGGACCTCAATTTTGTTTTAGAAAAATTAACACTGCCTCCTTTTGAACTAGCCAGCACAGCTGATCTAAAATTCTTGTCATGGAAAACTGCTCTGCTCCTAGCAATAACTTCAGCAAGAAGAGTGTCATAGTTACAGGCATTGATGGCTGTGGAACCTTTCCTCATTTTTCACCAGGACAGGGTTTCTCTACGGACGAATCCAACATTCATGCCAAAAGTGGTCTCCAGTGTGGCCTTAAACCAAACTATTCATTTGCCCACCTTCTACCCAAATCCCCAGAATAAAGGGGAAAGACTTCTGCACTCTTTGGATATACACAGGTAGCTACGATTTTACTTGGACAAAACAAAAGCTTTCAGAAAAACTGAGCAACTGTTTGCAGCATATGCTGCAGGATCACAAGGAAAACCTATTACAAAGCAGACAATCTCCAAATGGATAGGACACTGCATCCGCTTCTGTTATGCACAACATGGCAAATCTGTGCCTAAGGGCATTAGGCCTCATTCAACCAGAGCAGCAGCCACTTCAGCAGCCTCCCTCACAGGGGTACCAACCAAAGACATATTAGAAGCTGCCACCTGGAGCTCAATGCACACTTTTACCAAGTGCTATCACCTCCCTCTCTACTCCAAATCCAGAGCAGGCTTTGCCACTGCAGTTCTGCAGGGCTTGTTAGCCGTGCCAAATCCAATCTAGACCCAGCCACCCTACCTCAGCTTTGGGATTCTACCCAAGTATAATGACTGCAATAGTGAAACACGATGAACATAGTACAGTTGTGTACCTACCATAAATGTAGATGTTAGAGTGTATTCACTGTTGCAGTCCTGGTTACCCACCCACCATCCCCTCCCCTTTTTTTTTTTGCTGGGACTATTCTGTACTTCTCTATTCTATACAACCTATGTGGTGTTTTTGCTTTAAGAAAAAATAAAATGTTTTTTGGTGATATATGCATGGTTGGTTGCCATATTTTCATCTTTACAGCCTTCATATCTGGGGGCACCTGACATCTGGGGCGAGAAAAACTGAAGAAAATGGCATCTGTTGCAACTTTTATACCCCTGGCGCACTGACATCACGGAAGGAGAGACCGCAACCGCCGCTGGACCAAGACTTTGGAACTCGGGCCGACTACGGGTCGCCTGCCAGCAGGATAACCAACTACGGGTCGCCTGCCAGCAGGATAACACAAGTGTAATGACTGCAACAGTGAATACACTTGAACATCTACATTTATGGTAGGTACACAACTGTACTTTTCTTTAATCAGATATTTGATGTACCATTAATTCTGCGAAGGAACAGGAGATCAAATAGGGTTAGATTTTTCATGGCATAAAAGGCTAGACATAGATCTCCATGGAGGAGTCTGTGAGAGACTGAGTACAGAGAAAAGGTTGCCAATCTGTCATAATAAATAAGACCTTTGACATCACTGATGTTTTTAGTTATGAATCTCTGAGGTGTCTCTCAAGTTGTATAATATGTTTAGATAAGTACATGCCAAAAGGTTCAATTCAATGGAATCTTGTATCATTTGCCAGACGCTCCTGTGTTTTGATCCTGGAAGACTGTATATACTGAGCTTACTGTTATTTCCACAGAGAGATATCCCTTTACAACTTCATATGTTCCCTGAGTGTTAAAGTATTCATCACCTCTAACCATAGCCCTAACTTGTATCCTTTCTCTGCAACTTTATATTCATCCTCTCCTACGTTTGTTTCTTGCAATGTTAGTACATCAGCTCCTGACGTTTTCACTTCTAGTAACAATTTGTCCCTTTTGACTATGTTTGTTAACCCATTTATATTCCACATTAATAGTCCTAGTTCCATTTAGCTAGGGTGTTGCTGCTTTATTTTAAATAATCTCTTATCACTGACATGTTCTATTTTTTCTCTTTCCTTTCTCCCATGTTATATTATCCCTAATTTCTTCTCTCCTTGTGTTCCCCTTGCTTTTTATCCTTTTTTTTTCACCTTGCTTCTGTGCCTCTGCTTCTTATTTTTTCTTTATGTCCTTGGTTCTAACGCTCTTGTTTTTGTGTAATGTTGGTGAGGCACATTTTTATTGCCCCCTTACTAACTAACAACTTTATAACTATATTACAAAAAAAAGTTGCTCACAAGTAGTGGACAGATTGCCCTGTTGGCCATTGTACCTCTTCCTCTTGTTCTCTTCAAGGAGTTGTGAGGAAGTATTTTTCCTAATTTATAAGCCATTTAGTTCTAGCTATGCCCCCATCTTGTTCTGCGTCACACATTCCTAATGTTGCATTTCTTATTTCTGTCAACTTTCTTTCAAGATCTTCCCTTTTTGTCCCATTTTCTACTGTATTGTCACTCACATGTGTTGCAGGTTATTGGTATTTCCTCTTTGTATAATCTCTTCTCCTACCCTATGCTTGTGGTATGTTTCTATCTGCCTTTTCGTGTTTTATACCTTTCTCAAACTTATTTTTAATTTCCTCACTGAGTACCTATAGATTCATTTTGTATATTCGCTGTCTCTTCTTTTTATGCATTTGATGGTTTACTCCTTAGCACTACTTTCTTGCATTCTTCCCCTACCAACATGGTTTATCCTTACATTGGATTCATTTTCAGGCAGATATATGAACTTTTTCCCAACCTCATTTTTTTTCCTTATACAGTTAAAGTTGTTCCCTCATTATTTACTAAAGAAAAAAAAAAAGGCATTTTGCATCCATTACAATTTATTTCCCTTTTTCAGTCTTATTTCTTATCTCTTTCTCTATCAGTATTTATAGTTACTTTCACTCCATGCACAACTTGTTTTCATGGTGCTCTTTTCTACTGTGCCCTCCTTGCAGAAAAGTCAAAATCTATGCACCTCTGTACTTCCTCACACATTAATTTTGTTCCCTGCTTCCTTACCAGCTACAAAATCATCTCCTTTAGTCTTTAAGTTGCAAACTGCAGTATAATAGGTCTTTCAGTTCTTCTGCTTCTCTCTGCAGGATCCAGGCATGTCTGTGTGCCATTTCTAGTTGTATGTCTTCAGGCATTTGGGTAGTTTTAGTCAGTCATCTCTCAATGAAGTTTCTGCAATGTCCTTACTTTCTTATTTCCTGGAATGCCACTCGTCCTGATATTCTTTAATTCTCACTCTGTCTTCCATATCAACCAAGAACACTTCAATGATGTCAATTTAACTTCAGACACATCTGTTTTTCCCTTCACCTCCTGGTTTTCTTGTACTAATGCCTGGATAATTCATAGCTCTTATAATCTCCTGCATATTTTTATCATCGCCCCCCAAATATTCCTCAAGTCTTTAATTTGTATTCTTTATTTCTATGAAAATGTCTCCCGGGATGATCTCCCTTTTGAAACTCTTGAGTCCATGCTGTTTTCGGCTATTACTGAAGGGTGTTGTGTAACCTTTCATTCTTCTCTTAGGGTTTCTGCCCGTTTTTTTTTTTTTCTTTAAATTATTTTACCAAGCAACCTCTCATTTAGAGTTTTGGTTGGTTGTTTTGTTTTGATTTTTAAATTTTTATTGAAAATGCTTCACAGAGTAGAACACAAGATTGCTTATCTTTACAGCACCATTACTAGAAGTCTTCACAAGGAACAGTTTTAATTTTTCAGTTTACAGAAACTTGTGCTTTACACAGTTGCTTATAAGACTCTTAGACACCCACTTATATTAGAATATATGACTAGCTCCACTGACTGAAGAAAAACAAATGAATTCATTGTAACTGAAAAGTGTGTTTGCATCTAAACCAGTCCTTCACTCAGTACCATTTCACGCAGACAAAGATCCATTTATTGACAACTCTCCTGCTTGAGCTGGATTAGTAAAACCCTCTGTATTCACTAGTAATGTATTGCTTCATCCATTGCACACAAGCTAGACCAGACCACAGTTGTTCTCAGTAGAGGACTAGCCCCTTGAGACATAGTGATGCCAGAATCCCTGCATGCAGACCTGATTAAAGTAAATGAAACACTGAAATAGTATATCAACACAAATAAAAGGCTTGAAAAAATGGAAGAAGCTTCAAACCATCAGATGAGGTGATAAACCTGCAAAAAACAGAGGTTGAAATGAAGAAAAGGCTAGCTGAATATGAGATTGTTTAGGAACAGATGTTTTAAAAAAATAATAGAGGGAAGAGCACATAGGGAAAACCTGAGATTTTTCAGCTATACCAGAGAAGCTGGAAGGAACAGACTGCATTAATTTTATGAAAGCACAAATAAGCAACTGGAGTGGTATTCCACAGCAGGAGTTGTTTTTTGGAAGGCCACATTGTGTATGCTCCAAACCTGGCTATGAGAAAGCAGCCTAGACTTTCAGTAGTAAAGATGCAATCCTACCAGCAGAAGGAGTTGATTCTGACAAAACTGTGGCTGAAAGACAAAATACTAAAAGTGGGGAGACAGCAGAGTGTTTGTAGAGAATTATTACTCATTGTACACCAGGAAGAAGAGGAGTAAATTGAGTTCACTGTTTAGGGAATGTTGAGAAGCAGGCATGAGATTCAGTCTGCTGTACCTAGCTGTCTTCAAGGTATTCTTCCCTGGAGGATAAAATCATTTTTGGTGAAGTACATGCTAAGGAGGAAATACAAAAGTTAGTCAAAATAGGAGATTCTGCTGCTGTTTTTCTGGTAATAAAGACCACAGGGAAACTGTACCCGTGAAACCTTTTCCACTGTTTCAATGGGAAATGTTGGAGAGACGGAAGGGAGCACAAGAGTTCATAGGTTGGTACTAGGCTGTCAGCCCTAGGGCCTGTACAAGTCTAGCCATAACAATTCCCTGACTATTTCTTCCCACAATATTTACTTCCCTGGACCCCTTACAGGGTGACTGACGTGATCCCCGGGGTAAATTTCTTATCTCCCATCTAGTCGTCAAGGTTCCTTTTGAAGAGGGCCAAGGAGGTGCTCTGCTTGACATGTATGGGCAATATATTCCAAAGTATGGGGAGTCTCTGGGTTAGGAACCTATCCCTCCAGCATGTTTTCTTCATTTTGATGATGAGGTTTGGGTCCCTGGAGTGTGTGGCTCTAATGGATTGGGATGTCTTTAAGTGTAGCATGTCCAACAGCTCTGGGTTTGACATGGCCTTGTATGTTAAGCAGAGATTGCCTCTGAGTAGACGATATGCAACAGAGTATAGCTGGAGTTTTTTTAGTCTGGCAGCATAGAGCATCTGATTTAGGCCTGTGATTCTTTTAGTGAGGTGTTTCTGCAGCCTTTCCAGTTGTTGCGGATGTCTTGTGAGGTACATAACAAATGGGGCATTGTACTCTATGATGGATCTAATGAGGGATGAGTACAGTGGGACAATGACCTCTTTTTTTCTGGATGAAAAGCCCTTAGTGATGAGGTGTGCCACATAGAAGGATTTTCTGACTGTTGTGGCGATGTGGTTATTGAAGGTAAAACCACTGTCAGAGAAGTAGATGCCAAACAACAGCGGTCCCAGGACTGAACCCTGAGTTACTCCACTTGTCTGGAGCTGTTTTTGGAATCAGATACTTTTACAGTGTGAGTTCTGTCAGTAAGCCAGTTGGCAACCCATCGAGTAACGTAGGGATTTATGCTCAGCTTAGTAGGTTTATAGGTTCATAGGTTCATACTACGCTATCTGCCCTGGGGCAATTATAAGCCTAGCCCGATTCTGTATGGCTTACGCCACCCCTTGATTTGAGTATACTGTGCCCTTTTTAAGGTTTAGTTTACTGTGCCTCTGTCTAATAGTGACACGGGAGTAATCCCTGGGACAAACCTACGATCCCCCAGCCACCTATCAAGATTCTTCTTGAAGAGATTCAGTGAGGTGCTCTGCCTCACATGAACTGGAATTCTATTCCAGAGCGAAGGGAGCCTCTGGGTTATGAACCTGTCCCTCCAGCAAGTTCTATTTATTTCTGTGCTGAGGTTCAAGTCCCTCGAGCGTGTGGCTCTAAGGGATTTAGATTTACTGAGGTGGAGCATGTCCATTAATTCTGGATTTGACATAGCTTTGTATGTCAGGCATAGATCGCCTCGAAGTAGGCGGTATGCAACTGAGTAGAGCTGGAGTTTTTTTAACCGAACAGCATATGGCATCTGTTTGAGACCCTTGATCCTCTTGGTGAGATACTTTTGGGGTCTTTCTAATTGCTGCAGGTGTCGGTAAGGTACACCCAAAGGGGCATTGTATTCTAGGATGGGCCTGATGAGGGATGAATAAAGGGGCACGATTACCTCTCTTGATCTAGATGTGAAATCCTTCGTGATGAGGTGGGCTATGTAGAAGGTCTTTCTAACCACTTTGGCAATGTGGTTCTCAAAGGAGAGATTGCTATCAACTTGGGTCCCCAGGTCCCTAATAACTTTCTCTGTACTTAATGGGTTTCCGCCTATGTGGTAATTTGTGGGCACATTGTTTTTGCCAAAGGGTATGACTATACATTTTTTGGCATTTAGCTTTAAACCATGGCGCTGGCACCAGATGTCCTTCAAGAATGCAACTGCAGTCATAACATATGGGTTGTCCTGCCTCAGGCAGCCCTCGGCCGGATTCCAAAGTCTGGGTCCGACGTCGGCTGATGTCGCATTTCTCTCCGATGTCAGAGCGGCAGGCGCACATAAGCATCAGCCAACGCCATCTTCTTCAGTCTTTCTTGCCGCGCGGTGCCCGAAGCAGAAGCAGTTCGCAAGTGCCGGTCAGTCAGCTCCTGTATTCTTCGATCCAAAGTCATCAAAAAAAGCTAAGTACCCCGTTGGGGACCTTTTCTTGCCTCAGCCGATGTCAGAAATTACTGAAAAAGTTAATAATTGTTTGTCTTGTGGTAAACAAATACCTCATAAGGATTTCCATTCTTACTGCCTTCCTTGCCTTGGCCCAGACCACGATGTCTCGGCCTGTGCCTGCTTCAATAAGTGCACTCTCAGGCGCCGGGCGGAGTTCGCTGAAGACTTTTTCGGTGAAAAATTCGATTACACGATGCCATCGTAATTACCGACATCGCAGACTCCTAAAAAACGAAAAGACCGGGACCGACATCCTCGGCCCGCGTCTTCCGCCGACACCACGCCAAAACCTACCGTGAGTGCCCCGGTTCCCTCTGAGGCGGTTATTTCACCACTCCAAACCGAAGACACCGCATTACCGATACCTCCGATACCGGAGACCACACCGACGCCAGTTATTGATTTTCCTCCGGATACTGAAACCGAGGAAATGCCCGAGACCATTGCTGTGGATAAGGTCACTCCTGCACGTGGAGCTGCTAGCCCTCCCATGTCCATGTCTATCAAGGCCTACACACGTGCTAAGGCAGCCAACAAGACCAAGCACCTTACTGCTAAAGCCTTACCTCAGCCTACTCCTGAAACACAAATCATGACTATGGCAGCAGACTTAATCTCCATGATCAGAGGTTCCCAGGCCCATCCTGAGAGAGGATCCCAGCCTCCTCCTGATAAGAGGCCCAGGGTTGAGCCCACTGACCCTCTCCCTTCAGATGAAGATTCTGAGGCCTCTGGCCACTCCAATAGCCAGGAAGAGACTTTCCAGACCTACGAGGACTCAGATGCAGAGGACTCCATCCCCTCGGCCTCCCCTCCTGAGGATATTTATTTTGGGGAAGTTCTGCATTCCATGAGGGAACATTTTAAGTGGCAAGGCCAGGAATATTCTGATTCCAGAAAGCGCCGAACCTTCCTTAAAAGCCCCAACACAGGCCCTTAGCTATACCTCCTGTGCTTGATGTTTTGGATGATCTATACTTTGACTCCAGTGTTACCCCTGATACTCTCCTTCCTGCTCCTGCCAAGCCGGACAGATACTATAGAGTCCCTGAAACACATTCTCATTTCTTTAGGGCCCATGCTGTTGATTTAGAAACTATTTCACAGGGGCCGAAAGGGGTTTCAGCTACCACCTCCAAAAATCCTTTGCCTTCCAACAGGGAAGCTAGGTCATTAGAGAGATGGGGGAAGAAGGTTTACACCTCCACTACTTTGTCTATGAGAGCTCTCAGTTGTCTCTTTCATATGTTTCAATATCAGGATTTCCTGTTAGATGATTTACAGAAAACTTTGGCCTCTCCTGAACCATTAGATAGGAAGTCTTTGCAGGAGGCTGTACATAACTCTCAGCAAGTTAGCAATCACTTTCTTCAGTGTGGATATGATGCATTGGAAGCTTCATGTAGGGCAGCTATGACAGGGGGCGGTCATTCATAGACGTGCATGGTTAAAAGAACAACCTCTACCAGATCATGTTAAGGAAAAACTTCTTGATGCACCCTTGGAAAAGAACAAGCTTTTTGGTGCTAATGCTAAAGATGTATTAAAGACCATTGAGGAAAATGCCAAGTCAGTTCAGACAGTCAAAGATTTCCTCCAGGTTCAGCCACCCAGATTCAGCAGGAATTGGCCTTCAAAAAACTGGTCCTTTCCTAATCCTGAAAGATTTCAAAGGGGCAAAAACAGGCGTGGCCGAGGAAGAGGAAAATACAGAGGTTCCTACAGGGGATGACAATGGCAACCAGCAAACCAAAGAAGTGACACAGGGGCTTCTCCTGCCCCACAGGGACAATCCCAATGACCTTCCTCTACTTCCGCTAACCAAAGAGCAAACAGAAGCTCCCTTGAGCAGAAAATTATCTCTGTTTTCAGACAATTGGCACAGATTGACAAAGGACAAATGGATTTTGGACATTATAGACCAAGGCTACAGGTTCCACTTTCATACCTTACCAAGGAAACAAGGCATGCCAAACCTACCACAAAACCAGAGGGCAGAGGCTATCAAGCAAATTTCTCTGCTTGCTCAGATCAATGCAATAGAAAAAGTTCCACAACAAGAACAAGGCCAGGGGTTTTACTCAAGACTGTTCCTTGTTCCAAGAAAAGAAACTCAATGGAGACCAGTACTGGATTTGTCTGCATAAACACCTCTCTCATAGTACCAAAGTTCAAAATGCTGACCTTACAGCAACTCCTTCCCATGCTGGGCAAGGGATCTTGGCTGATTACTCTGGACCTCAAGGAGGCATACCTGCATGTCCCTATCAGACACAGCTGCAGAAGATACCTCAGATTTCTTGCAGGGCCAGAGCATTATCAATTCTCAGCATTGCCATTTGGCTTATCTACTGCACCCAGAGTATTTGCAAAATGCCTGGCTTCAGTAATTGCTCATTGCAGGCTCCAGGGGATCCAAATTTACCCGTACCTGGCCGACTGCCTCATACAAGCGGACGACAAACTGATTTTGACAAAAAACTTGGATTATGTCATACAATTGCTACAAGCTCTGGGATACACAGTCAACTTCCAAAAGTCAAGACTTCAGCCATCCCAGCAAATAACCTTCTTAGGAGCCAATCTAGACACAACCTCTCAAATGGCTTACCTGACAGAAGACAAGCAAAAGAAGTTAACTCATTATTTCAAAGGTTTGGCAAAACTCACCCAGATGACTGCAAGGAGATTCCTACAGGCCCTGGGTTACATGGCATCCTGCATTCTCCTGGTTCCATTAGCAAGACTACACATGAGAAAGCTTCAATGGTACCTAAAAGTTTATGGTCTCAACACAGCAACAACCTAGAGACAACCATACCGCTCATTCCATGCCTACAAAAGGAATTTCTATGGTGGGCCTCGGTAAGCCAGGCAAACACAGGTATGTCATTCAAAAAACCTCAAATAACACAAACAATGACCACAGACGCCTCAGACCTTGGATGGGGGCGCACATGGAGGGCAGATGTATTCAAGGACAATGGTCTCCAAAGGAAACACATCTGCATGTCAACCAAAAGAAATGCTGGCAGTAATGCATGCCATCGAGGCCTTTCGACAACAACTTCAGCAAGGCCACCTGCTAATACGGACAGACAACACCACTGTCATGTGGTACATAAACAAGCAGGGGCACCCATTCTTACCCCTTTGCAGACTGACAATGAATCTTTGGGAAAAATCACTGAGCTTAAACATACAGTTGCAATCCCAGTTTGTTCCAGGCAAAGACAATGTGCTGGCGGACAGCCTAAGCAGGAATTTCCTAGACCCCACGAAAGTGGAGGTTACATCCAGAAATCTTCATACGACTCACCTCGACATGGGGCAGGCCAGAAGTAGACCTATTTGCCTCCCACCTCAATCATCATCTACAAAAGTTCTGTTCAAGGACATATCATCCACAAGCATGGAAAACAGATGCTCTCTCATTCAACTGGAACTTCCTAAAAATTTATGCATTCCCACCTCTGCCACTGATGACCACAGTACTACTAAAGATCAAAGCAGAAAAGCCAAAGGGGATCCTAATAGCTCCAGACTGGCCAAGACAACACTGGTACCCACTACTACGGAGCATATGCCACAACAAAAAAGGGCCCTTCCCAATGGCCCCATCTTTTGACTCAAAACAACTTCAAGACAGTACATCCCAACATTCAGATGCTCCAGCTAACAGCTTGGGAGATTCCATGAATAACCTCAATCTATCTCTCTCTAAGGAAGTTCAGCGGATATTAACAGAAGCCTGCAGACCATCCACCAGAAAGGTTTATTCAGCAAAATGGAAGAGATTCAGCATTTGGAATACCAGCAAGGGTCATGATGCATAATTATTGAACATCCCACTCATCCTGGAATACTTGGCGGATATGCTACAGAATGGACTCTCATATTCTTCTATAAAAATACATGCTTCAGCTATTTCAGCTAGATACAACACTGATCCACCTGTGTTCTCACGTCCTTTAAGGCAATTTCTTAGGGAATTAAGAATATAAAGCCACCAAGAAAGGCCCCAGTACCAACTTGGGACCTCAACTTTGTCCTAAAAAAAAAAAACTGACTCTACCCCCCTTTGAGCCAGCAGCTTCTGTGGACTTACAATTTCTCTCATGGAAGACAGCTTTCCTGTTGGCAATTACCTCAGCAAGAAGGGTTTTGGAATTACAGGCCCTAATGGCAATACCACCGTTCATAACCTTTCATAGAGACAGGGTCTCCTTACAAACCAACCCTAGTTTTCTGCCAAAAGTGGTATCTAGGGTTTCTTTAAATCAAGCAATTCACCTGCCTACTTTCTTTCCCAATCCTGAGAACAAAGGGGAAAGACTGTTGCATACCTTGGACATTCACAGACAACTTTGCTACTACCTGGACAGAACCAAGGCCAATAGGAAGTCTGATCAGCTTTTGTAGCTTACGCCCTGGAGTACAAGGAAAAGCAATTTCAAACAGACTATCTCAAAATGGATTGGACATTGCATCAGATTTTGTTATTCCTTCCATGGAAAGAGTGTACCAGCCAATGTCAGACCACACTCTACCAGAGCTACAGCCACCTCTACAGCATTCTTAAGAGGGGTGCCTACAAAAGACATTCTAGAAGCTGCTACATGGAGCTCCGTGCATACATTCTCCAAACACTACAACCTCCTTTATATTCCAGATCCAGAGCAGGCTTTGCTTCGGCAGTCCTGCAGGGATTGATAGCTACACCATCCTTTTCTTAGAGCATTCCTCCCCAGCTAAGCTATGGTATTCAACCCATATGTTATGACTGCAGTTGCATTCTTGAAGGACATAGTACAGTTTTGTACCTACCATAAATGTAGATGTCCGATAGATATGCAACTGCAGTCGGTTTTCCTCCCTCCTTCCCCTCTATTCCTTGGGTCCACTCCTCTCCCTGTTATCCTAGCTGGGGATATCTGTTATGGTGTATCTGTTTATTACTTATTTATTTGTCTGGAAACCTGTTTTTGTCTTCCAAATTGATTACAGCCTTCCTTGGAGGGCACCTGGCATCTGGGGCAAGAAACACTGAAGAAGATGGCGTCTGCTGATGCTTATGTACTCCTGCCGCTCTGACGTCGGAGAGAAATGCGACATCAGCCGACGTCGGACCCAGACTTTGGAATCCCGCCAACCGAGGGCTGCCTGAGGCAGGACAACCCATATGTTATGACTGCAGTTGCATATCTATCGGACATCTACATTTATGGTAGGTACAAAACTGTACTTTATCTGTCTCTGTGAGACCTTTTTGAAGGATGTTTGTGTCAGCTGTAGAGTTGATTATGGCGCCCAGTTTGCAATCGTCTGCGAACTTGGTGAGCCATAGTCCTTCCATGTTTGCCTGTACCTTGGAAAAGTATATACCAAACAAGAGTGGTCCCAGGACAGAACCCTGTGGGACGCCACTTGTGACCGGTTTCAAGTTGGACATGGCTCCAGCAACTCTCACTCTGTGGGTTCTGTCTTTGAGCCATTTTGCGACCCATCTTGTGACATAGGGGTTTATATTTAAGCTGGATAGCTTATCTATGATGCCCAAGTGGGGTATTGTGTCAAATGCCTTTGCAAGGCCCAGGTAGGCTGTGTGGACTACCTTCCCTTCATCTATGGCTTTGGTGATGTTTTGAAGAAGTCAACCAGGTTCAAAAGGCAGGATCTGCCTTGACAAAGCCAAACTGGGTAGGCTCTAGTGTCTGTAGGTCCCCAATGTCTTTGTTTATGAGCTCCATGATGATCCTCTCCATAGCCTTGCAGACTAAGCTAGTCAGGCTTATGGGCCAATAGTTTCCAGGGTCCGTAGAGGCTCCAACTTTGTGGAGTGGGACCACTGTTGCTGTACGCCATTCTGTGGGCACATATCCTGTAGTGAGGCTGAGATTGTATAGCTGTTTTATTTGAGGGATTAGTTCCTCTTGGAGTTCATGTAGGACGCAACCTGGGACGCCATCTGGTCCCATGGAAGCAGTGTTTTTGCTTTGGAGGGCAGCCTTCACCTGGGCATCAGAGATGTTTGGGAGGCAGCCCTCTGCCGATAGATACTTGCTCTTTTGGGGGAGGGGTGGAGAAGTTTGCACTGAACCTGTCTGCCAGGATATTGGCGATGTCTGTGGGTTCAGTGTATTTTTGTCATTTAGAATCAACTCAGAACAAGTCTGGGAGTTGCATCCCAGGTTTCTAACATAACTGAAAAAAGCCTTATGATTGTCTTTGGTGTCCTGTGCAATTTTTCTCTCAAGCTGGCCTTGGAGGATTTTATGAGGATCGTAAATTTTTGCTAGTACTGATCAGAGATGCCGTCCCTATTAGGGAGTTTGCTCTATCATGTAGTAGCTTCCTCCTTCTGTTGTACAGTTTATTTATGGCAGGGGTCCACCAGACTGGACGCCTGCCTTTGGATGATTGGGTTTTGGTTTTGTTTGGGATAGCATGATCCATGCATTCCTGGAGATGTCCGTAGAATGCGTTTATATAGGATTCTGCAGTTTGGGCCGTAGTTTCCACTGGCCCTGGGGCCTTGAAGAATTCCACTTCGGTTTTGAGAAGTGAGAAGTTCGCTTTTGAGAAGTTTTTCACTGTGGTTTTCTGGGCTGGGTGGGTCGGATGTGGACATCCAGTGAAATTAATTTATGGTCTGATCTTACCAATGAGGGATGCACTTCTGGTGTGGAGCATAAGAGTCCCCATGTTGGTAATGATCAGGTCTAGTAAGTTGTCCCCTCTTGTGGGAGTGGTGACTAGTTGTTCCATAGCATTTGAGTTTAGAATGTCCAGGAACCTTTGGGCTAAGGTGCTGGGGCTTGAGTAGTGCTCCCAGTCAATGTTTGGGTAGTTGAAGTCGCCCAATATAATGGTGTTCGGAGAGATCTTCATGTTCTCCAATGTTTTCAGGAAAGCCGAGTGGGATTCCTGACTTTGAGAGGGTGGTCTGTAGGATGCTATAAACTGAAAAGCAGTCTTGCCCACTGTTAGTTGCACATGGATGGTCTTTGATACTTCGTGCAATGCCACTAACCTGGAGGTGTGGATATCCTTAATAAATATGGAAACTCCCCCTCCTTTTGTGGTTCGGTCCGGGTTTTGGGGCCGAAAAGCATGATATGAGGTATAGCCTGGTAGTGCTGGGGTGCTCTCTGGAGCCTTGAACCAGGTTTCTGTCACTGCACAGATATCGATGTTCTCCATACCAAGGAGAGCTTCGAGTGCGTCCATCTTGAGGTTAAGACTTCTGGCGTTTAGCCGCATTACCCTTAGTTTCTTGTTCCTTGTGCTGTCAATGGGGGTGGGTTTGACTTTTGAGCCTTGCCTACAAAAGGCACTATGGGGGTGGCAAGAGCCTTTGCCAATATCCGAAAGCCCAGTGGTGACAGGTGCAAGCTGTCCCTAGCGAAACAAAGTGGCTTGTCGAGCATGTCATCCCACTGGATCCCCTTTGAATGACACCAAAATTTTAGCCAATTGTTAAAATCGATCATTTTGTCTTTGTACTGTGGCATCATTCTAGGTGAGGGTAAGATGCTGCTCAAGGTCAGGGTCATACCAGCCTGGGCTACATGTTCAGAGAGCTCCTCTATGTCTCTTTTCATGTAGTCCAGGGAGGTACGTCTCAGGTCATTCACACCAGCATGTACAATGACTGAGTCATATTTGTATTTGCTCTGGAGTGACCTGAGTGCTTGTGTTATGTGGCGGATCCTAGCACCCGACAGGCAGCTCACTGTGACCTTCTGTTTATTCAGCCTGGTCAGTGGGACGTCAGTGTGTCTGACAATAGAGTCACCTATTACAAGAGTATCGGGTGTGTTATTCAGCCTTAAGGGCTGTGGCTGCTTGGCACACTGACTTTGTGGGTTATGTGTTGTGCGTGTTTTGTTTTAAGGTAGCGTTTGCTTGGATGTCTACTTTGGAGGTCTCTGTTGCTTAGGTAGATTTTTATTTAGAGCCTCCGAGTATGTTTTTGTGTATTTATGTGTTTGGTTCGCTGATGTGGTGGGACTATGTGATACTGGAATTGTGTTGTGTGAGGTTACCTTCTCCTCCTGACTGGTTACACCATGATTCCAGAATGGGGAATGGTGTCGAAGGCCTTGGCAAGGTCCATATAGTTGATTAGAAGAACTGAGAGTATGTTGGAAATGAAGTAGACAGTATTTGGGAGCTGGAGATGAACAGTAATAAAACCAGTAACTTAATGTGAGATTACAAGGCAGTAATTATATTTAAATATGACGGAACAAGAAGGTCTGCAAATATTGGACTTTTTCAGAATTTGTTGGACTTGTGGGGGACTCTAAAGTATGTCCTACTTCATGTCATTAATGTTCAGAAAAATCCTTTGAGGAGGGGGAAGAGAGGGAAGAAAGTTAACTGTAAGTAAAGAAAACATTGTTTTTCTTAATAGCACTGTTTTTTGGTGTATGTTTTTCTTTGCATGCTATAAAGTTGTTTTCTCAGTTATTTTTAAGTGTAATGGGGATTGTGAGTAGGTGCGGCTGCTCTTTTCTTTTTCCTTTCTTTCTCCCTTCTCTCTTTCTTCTCCAGTTTTAAGAAATGTAAACGCTGCAATGTAAAAAAAAAAAAAAAAGCCTGGTTTAAAGAGCATGACAGAAGAAAAATAAATGCATTTTTTTCTCATTCTTGCATGGGGGATTAAGGATCTTAGACTGATGTAGTAAGTTTTAAGAGAAAGCAAGTAAATGAAAAAGAATATTAAATGTTATGAGGTGTTTTTTTCTAGTAAATGAATGTATGCTTAGTAACAATTCTGTATCTGGCCCCATGTTTCCATGGAGATAGTGTGATAGAGAAATTGACTGTCTGGTTCTCATGTCTCCTTGGAGACAATCTGGTAAAAGAAATTAGTTACAGTCTGGTGGAGAGTAATTGGCTGGGAACAAAGATAAATTGGCTAAGAGATAATCTTCTCTGAAAGCATTCATGGATTGTCCCCGCTGGGACAGTTATAAGACAAAACCAGTTTGCACTTAGTAGAAGCACAGGCTTCACTGTGCATCTTAGAGCATTTCCAATGAGAATGTCAGGACTATCCTCAGGCCAAAAAGAGACTCGGAATTCTTAGATTTACCACAGCACAGACCTTTATCCAATTCTCCTGTCCTGGATGTAAGTATACACCTCTGCATCTCTTGCCATTAGAGTACTAAATTGTCAGTTCCACATGCTGAAATACCAGCAGTATACAATGGAACTCCTTAAAAAAATGTCTACCTTTCCGGCTTGTGCAGAAAATAATTACAGGAGCTTATGCATTCTGCAAGCCAAGTTACTAAACACACCTTGCAGTAAGCATCCTGCAGGGCAGCAGTCACAGGTTATGTACTTAGAAGGCATGCTTGGCTTAAGGACCAGACCTTGCCAGACCATGTCAAATCAAAACTATTGGATGCACCATTGAACAAAGACAATTTGTTTGGCACCAAGCCAGAAGAGGTCTTAAAAAAGATGGAAGAAAAAGCTAAATCTATGCAGCCAAAGACTTTCTTACAGGTCCAGCCTCTGATGTTCAGTAGGCATTGCCCCTCCAAGCACTGGTCCTTTCCGACCCACTCAAGGCCAGCTTGGACAAGATCTAGGGGAAACAGACTGCCAGGACAGCAGTCCTAGGGAATGCAAAGATCTAACCTGAGTAGTTCCTCCACTTCAAAAACAGGGAGTTCTAAGTCACCCCCTTATGGAAAGAACTCAGAATGACTTTACAGCTCCAACCCTTACCTCCGCCCACCTGCTAGTGCCCCTAGGAGGAAAACTCTCCTCCCATGCAAAAAAACTGGGCCTGCATCACCAACGACAGATGGGTCCTCAACATAGTGTCCCAGGCATACAAATTTTATTTCCACACTCTGCCAACCCCAAAAGGGTTCCCAGGTCTTCCTCCAGACCAGTGGGCAGAGGCCCAAAACCAAGTCCATTCCCTGCTCTCCATGAGGGCAATGCAGCCTGTTCCTGCAGACCAGATAGGCCAAGGTTTCTATTCCAGGCTTTTCCTGGTACCCAGAAAAGAAGGCACCTGGCACCCAATCCTCGATCTATCCATTCTAAACACCTTCCTGGTGATACCAAATTTTAAAATGCTCACCCTCCAGCAGCTTCTCCCTATGCTATCCAAGGATGCTTGGTTAGCCACCCTAGACCTAAAAGAGGCCTATTTCCACATCCCAATCAGGGATTCTTGCAGGAAATATCTATGTTTCAGGGCAGGATCTATGCACTTTCAGTTCTCTGCGCTTCTCTTTAGCTTATCCACTGCTTCCAGACTTTTCACAAAATGCCTGGCTCCAGCCATTGCTTTTTACAGACAAAGGAATATTCAAATTTACCCGTACTTAGATGACTGCCTGATTCAGGCAGACAGGAAAAGCTGTTACACCACCTGACCTTTGTAAAGGACCTACTGACCTCCCTGGGGTATGTTATAAACGAAAATAAATCCAAACTAGTCCCCACTCAAAACATTGTATTCCTGAGAGCAAGCCTAGACACAGCATCCCAGATGGCATTTCTTTCTCCAAAAAAACAAGCCTATCTGACAGGCTGTTTCTCTCAACTAGCCACCAGAGCCCAGTTATCTGCAAGGACAATTCTGCAACCTCTAGGGTTCATGGCATTCTGCATTCTACTCCTTCCATATGCCAGACTGCATATGAGGAAACTTCATTGGCACCTAAAAAGCCCTTGTTGCAACACTCAGGACCTGGAAACTTTCATACATATGATACCCTGTCTAGGGAAAGATGTTCTTTGGTGGCCAGCAGCATGCAACCACAGCAAGGGCCGTCCCTTTTCACAACCCCACGCTGCCCAGACCCTAACCACAGATGCATCAGTTTATGCTTGGGGTGCACACCTGGATGGCAGGTGCATTCAGGGCCATTGGAGCCCAAATCAAATACATCTGTACATCAACCAAAAAGAGATGCTAGTTGTTCAGCACTCTGACAGCTTTTAGACCCCTACTCTCCCCAGGGCCTCTACTGATCAAAACAGACAACACCACAGTGATGTGGTACATCAACAAGAAGGGTGGAACTCACTCTTATCCCCTCTGCAGGCTAGCCATGACCCTTTGGCACACTGCTACAGCCATGCAAATTCACTTGCTAGCACAATTCCTGTCAGGCTCCCAAAACTCTCTGGCAGACAACTTAAGCAGAAACCTCCTAGACCCACGAGTGGCAGCTAGACCACAGCACCTTCAGCCTTGTAACCCAGAAATGGGACACCCCGAAGGTGGACCTCTGCCTCCCACAACAATCACCAGCTCAGCAAATTCTGCTGCAGGGAACCTCACAGCAAGGCCTGGAAAGTTGGATGCCCTATCCTTGCAATGGGTAAACCTCTCGATCTATGCATTTCCCCCTCTACCTCTACTTACAAGGGTACTACTCAAAATAAGGGAGGAAAAACCAAGAGCACTCTTGATTGCCCCAGACTGGCCATGCCAGCACTGGTACCCACTGCTGCGCAGTCTGTCACCCCTGCCTCCATGGCACCTACCTCAGATCCCAACTCTCCTGACCCAGCAGAATGGAGAATTCATGCATCCACAATTACAGACCATGAACCTGGTAGCCTGGCTTATTCCCTGACCTCTCCTCCAGTTGCCAGTCTAAGCAAGCTAGTCCTGGATGTTATTGGTGAGGCCAGATGCCCCAGCACTAGGAAAATCCTATGCTGACAAGTGGAAAATGTATTGCACCTGGATCCAGGCTAAAGGAGCTGAAACAGCACAGCCCTTCCTACCTCTCATTCTGGATTACCTAGCAGACCTACCTCACAGGGGCCTATCATTTTCTTCTGTTAAAATTCATGCCTCTGCCATCTCTGCTCATTACAGCATAAAGCCACCTGTCTTTTCTCACCCTCTCATCAAACAGTTCCAAAGAGGGGCTAACAATTTATGGCCACCCAGAAGAGCTCCTACCCCAGCTTGGGACCTCAACTTAGTGCTGGAAAAGCTCACACTACCCCCCTTCGAGCCTGCAGCTTCAGCAGAGTTAAAATTCCTGTCTTAGAAAACAGCCTTGCTAATGACCATCACTTCAGCTAGAAGAATTTCAATGCTACAAGCACTCGTGGCTGTAGAGCCCTTCATCATTTTCCATGCTGACAGGGTCTCCCGCAGGACTAACCCAACTTTCATGCCTAAAGTGGTGTCCAGTGTGGCTCTCAACCAATCTATTCATTTGCCCACCTTCTCCCTAACCCACAAAACAAGGGGGAAAGGATTCTGCATTCTCTAGATGTGCACACAATTCAGATTCTACCTGGATAGGACTAAATCTTTTTGGAAAACTGACCAATTGCTAGTCAGCTTTGCATTAGGGGCAGAGGGCAAGGCCATATCCAAACAAGCAATCTCCAAATGGGTAGGACACTATTTCCATTTCTGCTATAAATGCCATGGGAAACCACCCACTAAGGGGGTCAGGACGCATTCCACCAGGGCAACCTCCACCTCTGCAGCTTTTCTCAGAGGGGTCCCTACCAGGGACATCCTGGAGGCTGCAACGTGGAGTTCTGTTTATACCTTCACCAAGCATTACCACCTGCCTATCTTCTCCCAATCCAGGGCAGGCTTTTCAACTGCAGTCTTGCCAGGTGGGCATCCTAGCCAGCCCCAAGTCTTCTTGATTGCCTCCACCCATTTCTTCAGCTTTGGGAGTCAACCCAAGTGTGATGACTGCAGCAGTGAAACACAAAGAACATAGTACAGTTGTGTACACCTACCATAAATGTAGATGTTTGAGTGTATTCACTGTTGCAGCCCTGGTTTCCCACCCTCCACCCCTCTTGTCTGTGTTCCTCTCTCTTCCTCACTCCTTACAGGGATTTATTGTATTTACTTTCTACTGGTGATGTTCTTCCACCATAACCTAGCTCCCTATTTGGGCGCTCTGGACATTTGGGCCAAGAAAAACTGATGTAATGGCATCAGCTGTCTGATTTTATACCACTGATCAACCTGATGTTGGTCCTGGAGCGACAGCAACCGATGCAGAAATACTAATCCTCTGGTATTCGGGCCAACTGAGGGCTACCCCTGGCAGGATAACCCAAGTGTGATGACTGCAACAGTGAATACACTCGAACATCTACATTTATGGTAAGTGTACACAACTGTACTTCTGAAGAAGCCCAAACTGGTTTGGGTGAAAGCACTTAACCTTATGTAGTTAATTACGTTATTATTGGATTTTTGTTCGTGCTTTGCTTCAATAAATTAGTTTTACGCTGTACAAGTGATGAAACACTTATTGGTGATTCTGAGGCTGTTTATACAACTGTACTTTACAGGAGACTCACTTGAAATGAGCTGAACATGTAAATTTGATAAAGGTTTTTTCAGGATGGTTATTCAGTGAAATATGTGGGACAAAGGAAAACAGTAGAACTTTCACTAATTGCAAGTGGCGCTCCAGTAGTGATAGAAGAGGAGAAAAAGATAATGGCAGATTTGCAATGCTAAGGGGCTACTGGCAAGGGAGGAGGGTTACACTGGCATGTATTTATATTCCACCTGAAACTGCTATAATGAAATTTAAGAAAATTCTGGGAGAAATAATCAGTTTTCAGCAAGGAATATTACTTACAAGTGAGTAATGGAATTTGATTTGCAGCATTGAAGATGTGCCCAGAATGGAAAATGTAACAAAGGAGGGTAGATTTTAAAAAAAAGTTATGAAAATATTTGGCATGGAAGATGTGAATTCAGAAATAGGAGTTTGAAGTGAATTTAGATATTATTCCCCAAGATGTAAAACCTAGGCTAGGATAAATAGAATTTACATTTCATAGGAACATGTGCATTTAACTGAAGGTCTTGATAAGCACGCAATAACTGTGTCAGATCATGTGTCAAAAACTGAAATAAAAGTGCAGGGTAATGAAATAAAACTGAGACACTGGACCTTTGAAAAGAGAAGAGTTTAAAGAATTGGTAGTGGAGATTGGCCAACTGAGGAAATTTGTCCTTTTCCCCACTGTAGTGCAGTCTCGGAGTTAGCATATTTAGTTGGGGAGCACAGCCCCCATCTAGGTGGGCTTGACATACTGCACCGTTTTTGTTGACCAACTGCCACCACTCACGGTGTAGAAATCCGGTGGTGTGAACGTTTGGTGTATATATGCACATGTATATATGTGTGTGTATATATAGATATACATATACTAACTGCAGGATCATACTACAGTGGGGAAAAGGGCATATACGTTTTGGTGTGAATGAACTGAAATTCAGTGAAATGTGTTTTCAGTGAATGAAAGTAGACCCATATACATACACACACACATAAACACACACACTATATATATATATATATATATATATATATATATGTGTGTGTGTGTGTGTGTGTGTGTGTGTGTACATATATATATATATATATATATATATATATATATATAAAACTAATAAACTGTCAGAACACCGTAGAAGAAATATAAAACATTCAGAATAGAACTTATATGCGACTCATGCCCTGCTATCTATGTTGGAAAAACTTACAGAAAACTTTCATCCAGAATAAAGGAACACTTCGCAGCAGTTAGAAACATTGACTATAGAAATGCTTTAGCAAAGCATACTCTTATTTGCCAGTCTTTTACTGGGTTTAAATTTTTAATTCTACAGCATGTTTCGAATTTTTTTGGGGATGTAAATTCACTTTTAGAATTTAGAGAACTACATTGGCAATTAAAGCTTAATGCTGAGGCACCTCCTGGCATTAATGAAAACATTAATATTAAGTGTGATCTTAGATGGTTACACTAATACAGTCTGTTAGATTATTGTAAATTTTAATAAAATATTT